>NW_027397101.1:18685225-18870805 GCF_003265705.2 Callorhinus ursinus
CTTCCCCTCTAGAACCCTCAGTTTGTTTTTCAGAGTCCATCATCTCAAATCAGGGGGTTGGTATAGGTGTGCTAGACAGAAAGTGCTATAGGCTCTCAGAAGAAGAGAAGATACAAAGAAAATTTAAAAGAGAGGGTCCCTACTCTGAAGGGGCTTATTCTCTAGTTGAGGAGTTAAATGCAACTAGATACCTATCAATAAAATGCAGTACACCCCGTTTAGTGTTAGAATTGGCAGCCTCCAACCCTCTAACCTGCTGGAGCTCACAGTCTGTTGGATTCCTTGGAAGAAAGAGTTGACAGGGATCTTTTAGAATCTGAATAAGCTGAATAAAGGAGCTGAGATCCTACAGGTCAGATGGATCCAAATGAGCAGAAGCACGGAGATGGGAGTGCAAGTTTGGAGGACAGAGGAATGGGCAGTCATGTGGTTGCGGCAGGTTCCCGCCGGGCATAAAAGAGCAGAAGCTGACATTTTAAATGAGAATGGGACCACGTTAAGAATGGCACAGACAACTAAGACAAATATTTTTTTTATTTTATGTTGCAGTTAGTGAAAAGCCACTGAGAATTTTGAGTAGCAAGTAAAATGATGAAAGTGGGATTTATGGAAGGATCTGGACACAGCTTCAAGGATGTACACAGCTAAGTGGTAAATCATGTCCATTTCAGTAACATACTCAGCAGGTAGTGGGGGTCTCATCAAGGGGGGTGGCCATTCAAATAGAGAGGAAGATGCATTTTCCAGAAATGACAAGATTTGGTAACTGACCAGACAGAAGAGGAACAAAGATAAGAATCAAATATTTTTTTCTACTTACATGGAATACCTTGCAAGCAGGGGAAATGACAGTAATCTTAAGGGAGACTGGGAAATCAGAAGGCTTAAGAAAGAAGACAATGAACTTCACTTGTGCCATATTAAAATAAAAGAGAGGTAGTAAAGACATATATTGCAGCATGTGTGAGTGTGTACACATGTGTGCACAGAAGTGTGAAGGATATACTACTGGTGTCTTAGAACTATTTTCAGTTGATATCTCACCTCTTTTTAAGTTATACAGGAACAGGAACAAAGAAAAATTATGACTACATGTGCTACCAAATTTATCAAAATCATCATTCCCTCTATAAGCACATTGATATCCATAGCATGCTCAATAAACAAAACGACACTCTGGTATGTCACCCACCCTGTTTCTATGGAGTCATGAAGTCAGTTGTTTGTTCTTAGACATGATTGTAAGTTTCATCTAAAGTTTCATAATTTAATGAAATATTATTTTAAAATATCAATGAAATATGATTGTAAAAAAAAGTTCATTCTACAGAAACTAAGTTGAATGCCTTCGGAAGCCTTGACAAGGATGGGTCACTTCAAAAACCTTACTCTCAGTGGGTAACTGCAGAAGAGGGAAGGCTCCTGCACTCAAGGCTACTCATTCATATCCATGTTCTAGGTTCACTTTAAAGCAATAACACCTTACAAGTGACATTTTTGTAAAAATTCAGTTTAGAGGGGCACCTGGGTGGCTCAGTTGTTAAGCGTCTGCCTTCGGTTCAGGTCATGGTCCCAGGGTCCTGGGATCGAGCCCTGCATCTGGCTCCCTGCTCAGCGGGAAGCCTGCTTCTCCCTCTCCTACTCCCCCTGCTTGTGTTCCCTCTCTCGCTGTGTCTCTCTGTTAAATAAATAAAATCTTTAAAAAAAATTCAGTTTAGGACTCCAATGAGCATAGCCATCCCTACCTCAGAAGTTTGGAGAATGAATGCACAAAGTTTAAGATGCTTAAAACGTGTGGTTGGTTTTGGTAAAGTTTCACAACTTAAACTGATTAACTAGCTCACTATTGGTTCTGGCTACAAAACCTACTACATATGGTTTCCTTGAAGCAACAAAAGCACAGGCTGAGAATTAGTTTAATATGTATTTACCTGGCAGGTTATAAAGGTGTTCCTGCTGTGATGTTATGGTCCATTGAGAAATCACACGATATACTTCTGATCTTTTAGGAATACATGTCATGTATCCCAACACTAGCAAAAGCTACAGCCTTTGCGGATAACAAAGTTCTGCCCAATCTTTTCCCCCATAGCTATATATAAGGTTGACTCGATAATATCTGATGGGTAATAAGTATCATTACAAATCAGTCACAGCAAACTGCTAAAATTTTTATTGCTATCTAAAATGCTGTGTCTTAATACAACTTAACACATAGGTAAGTTTTTTATTTTATTTTTTAATATTTTATTTATTTGACAGAGAGAGACACAGCGAGAGAGGGAACACATCCAGAGGGGAGTGGGGGAGGGGGAAGCAGGCTTCCCCGCCAAGCAGGGAGCCAGATGCAGGGCTCGATCCCACGACCCCGGGATCATGACCTGAGCCGAAGGCAGATGCCTAACGACTGAGCCACCTAGGTGCCCCCATAGGTAAGTTTTTTATAGGTGTTACTGAGATAACATTCTTTATCATTAGTATAAATAACATTCACAACATTAGCTTTTTTGAAAATATTTTCTGTGGATCATCTACACTATAGAGTATTAAGCAGATTTAGAATTCCCCAGCTCTTACGTTATTTCATCTTTATTCAGATGTTTCATAGATGAAATTATAATTGAGTGATTAAGCCACTTAGTTTTTATGTAAGTCCTGTTTTGAACAAACACAGAATGCAAAGCTACTGATTTGTGTTTCTCAGAAAACACACACAAACTGAGGACCTTGAAATATCCATTTGCCAGCCAGTGTATCATGATAAGATTTTTAGTGTCAGAAAGAGGTTTTCTCTGCCCTGTCTGATGATATCTGGATTTGGTCAACAATCTGAAGCTGAAAGTTATAAATTCAGAAGAGTTCTTCAAAGTTCAATATTAAAACAAAAGCATTTAAAATTTAAGGCATTGAAAAAAGTAAAGGGGAGTTAATGATCGGTTCATTCAGAGCTTTACTGAGCACCTATAATAAACATAGCAACATTCTACTTAGACTAGAAAGATGAATGAAATGCTCAGATAATCCTCCAGATCAATTGTAGCCTCTTTCCGTCCTTTCTTCAGTTAATAAACATTTAAGATATGTGTATAGTGTGCCAGGGACTGAGAATACACTGCCAAATAAGACCTTCAAGGAGGTGGTGTGATTTAATGGAAAAGCTAGGCAAAAGGGTAGACACTAGGCAATGTAATCAGGACTGTACTGGGAGAGGGCCCAGGAAAGCCTTCTAGCAGAAGCGCCTTCTGAAGTCTGAAGGGATGAGAAGGTGAGGATGAGCCAAGTAAGTAGAGGTAGCAGCAAGAAAAAAAGAGACTGAAGATGTGGGAAATTACAGTGTGTTTAGAGAAAAAGCTTGCAGATTGGAAAGATGTGAATAAGTAGGAGATGAATAAGTCTGATGGGACACAGGGATGGAGAGGCAGGTAGGGATCAAATTCACTCAGTTCTCTGTTCATCCAACATTTACCGACCACAGGCTACAAGCTTGATTCTTTTCTAGGCACTGGGGACCCTAGTGAACAAAACACGCAAATCCTTACCCTCAGGGAGCTTAAATCCTCGGGGAAGAGAAAACTAACAGGCTGGCTAAATAAAGTATGAACTACATTAGATAGTAATTTTTAAGGAGGAAAAAACAAAGTAGGGAAGGAGAATCTGAAATGTTTGGGGGTGAGGGAAGCCTGGAATTTCAGATACCATAGGGAAGGAGAGACTTGTTGAGGGGACCTCAGAGTCAAGATCTAATATCTGGGGGGAAAGTATTTTAGGGAGAGGGAACCAGTGTGGCTAAAGTCAAAAGAGTGAGGGAGAGAGAAATGGGAGACGTGGTCAGAGAGGAAAGCAGGGAGGCAAGTCACACAAGCCTGGTAAGTCCTGTAGAGCTTGGCTTTTGATACAGGGGCATTATTCTGAGATTTTTTTTAAGTTTATTTATTTATTTTTTTAGTAATCTCTACACCCAAACTCAGAACCCCGAGATCAAGAGTCCCATGTTCTTCCAACTGAGCCAACCAGGCACCCCTCTCTGAGTTTTGATCTCTCTTGAGTTTTGATCAAGATTTGGCATGCCATGTTGAGGAGTCTGGACTTTTCTCCAACCAGAAGGAAGTCACGGAAGCATCATTAGCAAGCGTGACCTTTTATGAATCGGAGCAGAAAACAGAGTAGCGGCTAGAAGACCAATTAAAAGGCTGCTGCAGAGATTCCCAAGGGGGAAAAATGATTAAAGCCTGAATATGGTGGTGACGGAACATCAACTCTTACCTGAACTATTAACAGAGACTAAAAAAGGGTGATTGTAGTTTAACCTACTTTGCTTTCCTGGTCTAACATGGCAGAGAGCAGCAAGAGGAAAGAAATCAGCAGCAAATATTCCCAAATATTGTTTAAATTCAAGATAAAGTGAAATTGCTTTTCTGTTCCATAGAGTGGGCCCGTTCCTACCCTAGAAGTCACACTGTCAGCTCTGAGGACTTGAGGCTTGAAGGTCAAGAGACCATTGTAGACTTAAACAGACCACATACTCAAAAGCACCACCACAGTGATAGGATTGTCCATCTGACATAATGTGGTTCCCAGGGCACCTGTTAGCAGCAGGTGTGTCCTGCCTAGAGATTTAGATCTAGTAAATCTGGGGACGGAGGGTCAACATGTGTATTACACACACGGGCCCGGCCAAAGTGGCAGGTGGGGCTGAACTTAGCTCAGGTCTAGTTCACCGGGACCAAGCCATGTGTTCTGATTTTGGATGCATCTGTCCAGAAAAGGCACTTTTTCCAATTTCCATAAAGGCTTAACATAAGCTAGAAAATCTGCATTTAATCCCAGCCCCCAGAAGACTGATGGGAGTCAGATTAGCCACGGTAGAAAGGGTCTGAGATTCTGGGAAGATCACACTACTCTGGACTGTACGAGCCTCTACTACAGAAGATGCCATTTCTTTTCTTTTGAAACATAATGATGCCACAACCCATAATCTGTCCCTTTTTTTCTAAGTGAAGTATTCAGAGACTACATTTTCCCCTTAAGTGATTCTGTTTAGGACACATCACAAAGAATATAGGTTTATTTCTTTAGAACTAGCATTGGACTATTAAAAATAGCATCATTATGGTATCTACAATAAACATTCAAAAGGACCCTAAATTGTACTTAAGCACAATTACCTTAATGTCAGTTGAGATTTTACGATACAACTGTGAGGCACTTTATTTTTAAGGCAGTTTAACTTGATTCATTCCTAAGAAGAGACATTTAAGTTTTAAATCTAAGGTTCTCAATAAGATGGTTAAGCTATGCTCAGCAGTTTCTTTAAATATTTAAGAGAATTTTCATCACCTAAATATTTATGGCAACAATAGAGCCAGGTGCATTTTTTTTTCTGCTTGTCAGAAACAAGAGATCCATATCCTTTCCGAAGCTGGGGACGGGGTTGCCTCAACAATCAAAAAATCCTACCAAGCCCTTGAGAATCCTAGAAACCGCAGAGAAAACTTTATGCAAACATGTGCCCTCAGACTGGTGCTGTCATTCCCAGATAGCTAGCGAGGGGCTGCCTTGAATGGGAGTTTGCAGGGCTAAGGGCTGGAGAGGGCTTTCTTTTGAAGTGAGTATCTCCTACCTCATGGACTTCATTTCCATCATCAGATCAGCAGCGTTTCAGCAGTCCTGCCACCGTCATAAGGTGCATGGTGCTCTTTTTCTGAAGACAGTCCTGTAATCGCACAGATGAGGTGTGACCTGGATGCTCCCCATAGCCCTGCACTGCCTGGTGGTAAGGTGAGGTACTCAGGGAGTCTGCTCAGCTTTGCTGGTTGTTAGCATGTCCTTCCATGGATGGCCACTCCATGCAGGCTCTGGGCAGCCTCCTTAGGAACTGCAGCATCAGAAAGGGGATTCCTAGCCATCTCCACGTGGGAGAGAGGAACTCCCTAAGGGCCCTCTTTATGACCTAGGCCCAAACTCTAGATATTGGAAAGAACAGTATTCAACATCGCATGTAGCCCCCAGAAGAGCTCTACAAAGTAGATGGGGGCAGTTAGTATTCTGTCCACTTTAGATGATGGAAGTACAGAATTGAGAATTTTAATGATGTTAACTAGTCTGCTTTATTGCCAAAAGCACAGACCCTTTGACATACCCTTTGACACATAAGTATTACATATTTTCTAATTCACTAGTTCATTTTCAAATTTATATATATGGATTGCTTATTATATACCACACAACTGTACTGGAACCTAAGTATACCAGATAATAGAACAGAAATAGCCTCTGTTCTCAAGGAGCTTAGAGTTTGGTGGGGGAGATGGATATTAAATAAACAAACAGGTAAATGAACATAGGATTACAGAGTGTAAAAAATGCCATGAAAAGAACTGTATAAGAGCTATGGGAAGAGAAAAATCGGGAAAGTCATTTAGATTGGGTGACATGTAAGCTGAGAAGTAAGCGAGCACCAATCAGCCGGGGGAAGAGTCTGGGCTACAAGCAGGACACAGTGCGCAACCCTGAAAGGAGCTGAGGGTTTAGCCAGTCATACCTATGAACAGGTAAAGAGCTGTTAAGGATTTTTCTGTTTTCTTCTGTCTCCTATCTTGAACTATGATGCCTGGCATTGGGAAGGAATGCTTTTACTGACAGAACTTGATTCTGTCCAGCTCTACCACGGAATCCCAACTCTGGTATCCCTTCCCTATTACTCCTCAGAGTAAGTGAGCTCCTTGGCCAGAGAACATCAAACAACCTGTCCTGGGCTACTGGACAGCAAATGGGAAAATAATGTGAACACAACACCCAACACAGAACCTACAAATGCTGGACACATTTGAGATATTATTAACCACAGTCTTATTAGTTATGCCATAAGAGGAACATAGGCATGTTCAGTTCTTAAAAACACACACACACACACACACACACACACAATGTAAGCAAATTCAAATTTTAAAATTGGTACACTAATAATTATAGTTAAAATTTACTGCACTCTTGAGTATTTGCTGGGCGTTATGCCAAGCTGTTTACATGCTATCTCATTTAATTCTTACATAAATCTTCCAAGGTATTATTTTTCTTAAAGATTTATTTATTTGAGAGAGAAAGAGAAAGAGAGTGTGCATGTGTGCAACACACTCATGAGAGAGAGAGAGAGAGAGAATGAGAGGGGAGGAGGGGCAGAGGAGGAGAGAGAACCCCAAGCTGACTCCCTGCTGAGTGCAGAACTCCTACTCAGACTCAATCTCACAACCCTGAGCTCATGACCTAAGCCAAAATCCACATCACACTAAATCCCATAAATTGTTCCTCTGACATATCTCAAGTGCATCCTTCTCTCTCTATTTGCTCTACCATCAAATGCAGTTCCTCCATGAAACTTTAAATAGCCTTCTAATTGGCTGTTCTGCCTACAGTATCTTCGACCTCTAATCTCTCCTCTATCATATACTATCATACCAATACCAACTGCTATTCAGTCCTCAGAATTCAGTGTTCTGAATGCCATTCCTCTACTTTAAAACCTCAGTATGACCAGACTACCTAAAACACGAAGACCACATTTTGTAGCTGGGCATGCACAAACTCACAGCACTTAAGCCCTGCAGCCGGCTGCCCCCAGCTCTTCCATTCCTTCTCTCCACAAGCCCTCCAGATCCACCTGCTGGCTGGAGTACATCTCTGACTACATTCATGCTGACTTTATACCTGCCTTTTCACCATATTCCTTCTTTCCTTGCCCCTCCCCAAGAATACTCTTTGCCGTTCAGAATCCCACTTGTCCACCAAAACTTAACTCAACTCTCATGTGCCTCATTAAGCTTCCTCCCATCCTCAGTAACCTTGTTTGTCCCCAGATCCGGGGCATTTAATGAGCATCCAAAACACCTGACTTCTTGCCACCTCTTGCATTCTTGTTTAACAAGCTACCCTTTTAAATTTCTAAATGTATATAACTTGTCTCTATAGTAAAATGAAAGCTCACAGATGGCAAGAATAGCATTATTTTTCCTGTGATTTTCCAGGGTTCACACCCAAAGGAGATAATTCAAATAGTATCTAGAATGAAAAAAATCTTGCACTCAAAATACGTACTTTATGTCTGACTGAACCATTAGAGTCTGTTTTGCCCTTGCCCAGCCAGTCACAAATGCAGGTCGGCATATTGTCAAACCGTCTTTTGCATAGGCTTGCAAAGTGTGGCCAAAGAATTTAGTTTTGTGGGGTGGGTAGGGCAGGGGCACAAGTGAGAGAAAAATAGTTCTCCTCATTTAATCATTTTAAATACGGTACTGAAAAGAGCATATCTAGACACCTGTCCCTTTTGTTTAAGGTCACACTAACACTTAGTATCTATTTGGTGCTTTATACCTGACAAAATATTTTCACAAGAATGAGACAGGCAGACAGGCGGTTTGTCCAGTATCTTACATCAGTTAACTGGCCATCAGAATGTGAATCCATTTCTACAAGGTTGTATCTCTTCCAGCGTCCCCGTATAAATCACCAAGGTGGTAGAAGATAGTGGTTAAAAGCATGGACTCCAGAGCTAAACCCATCTTGACTCAAACCCCAGCTCTGTCACTTACTAGCTGTGTGACTTGGGCAAGTTACTGAAATGATCTCAGTGTCCTCATCTGTGGGATAAAGTTAGCAACCGTACTTAGTACACAGAGTTGTTCTGGGGATAAAATGAGCAAATATATACGTAGAATGGCATAAGTTCTTTATGTTTGCTTCATCATTCTACAGTATGTTCTTTCCTGTGTGCCGGGGGGGTGGTAGGGAGAGATCTAATTAGCTTTCTAAACATTCAGCCTAAGGAAGTCTTTATTATTCACATAAATGGGTAAGGCTTATTCTTTTCACCAAAAATCTTGTGGAACAAGGGAAATAATTTACTTGATGAGTCAGTGATGAAAACCATTCCTCAACACATCTTTTGACTGATACGATATCATGCTTTTTTATGTAATGCTCTTAAAGTTTCTGTCAACACTTTTCACACATTTTACCCTCACAACCATTCAATGAAATGGGTGGATAGATGGTCAGGTGTACAGATGGTGAGCAGAAGTTAAATGGCTTGATTAAAATGAAGTAAAAATCTGCTCTCATAGTGCCCAATCCCTGCTTTTAAAACTTAATCCCAATATCCATACAAACTAACAGTATTTCTCTGGAGTTCCCTTGTCTTGGGGGTGCACACAAAATCTACATGAATAGGGGCCCTATAAACTCCCTCTCCACAACTGGTTTGACAGAAACCTTGATTCCATCCCCTTAGGAGTGGGGTAAAGGCTAAGTGAGTTTATGACCCTTTCTGTGTGCTGAGTATAACCAACTCTCAAAGGAAGGTCAAGAGACTCAGGTCTGTGTTGCTCTGACTTCTGGAGGGTGGTCAGAACTCTTGTGGACTGTTGCAGATACCCACAGAAAACTACAGCTGAATTGTACCAGCTAAATTGCTTAAGAACAGAGAAAAAGTGGGTAAATCTGAGGAATATCAAGACACTTTGCCAATCTCTTGCATATTTAAAATGCATTTCTTATTTGCAAGGGTGTTGTTTGACTTTACGTTTCCTAAAATGTACTTTATAAATTGCTATCCCAGGAAAAAGTCTTCCTGGCAAATAAGTTTGGGAAATGTAACATATTCTATGGTTCTTTTGGGGGGGGGGTGCAAGGGGGGAAAGAAGGAGATACACAACGCTTACTTTTATATTAAAAGGTTCTGAAAAATTTTTACCAAAAATTTGGGTTAACATTTTTTGACCCAGGCTTTCTCAAACTCATCTGACCTTCTACCAACACTTAACATCCCATAGAAAAAATGCTTTGTGGAACACCCTTGGGAATACTGGTTTAGACAAATTTTCCCACTCTTTTTCTGCTCTTTCTTCATTGGACTGAAGAATTCACTTGAAGAATATCATTCTGGCATTTACTTTGTGTCTGCTAATATTTGGAAACAAGGTCCTCTACAGTGTGAAGAGGTCACAGAATCAAGCAGGAAAACTGGACAAAAACCTTAGTCAGAATTGCATGAAAGCCGTATTTTCCATAAAAACACAATGCTGCTCCATTTTATAAGATTTCTATTAGCAGTAATAGAAAGGAAAGGAAAGACTAAATTGGTATTCCAGGCTCTCAGTTGATGATGGGATGGGGTTAATCCCATAGAGGGTAAAACAAATGCATAAATATCAGAAGGGGGTTTCATGTGGCCTCATGAAGCAAACCAAAGTAGGAGCTATAGCAAACATATTCTACTTCACTCCAGACTTACAGGATTGGGAATTTTCACCTTACCAATAAGACTTTCCAAAAGCATAAGTGAAAGTTCCTGCCTTGACAGTTAAAGGGATTATTTCTTGCCCCAAGACAATATCGGTATGAAGAAGTGGAATTGTCCATACTTTCCTATAGAGAGTATATGAAAGAAGAATAGAAAAGGCAAGGAATGTAAAACAAAACAAAATAAAACCAAACCTTAAAAATGTAACATATATGACTTATCTCCTATAATTTTTATCCCAAAACATTACAACAAATACCTTTTTGAAGCAAAACTGGTATGGTTAGGAATGAGGACATTTTGAGGGTCAAAAAAGGAAGCACAATATTCTTCTCCAGGGCCTCGCTTCAAATACTGTACCACGAATATGCTCAAGGGAAGGAATAAATGACTCTATGCCTCTAATAGATGCTCTAGCAGATCTAAGCACTTTTGCTCCTATTTGTTTTTCTAAGGGACCTTTTAAAATCAGAGACACAAAATATATGAGCACAAAGGAGGTGTGTGTGTGGGGGAAGGATAATCATGTATCAGTCAACATCACACAATCAGATGGTAACATGACAAATTCAAGAGACAGGAAAGTAGGGTCAAGCAGCCTCTCATAAAAAAATCTGACTAAAGATAATCTGGCAGAGTTGACTTAAATAAAGCATCTCTAATTATACCTGGCAACTTTTTACTATCATTGATATCTATAGACATGACATTATTCAAGTTTTTATTTGTCACCAGAATGTTATAAATATATATGGATATACAAACTACAAATCAATAGCACCTTTATAAATATTTTAAGTACCATTATTTAGCAATTATGTGGGCCTCTTCATGTGCCAACACTATACAATTTTTAACATGCCAATAAGCCCATTAAACATATTTATGGTTATAGTTATAAAGTTCAAGGGGTTTTGTCCTGAAAATATAGTCCAATAAGAAAAACAACCTTGTAGTGAATCACAAATTTACTGCAGGCAAGAAATCAAGATGCCCGATCTTATATTCAGCACCTACAAGCAAGTCAAAATCCATGAGGAAAATCTGCATCACCTGCATCTATTAGATGTCATCTTGGCAATATCATTCATTTCTCTAAGTCAAAGTTTCCTCATCTGCAGAATGAAGAATCTTTGCCTATACTGTATGTAGAAATGCATACCAAGACAAATGGTAAATAAACATGTTCCAGAAGAAAAGCAAGCATTTGTGAAACTTACTGATAATCAAACTTCTTAGAAGTTCAAGAAATAACTGCTTTAGGATTATGTGTACCATGAAACCAATGTAACACTGGGTGTCAACTATACTTAAGTTAAAGGAAGAGGAGAAAAAAGAAAAGAACCATCTCTGACACTTCTTTATAGGGTAGTCAGTAAAAGAGATGATGCTTGAATCAAATGTCTGGGTTTGAAATCCAATTGTCTGCTACTTACAATCTATGTTACATATATTGTGACATTGTTACAATATACTCTTAATGTTTCTGACTCTTGGTTTCCAAATCTGCAAAATGGGAAGAACAGAATCTTCAAGGGCTTCTAGAGAAGGCTAATGGGAGGATTAAATGAGAAAGAATGTGTAAAACCCTCCAGACAGAACTCAGATATAATTATAAAAGCAAGGCACTGCTATCCTGCCTATGAGTAGCACATCATATCCCATATCACACTACTGCAATCTCCTAGTAACGCTCAGCTCTGCTCGGACCTTACTGCTGACATTTTTTACTCTAATCTTTGTTTATAGAAGGAGTAAATAATCCAAACAAAGAACATTCCAGTATGCAGTGTTGATGGTTACATGATAAGGCAGGGCCTGGCACCAACACCAGGACTGGCTATCTATTAAGGTGAAAACACATAACTCTGATAATGAAGCTGTCTCCTGATTTATAGAAGCTACACTGTCTTAACTCTTGGGAGTCAGAGCCAACCAAGATCTAGAGAAAACGGTGCTTGGAGGGGGGGTGGGGGGGAGATGAAGATGCAGACAGGATTTAAAGAGAGAAGATTTTAAGCTTGAAACACTAAAGCTGTTCTGAAAGAAAACAGTGTTTTAAGTTCACAGAGACAACTTTTAAAAAAAGAGAATCAGAGAGCTTTAAGTCCCATATCAGTAACAGTTACATTATAGACCAAAAAAAAATCTTCCATACTTCCTCCCCTAAATTCACCTCTCAAACACAACGCCAAGAACGTCAGTGAGGTCATCTGAATTCATTTCAGCATCCATAATAATCTTAACACTCCGAGCAGAAGAATCAGTCTCCTAAGCTGTGAGGCCATGGTCTGATTTTAGCACGTTTGTAGGATGATCACAGGTACACTAAGTCTCATTAACCACATTTACAATTTCTTTCAAAAATTCTGGAGTACTGCAACAAGAAACACTTCTCCAAATAAACAGTATAATTGTAGCTTTCTGGTAGCTCTTTTCACTTTTATTCCAAAGACTTAGTAAGAAGTGGACTCTGAAAAGCCTTTGAAGAACCTGGCACAGATACTGGTCCACGAAAGCTTTTAAAACCTATCACAAACTTTTCCCATTAAAACTTGGATGAAAATTGCAAAAAAGTTTTTACCTTTTTAATGGTCAACTGTAAATTAAAAAAAAATTCATACTGAATTTCTCAGACTTCTTACATGCATGACAAGTTTTTGAAAAAGTCACAGAAATACTTATGTGAGAGCAACTGGAGGCCACCCACTAGGCCCTGGATGAGACCTCAAAAGACCTTCAGGAGGATAATCATCATTTATCAGGGAAAAGTCCTGGACAGAACTAGCTTCTTTCCTAAAACTATTCTTAATCGCGAGTTCAAGCCAAACTAACTACTTGCTGTTTCCTAGGCGTGCATGATTTTCTGTCCCTGTGCCATTTGGCAAATGGAAATCCTACCTACTCTACTCAGGACTAGATTAGAAAAAAGTAAAATCCTCTAGGAAGCTCTCTTTACCTTCCGGGATGGAAAAAACCTTTTCATCTTTTAAGAACTTCCATAGCATTTTATATCCAGACATCCCATATTATAGCGAGTATTACAGTGACTTATGGAGACATCTTATCTCTCCCTCTTTTCTACAAGCTTTTGAGGGCAGAGAATTTGTTTCCTTCTTGTATGCTTCCTATTCAACACCTTGCTTATAGTAGGCCCACTATAAACATTTACTGGATGAATAAATGGACCTTAATTACATAGCATTAGTGTAACTCCACAGACAACTGAGGATGTCTTCCTATTTGCTCAGAGAGGCTTAACAAGAGCTTTCCAAAGCAGAGTCACACTTCTAACAATAATGCACAGCGATGCTTCCTTATTATAACACTTCACTATCTTGCATGAGAATGCAAGTTCTATGGATGTTTCTAGTCTCCGAGTATCGATTACATTGCAGGCATTTTCCTAAGCACAGAACATAGCAACAGAAGCAAGACTTGGTTTCTCTGCTGCTGAAGAATTTAGTGTTCTAGCTAGTATACAAGATTTCATTACTATCCCCAAAGACTGCAATTGCTTCTTTGACCACAGTTCAGCATATTCATAAATGTTTAAATTCAGGTCTAAAATCTAACAGAAGACTTACTTCTCTTTCTGCTCAGTACATCCTTATCATTTCTGGTAAAAGACATCCTGGACTTGACCACCATGGACATTTTTCCAACAGATCAGTCGACTCTTAAATAGGCTTTAGTACATAAGACTCCTGCCATGTACGTGGGCAACTGTAAACTAAATCACCAACATTTTGCAATGAATAACACAAAGCAAAAAAGAGATGTAGTTTTTATATTTCTTGCCACTAACACTTGGTACAAAAAAACAGAATTCTTGAAGATTCTCTCACTATAAGTCTTTTAAATCACTAACCATTCTATTTTATTTCTGCCATGTATGTGTTGGTCTGGATGACTGAATTCCTCCAGCTTCTTCACACCTTAATTTATTTAACACATTATTACTAGAATAATTCTCCTGCTGTAAAATTTTCATCGTATCATTCTACAGCTCAAAACTCCTATTGGTTCTTTACTGCCCCAAGGCCTAAACATAAACTCTTTACATATTACACAAGCTTCCCCCCATGCAAAATCATTCTCAACAATCAGCTTTTCCTCCATCTAGGATATTCTGCCTTCTGCTCATAAGTCTACTTCTCTGATCTGTATAAGCTTTGCACATATTATTTAATTTTTACTTTTTTAAAGTAATCTCTATGCCCAATGTGGGGCTCAAACTCATGACCCTGAGATTAAGAGTCACATGCTATACTGACTGAGCCAGCCAGGAACCTCACAAGCTTTGCTCATCTTAAACGCCCTCACCTAGATCGCCCACCTCACCTTTCCCGATCACCCCCATTAGCACCTTTAATATCAGCACAAGTTACACCGCCCCTGGGAAGCTACCTGGCCTGGTATCTTTTGCTACAAACCACCTATACACTTAAGTCCTCAAATTCTAACACATAAATATCTACTTATTGGTACGTAAATGTTGGCAAGTGTACTACAACCATTTCACCCAGGACAGCTGCTCTGTGGACCTTGAGCATAGAGAACCCATGAATGTCTAATCTTCAGTAGCAAGAGCCTTGCACACACAAAAGTTACTTGATAAATCCCACTGACAACACTGGTAGGAATCCATACCACCTCCACAATTTTCTAAAATGGAACAATAGACTCCTTTGTGGATATCCATCAGAGTTACTGAAAACCAGGATGATATCATAAAAGGAACAGAATTAGACTCTTAATTTAAAATGAGAGTAAGTCAAAAACACTATCCTGGGTAAAGAGGTATTCTGTGGGCTGCTGTAGATCTTTTTAGCTTCCATACTAAAGCATGAGGTTCTAAAACCTGTCAAATTTCTATTCAGGAAAGCCAGAAATCTGCTACCTGGCCAAAGAAAAGCAACATTACTGGCTACTTTAAATGAACCCCAAAGCTCAAAATTATAATACCACTTACCAACTAAAGAAGGAATATGAAGAGGTCTTTTCTGCATTTCTATGAAAGAGGTGATCTGGCTGAGTTTTTATAAGGATCAGTTGGCACTTTTCTTACAGTCCAGATTTTGGGTTCTGAATTAAAAATAAATTTGTGTATGCAGTATTTTAAAATATTCAGGTCTGTTTTCAGGCCTTAAGAGGGTTAGGCCATTTTTTTCCTCCGGTGTCTAACAAATGACTACAAAGACCTGTTTGTACCTTAGATGTTGGAGGAACTGTTCAGGAACAATTCATCCCTGCAAGACTATGAACCAAACACACTGCCAAGGTCAGGGAGACCTCTGCTAATCAAGGAAGCACTCGCCACACATCCACTCAAGCTGCCTTAGAGAAGCTGGCCTCTGAGCCCACTATTTTTTTATCCACAGGTCATCAATCATCTTTACAGAAGAGAAAATGTCCAACTTTCTCATTGGGTGGAGAGCCTCCTGCTAGGCCCTCATCTGGTTTCCTTTCTACCTAGCCAGTGATTTTCCCAGAGGTGCACAACAGCTACTAAAAGGCAAGACTCCTATTTGGTTAGGAAAGGACTGCAGAGAGATCTGTGCAACAGCCCTGTGTGATGATACTAGGAAATAAGGCAGGAGGCACAGCTACCAGATGCTGGAACAACTTTTCCCAGACATCTCTGACCTCCGTTTCTGTATGCTCTCCTTTCACTTACTCTTAAGTTTGATGTAATCATGCCACAAAGCCTGGGAAATTCACTGTGTCCCAACAGAGCTACATGTATTGTATACGTTTGCACCAGCTCTTCAAATACAAGGTGTAAAACTTGGTTAATTTCTTCCCCCTCCCCCGCCCCCGCCTGAAATCAATAGGTGTTTAAGTCTTCACAGATTTTTGAATCATTTCCTGCTCTTCAAACTTATGCACGTTACAGGCTGGGGAAGATGGAGAGGAAATTCCAGGGGAATAAATTGGCCAACAGATGTTATCAAGTTTTATCAATGGGTGATGGATGAAATCTTCAGGTGATTTACTGCCAGAGGTCGTATTGGGTGATAAACTGACAGAACTGCAAATTTCACAGAGCAATAAGTTTCACTTTGTCCTTAATTTGGGTAGTGGTTGTGGGATTTTTACATGAACAAAAAGTACATTTCCCTCCAGATAACCCCAAGTTTGAAGGTCTCATTAAAAGAGTTTTTCAGACCTATACCAGGGGACTGTCAGGAAACACCCATTTGCTCTACCAAAGGCAGAGAGAAGAAAGGGCAAAAGTAGGAGCTAACAGCACTTTTATTTAATGTAAACACTTTCTCAGATATGCTAATGGATCACTAAATTTACTCTTCATCTAACTCTGGTA
Organism: Callorhinus ursinus; assembly: GCF_003265705.2. Taxonomy (NCBI): domain Eukaryota; kingdom Metazoa; phylum Chordata; class Mammalia; order Carnivora; family Otariidae; genus Callorhinus; species Callorhinus ursinus. The sequence continues at coordinate 18,701,848 of NW_027397101.1, forward strand.
GCAGAAAAATCAAGTCTTTCTGCTGCTAAAGCAAGCAAACATATTTCTTCCCACATTACTCAAAATAACATTATTTCACTGAAAAAAAGCACAAAGGAATCACTTTAAAGTATTTGTATACTTGTGTGTCTATGTTAGCCAATAACCTGCTAAATCATTCATTTAAAATTCCATCAACAGCGCTCCCTGTAAAAATTTCCTTGTTTGATGCTATTTATGATGCTAGTACAAATATTCACAAAATAATAAAAGATTAATGTGGACTCTACTTTTATTTAAATTAATCTATTCATCTACCTACCTACACATACACACACGTGCGCGCGCGCATTTCTTGAAGAAAACTTGATAAACATTATCTTCCTCAAATTTAGACATTTTTTCCTTCCTTGAAGTGGTGGGAAAATTAAATACTTGAAAGGATGCCTGATTATCGAATTGTTGATGTAACCCTTCATGCTCTCAAACAGAACGGAGAACTTTTTAAACTATCCTACTTCCACATGTGGTGAATAAAATTCTGACCAATTTAAAAAGTTGTTGTGACTAAGGACACTAAAACATCCTGAGTAATAACAGTCCTCAAGCCAAAAACTCACAATCAAACTAATGAGATCCTTTTTCTACCTCTGTTGCAAAACCTGTAAAATGGGATAATGCTGACACAGAGCAGATCTGAAGACTATTAAGGGTCAATAAAACAATAAAATAGAAGCTGGGCAACAATGTAATTAAATAAACAACTGATTGAACTAACTTGTTGCATGATGAAAAAGGCGCATCAAATAAAACTACTTTGTTGTTCTGCTTTACACATTTACTTGCAATGTTAGTACATGGACAGCTGCATAGTTTTAAGTAAGCTATAAAACTTTGATGTTTTAAGGGATTCTATTAAAAACTATTATGAATAATTGTATATGAAAACATGTTTTAATCAAAGAAAAAAAACATCCTAAACATTAATTAGTGAGTATATTTGTCTAGGAAGAGTAGCACTAGCAAAAATCATAATTAACTTTCTTCATAGAAGATAAACCTTTATTCATAGAAGATAAATCTTTAAAAAACAAGTTGAACAAAGACATAAGGTGTTTGTACAAATAAATGGTATAGAATATGATTTGGTTGTTCTTAAAATTCTACAGTTCATTAAAGGAAATAACGTTTATAAAGAGGAAAGTCTAAGACTTAAGAAAAGGTTCCTAATAATCAAGAGATTTCTCAAGTATGATGAAACAAAGAGAACAGGACCAGGAATAAAACTAGCATCTTCTTTCAAAGAAGATGCTAATTCTCTTCGGAGTTGTACAAGAGTCATTGCTGAAAAGGATAGCATATTGAGGACTGCCCGGCCACTCAGAAGAGAGAAGGGCAACAATGATGGTCAGTGATTAGAACTACAGGTAAAATACTAAGAACAAAGCCCTAAGAGTTTCTGAAGGAAAACTTTGTAAGTTATCAGATTCACGGTGTTCAAAATGTTAGGCCATTAGTCCAACTTACGCTGGTGCTTGCACCATATGAAATGACGAATTAGCCTCTGTGAAGATCCAAAACTAATACTCTTTCAAGAATATTACCAAAGATATTATTAACCAGATAAACAGGAATCATCTATACATGTGGACAACTCCTGCCACTTTCTTCTGTAATATGACAGTAGGATTTCAGAGTTCTTGAATGGAAACCTGTACCCACTAGGATATGAGTCCCAATTATACAGTAAGCCTAGTTGCTTAGATAATGCTTTAAAAAGAAAAAGTAATTGGTAATCAAGGAAGAGTTCTTAAAAGCAGCTCTGCATTAGGAATCTATTATCTGTATCCTCCTTGAAATCAAATTCATAAACTTCCTTTCCTCTCTATCTTTTGGATGTTTTGTGTCAACATATGAATCTCACTGTCCTCTCACCAAAAGGGAAGCAAGGTTAGTTGCTTTACTTTTTAATTGTTGCAATAACATTTTTTCCTAAAATGTCTTAATTTCTATAGCCACAAGGATCTGTTAGCAAATGATGCATCTTCTGATACTTTTGGAAATTAAAAAAACACCTTTCACACTGAAAAATAAGTCAGTAGTTATCAGTCAAGCCACTTCTTTCTTTACTGTCGTTAATGGCAATCACCGGAAAAGGCTTTATCATCTTGCAATTAATAACTCCCATATATTCAACTCCAAACCCATTGCACTTATTCCTGGTTCCAGCAGCATGTTCTGGTTTTTGAACCTAGCAAAACTGCCCGGGAGTTTACACTGGCCCAGAAGAACAGGAGGTGGGAAAGAGAACTCACTTTCATGCACTGCTATCAGTACTGTTGGCTATTTGCAGAATTCTTATATCAATAGGACCAGTAAACAAGTGTTAATATTACAAGTGGAAGCAACATCCAGAGGGAATTCAATGTAGTTAGCTGCATGGAGCAGAGCATGCAGATCCGAGAGGGAACTGCGCTAGCTCCTGGAAGCCAGCAATCTGTGGCTGTCAGCGGTATGGAATGGAGCTGCTTCAAAGCCGACTGGGCTGTGACCTGAACACTGCACATCCCTGCGCCCAATGAGAGAGGATCAATGACTGTGTTTGCTGGGCTCTAGTCATCCCCTCAGCTAATGAAAGCTGCACTGAAAGGCTGCTATGGGGCCTCTGGGTAGCCTGCAGCCTGGCATTAGCAGAGCGTGTTCTATAGCTTGGCTGGTGAGTGCACCAGGCACCAAAGCCTCCCTTGCCCCCACCCCTTCCCTCTTCTATCCCACCAACTCCCCTCTGGCTGTCTGTTTAGTGTCACTCAGTTGGGATGGATCCTGTTAAAGATCTGACGCTTAGTGAGGACTCGGAGGTGTCTGGAACGCCTGCCTCTAATCATAAACACCACAGCTGGCAATGATGTGGTCAAAAAAAAATCACCTTGATCCAGTACACATTCTCTTTGATGTCTCTGCAGCGAGTTCACTGCCCAGAGAAAAAGGTAATTTTTTTTTAGACTCTGAAAAAAAAATCAAGCTTGACATTCTCAAATCATAACCATATGACTTTCAATTCCATGCTTTAAAAAAATTCATATATATATATATATATATATATATATATATATATATATATCTCATCACATTTTGTTCTAAGAAACTCAGAGAAGAGGCATCTGACAATGATAACATGAAACAGGTTTGGAAGATAATGGCAGTTTGAGAGGAAAACACTTCCAAAAGGGAAAAAAAAAAAGTCAGACTGCCACTACCAAAAAAGGAAGAAGCCTTCTGCCAAAGATTGCAAACTGCAGTGACCTTAAGTAAGAGACTGTAGCTGATTCAAGGGAAAATGAAAACTTTTCAAAGACAACACTGCTTGTGCTGCGCCACTGTTTATAAGTGCCTTATGCCCTCTTGCCTTTCGGGTGGCCTGGTAAACACACAGGCTCGCTGTGCTTCCAGCCCCAGGCCACAGGGTTCTAATGAATATTCAGCCATATTAACATGCATTTTCTTTGTGTATTTTTTTTTTAATCCTACCAGGACAGGGCTGGTGTGAGCAATGTCCTTGTGATGTCACGTTGGGTATGTGTACTGTGAGGTGCTTTTGCAAGTCAAATGCTTAGATGCTCCAAAGATTACGGGGAACTTAAAAAAATTGAAACACACTAATCCTGTCCTTTAAAGAAGAGAGTTTACAAGGAATAACAATTTTGCAAGTCTGAAGATAACTCATGAGGTCTTCCTACATAAACTGAGATAAACATTACTTATCATCAATGCCCATATTACATATCTGGGCATCCCACATACCCCAGGATACAAGGTGCAAACTCAAAGATTCTTTATTTTTATCCAGCAGCCAGTTCTAGTATACACTGTCTTAATACACAAAGAAGCATACAAAAACAAGATCAGTCAATTAAGTGTGCTGCTTTTTCCTTTTTAATCCTAAAACCCAAAGTAATTTGAAAATTCTATCATTCCACTTTAATAAAGAAGTGAAAAAATAAAAAATTGTTTTCACCCAGATAGTTTTAAAATGCTGAATTTGTCAGGAGAAAAAGCATCTTTCAAATTTCAAATGTAGTAAAAGAGTCAGGTAATTCTAATTCTCAATAAAGTAAATGATAATGAGATGGTTTTGATTTCTTTGATTCTGAGGAAAAATCGCAAAACTGCTTTAAACTGGTCAGTTGCACTGTGACACAACCAATGTTTAAGAAATCACTCTATAAATGGCACCCAGGAATGCAGCGGCATCACATGTTGTAACAATATCCAGACAAAGCCAAAAAGTTTGGATACTGCTCTGTTGTTCTAAACTGACTGAGGTTTTGCAGACTAACAACATTCCCCTATAATGATGGTGGTGTCTTTAGATTGAGATAAGATTCAAATTTACTGAGGGTTATTTACTGTGGTGTATAAGGATCTGTGTGTTAAGGAGTGAAGTAGCTGGTTGGAGGAGGGCAACTTGGCTGGACTCACAGCTGAGAAACCTCAGGAGTCTGCATACCCCTATAAGGTAATTTCTTTCCTTTTATAATGTAGGCAAGGCAATTAAATGTTAGTCAATCTCAGCACAATGAAAGGCAAAGATATGCTAATATACACTGAAATACTGGCATTTACTGCAATATTTACCTTATTATATTAAAGTTTTGTGATATATTAAGTATAGCTCTGCCAGAAATTTTAGTCCAATTCTAATCACAAGTATGTGTTTTCAATTGTACTCCTTGCCAGAAAGAAAGGGAGAGAGAAGGGAAACGAAATCCTATATGCTAAAATTTATACTGACAAATTAATTTTAATGGCGCACCAAAACTCCCCAAAACCTCCACAAGACTTAAGTAAATGTATGCACCTGACCTGATGTTCTGTGATGGAAAGGAGACTTTATTTTTATTTGTTGTAGTTTAAAGGCATTAGTTTACTTCCTTCCTCCAAAGCTTAGAGGAGACAAAAAAAAATGACACTTATTTTGTCTTAAACAAAGTGAAGTATAGGCTTAACGTAACCATATAAATTTTGATCTAAAAAGGGGATGGAGGAGTAGTCACACAGTAAGTACTAAGTTTTCTAAGCTGATCAATGTATTAAATAATTGCATAATTCTCAATCATTGATTGAGACCAATTCAAAATAGCTTTTGGAATAAGTATCTCATGTCAGGATTTCTACCAAATCCTTTTAAAAGCTGGACTGGTCTGAAAGGAACACCAACAAACTGGTTATTCGGGCCCACTAATTACTTCACAAGAGTGAAACTTGGGAAGGAAGAGCTATAGAAGAGTATAGTATATTCATTGGCGACTATATAGACTTCTGTGTAGTTTAAATTCTTTATAAAACTATTACAATAAAAAACAGAAAACAACATCTTCTGCATAAGGCAATGCCCCACTTTACTACTATTCATCTTATTCTCTTAAAATCTGTTATACAAGACTTAAGATAAAACGGTAAAGAAGTCACGTATTTTGATAAAACTAGAAAACAAATGTCTCTATCAATAGCTTGATGGGCCAAACAAGAAAAACCCCAGATGCATTACTAGCATGTCATTGTGTTAAGAAGACATGCTTGCCAGAATTGTCAGATTAAAGAGACACAAGCAAGAACTCTGCCCAATTTCTTTTAAATAGGGATGAATTCTTCCTTTGCTGCCCTCTCTCTCAATTTAATTGCCATTAAATTGCAATAGAGTAGTAGTGACTAGGGTCTCTTAGTCTCTCAGAGGTGTGACCTTCATTTGCATAATAAATCCCAGCACATTATGTAACCGACAAGGGAAGGATAGTTATCAGGGGTCTGATTCTGAGGCAAAGTCCCAGTTGAAGCAATCAAAAGGCAAGAGACAAGGACTCTGAAGATTCCAGTGTAAAGTCTCAGAAGACAGGAACTCGCCCTTTTCTAGTAGGTTGGAACTTTTGCTGCAAATCATCCTTGATAGCAGACTTAGGAGATAACTTCCTTTTAGGATGTAGGGATTCAAAGAAGAGAAGTGTCTCTTTGGACAGGCATGGGCAACCGTACATCTCAGAGAGTTTCTGGCTTTGGGAGTCTAATGAGCTCTAATGTAAGGAGCTAGCCTCAAGAGGCACCACATTCTAGGTCGATTGGGGCTTGCTGCTAACCAAGCAACCATAAAGACAACAGATCAGAAGGCTCGCCCAGGCTGCCACGGTTCTTAACAACAATGCCAACAGTGGTTGCCACCTGCGGAGTTCTTACTTTGTGCCAGGCACTCAGCTACCATTAGCTTCATTTTTTTGTTTTTTGCAACCCTGTAAAATAGACATTATCATCTATATTTTACAGAAGGGAAAAGAGGTTCATTGATATTAAGTAATTTTGCTCAAATTCATACATCTGGGAAGAGACAGAATTAGACTTGGATACATAATACCAAAGAATGTGCCTAGTGTCCTTCCAGGTAGGAAGAGGACCCTCATCTCAGAAGAGGTGAGATGACCATATCCATGAGATAAGGGAGGGGCTGATGCTACAAATCCCTGAGACAAAAATCCAAGAAATAAATTATCTTCAAGAATCCTTCTTGAGGAAGTCTAAAGGACAGACATCCATAGACTGTGGCTACTATAATCTACAGGATGAAGTCAGTTCCTTTCCCTTGCAGGTAAATCTGTTCATGCTTGTGAGTTCCAGGAGGCCCAGGAGGAAGCATTTCCCATGTGTGAAATCTTAGTGGGATCTTGAGCCAAGAGTATAACAATCACCCTGGACCATTCATCCCCACCCCCAAAATATCACCTGTGGAAGATGCTTGGGTTCTTCCACCTTGAAGCATTCCTGACATAAGGGTCACAGGAAAGGGAACACATTAAGTCTTGATTTTGAGGAAGGAAGAGAGAAGAAAAAATCTTGAACAAAAAAGCAGCCAAAGAGGGAAAAAGCATAAAGCGTTAAGTATAAAACTGAACAAGAAAAGAACTGGGATAAGTTCAACTTGAACTGAGAGTGAGAGATTCCCATTCCTCTGGAATATCGCATGTATCTGAGTGTAAAGGCATTTCTCACTATCTGTCTTGTTTCTGTGTTTGGACAATCATGGTTTAAAAGGCAAGAATTTGGAAAGCAAGACATGTAACATTATCTGAATAGCACACAAGACGGTATAGACAAAGGGTGATTCCTTTCAGCCAAACAGCCCAATCAAAATAATTTATTTGAACTGATTTCATTTCTGAGTACAGAAAGCTTTAGTTTGCACACTTAGGAATGGTTGTATTTTGTGACTCCCGATTCCACTGTACATGCATGTACTACAGGCGTATGCTGTAAAACTACGGGTTCCTTATACCAGGCTACTTAAAAAACTTTCTAAGAAGTCCTGTGCTCAGTATGGTGCACACATAGATAAGAGAATAGCAAAGAAAAATAGAGGCTCCATAGTAATTTTGAGGAATTTTCTCTAAGAAAGACTAAACTGGGACTCTCTCTAAACAGACTCATATTAGTATTTTACCCCAGCCTCTACCCAATCTACGTGTAGTTGTAGGGCCCATCAGCACAGTGAGCAGTGAGACACAAGGACAGACTCATTAAATCATTAGGAGAATCATTAAAAACAAAGTGCCAGAGGTAAAGTGCCAAAGGGTTAGGGTTTAAGTTTCTTGAAGGCAAAGAAATGGCCAGGCTTCCTTGGGAGATTTCTAGAGACTCAAGATATGACATATAGGGCCATATATCTGGAAGATCTTGGCTAGAAGCTGCTGTTTGAAAAAAAGGGACAAAGTAGTAGAGGCTCCATCTCTCTCCAACTCACTTGCCTGGTGTCCTTCCCTGAATCTCTTAGCAACCAAATCAAAACCTCAAATCAAATTTCCACCAAGAAGTAAGGGATTTGACTCTGTAGGAATGGGGAAGTAGTTGATAGTAGTTTGCAGTATAAGCAGTAATTTCATGACCACTTCACTGCTTTCTGAAATAACGTATTCACATGGCAGTTTCTTATACACTTGGCATAAACAGGCTAATGTAAATGGCCTACATCATTAGAGTAGAAAATGTAATGATTTGTTCATGTATATACATTTCTTATAATATGAAAGGGTAATGTACTTGTCTGAGGGAGGGGACTAGAATGAGAAACTCACCAACTATTATTTTTGTGTGTGTGTACCTTTGCTTTTCACAATGTGTATTTTAGGTCTTTCTTAAGGAGATTCTTTATAACATGAAATTTCTTAAAAGTGAGACTTCTTACCAATAGTAGACAACAATATTAAAACTCTGTATCATGTTTAAGTGGATTTTTAAATTTTCTGATCTCACCTTAAGTGGGGGGAGGGGGAGTAACGAGCCAACATTTTTAAACCATGAAATCCATGTGATAGCTACAACTGCTTTTAAATACTCGTATTTTAGGCCTGTCTGTGACAATGCTTCTTGGAAAAAATTATAAAGTTCCCTCCCCTCCAATAACATGCTCAACGTCCTCTTTTGCCAGAGGCATTCACTCATTATATAAATCAAACAAGCACACAGCCCTAGACAAAAAGTGACTAGTAATGCCTGGCGCATTCCTCTGCTTGAGCTAAGATGATTTTGCTGCATTGCATGCAGATGTCAGGTATTTTAATAAAGAGCTCCATTGTGCAGGCCCCACTACTCCTCCGTAGCTCCCAGCACTCCCTGTAAAGGGGGGCAGGGGGAGAAGGGAAGAGCGACAGCCATTCCAGCTGGAGCTGGAACCTCATCTGAGTCAGGAAAACCACAGCTCATAAGCAAAGAGGAAGCATAATGTTCTACAAGGACAAAACATTAGCAGAAATGTCACTCAGCCCCAGTTCCACATGTTGGCTGCCACGGCCTCTTCCTCTTAGCATGCCCGATTGATATAAATTCCATCTGCTCAGCAGCCAAGTGACAGAGAAGAAATACCGGCATCTGGTCTCCATTGCTGTCGGGTTTTTGTTCCATGTTAGACCTTAGCTAGAAACATATGAAGAGATGAATGTGCTGGCAAACGACTAAAAGCCTGAACTGGCATAAAGGAGACTTTCTGATGCTTTTCACACTTCCCTCTGGATTTTTTACATGGAGAGGAAGGGTGTGACAGAGACTTGATAAACTAAATAGTGGGAGCCAACGGGCCTGAAGGTCATTTCATGTTTTTTAGGGTTTGGGGTTTTTAGAAAGAGTTTTAATGTTAAAAACTATAAAGCAGGACATTCTTCCTCTTTTGACCCATTTAATGCAACAGAAGGCAACGAAGTCACATAAGAACGTTCTGCAGCAAATATTCTTTTTTTTCCCTTTCTCTTAAACATCCACTGGTTTGGACCCACTCCACAGGCACTCTATATTCTCCCGAGGAGCAGCTGAAAAATGCCAAAACTCGAAACCACCAATTCTCTTTTAACCCCCAACGGCCCAGAAATGTATAAAGTCACCTATAAAGCCTAAAGCTATAAGGAGAAATAAAAGTGAGTATGCCCCATAAAGAAAGCTGGATGCCCCAACAATTCACTCCCCATTACTCTCAGTCCATCATTTAGTTATTCACTTGATCAGAAGACTGAGAAAAGTAAAAAAGAAACAGGAAAGCAGAGGTGATAAGAGAAAACAAGGGCATTGATTTTTCTTTTTTTTTTTTTTCAGTGTCTACTTGCATGTTCACAAAACAGTAACAGTGAGAGTGACTCCATTCACACAGACAACATGGAAAGGTTTTTTTTTTTTTTTTAAAGATTGAAGTCAGATCAGGTTAAAAGATAAAGTTGCTTGGGAAAGCAATTGTGAGGGCGAATCCTGTAAAATCCTCTTCAAAATATGACAAAAGACATGTATAAACTTTTTAGCAAAACAAACAAATTCAAAAGATCTCAACAACTGTACTATCTTAACAACTCTGGTGTTAGCATCACCTAAAAACCAAAACAAAAACCCAAAAAATAAAGAAAAAAAAACACTACTATATGGGGTTGTACTGTGCATTAAGTAAGCTGTTTCTTCAACCTCTTCCTTTTCTCATTAACACTTCGTGAGCACTTGAGGTAAGAACACCATGCACAGTATGAGTAGTGAATAATGATAAAGATAATAATATTAAATAAAATGACAAGGAAGCCAGTAGGAACCAAGTTGACGATAACCCCTTCAAGGCTGTCAATCTTGGGACTGATCACTATGAGTGCTAATGACTCAGGAATTCATAATGAAGTACAGACGATGATCAACTGCCAGACACTCAGAAGCAGATTTACCAGAGAGCTAATGAGGCTTAAGCCTCGGGTCCCTCATTTGCCCAGGACCTTAGTTTCAGGGAGTTGTAGAACGTTCTAGATGGAAAGGAGAAGCCAGGTTGCAATCAGGAAAGATCTCTATGCACACATTTCTGGTAAATTCCCTAAGGAGATATCAGAAGAAAAAGGCCTGAATCTCCATGACTGTAATGACTTTGGTTTTGGGGTTGACTTCTTATTCTAAATACACATTCAATACTGTACATAAAAATTATTAAAGGTTTAAATTAAATAACATTTAATTTCACTGATAATTAGGACATATCAAACACACATTTGATAATTAGGACTCTGCTCTTTGTATATGTGATAATCATTTGAAAATGTGTTACATACTTTAAATAATCAAACATCATTAAAATAACACCCCAGTGGATGAAAAAATAGATAACCCACATATAACATACTTTCACTACCTCAAGAACCTAAAAATTCTGGCTGAACAACTGTATCCAATAAGACGGAAACTCACTGAATACAAAAACAATGTAAAAATACTAGGGGATCACAGGAACTGTTTCAGTTGTCCTGAAAACTGGAAGATCTTTCTAAGTTCTACTTAAGAATCAGAAGCCCCAACCCAAGGTTAATAAAGGCACGTGAAACCTAACACAAAAACAAAAAACCTCCAAGGCAAAACCAAATGAAAAACAAAAGCAAAAGCAGAGTAAAGAGCTAAAGATCCACTGCGAACAGATAGATTTGCAACATAAATAGATTACAGGCTAATTTCCTTAAGACAAAGAAGTGCTAGAAATGAATAAGAAAAAGGATTTACAATGAAATTAGAAATGTGTAAAGAACTCGAAAAGACATTTTGGAAAAAGAGAAACAGAAATGACTGAGAGTCATAAAAAGAGAGTAAACCTTACATCATTAGGAGAGATGCAAATTAAAACAATGCACTATTATTTATCCCCTCCACCTACAGAATGCCAAAGTTCAAAAAATTTGTTTCAACACCTAGTCTATCGGTGGTTGAGGGAAGAGGCACATAAATTATGATACATCCATACAGTGCAGCTGTTAAAAAAGAATGAGGTGGCTCTTTATGTGTTGATATGAAATTGTTTACAAGATATATTATTACGTGAAAAATGAAAAGTACAGAATAATGTGCTCATTGTATCCTCCCTCACCATTTTTATTAAACAAACAGAAGCATATGTGTGCTTTATATGCATAGACTATTTCCAGAATTATACCCCAATATCAAAGACTTACTTTCAACTATATGATCCTTTGTATAATTTATTATTTTTAACTAACGGCATCTATTTCTCTTTAAAATATGGTATTACTTTAAAAATGTATTCTGTATAGCAGAATCAGGGTCTATCATTCTTGAACTTGTAACCAAATACGTTTTCATTTATCTTAATATTTTCTGTTACTCTATTTGCCAGAGAGTATAAGTTGTAATAGGTATAGTTGCCCTTGCCCTTATGAAAGTAAATTAAAAGACTTCATTCTGGGTTGTTGTGTGTTTCTGAACCTCCCTGAAAATGTAAGATTCTCGCTCTTTTTGGTCTTTTCAGATTGCCATTGCTTTTAATTACAGTAAGTACATAAATAAAAAGTAACATGTATATATGGGATGTGTGTATGTGTGCATTTCTACACCCAAATTATATAAATGCTTACATATTATGGCATTGTTCTGGATATTATAAATTTGATCATTTTCTATTTCATTACACTCAGTGAGATGAGAATAGCAAAGAACATTTGGAGGGTGAATCCATTTCCAAATGAAATCCTAACCGATATAATGCCTAACTGATTTACCTCCTTGGAGGATTTATTTTAAAATCATAGTCTATGTTCATAAATACTGGGATTACTTCTTAAAGCTTTTTTTTTTTTTTTTTTTTGCCTTGTGATACCTTGCTCTCTGCCATTTCCTGAGCTGTGTCTGAAGATACCCGGTACCGCCAAGACATATTCTCAAAGAAGCGTTAAGACATCAGTCACTCACTAAAAGGGCAATAAGCAATCAAAATGTTTTCCTAGCTGTACCCATGGCACCAGCCTAGTGCATGGTAGAGAGTATATGCCCACAATTTATTGCTTGAACTCCTCCTTGATAGGACCATGATATGCCAAAGGAAAGTGAGTTCAAAAAACTCTTTCATTCTCTTAATATCAATTTATTGAGATTCTATGATGTACTCAGAATATGGATAAAGCAAACAACACTAAGAACCACCCATTAAAGAACTTACAATTTAGGAGACGAAACAGACGATCAGGTAATTATTGTAAATAAAAACTGCCATGTGAGCATTTGAGGTGGTATAGCCAACAATGAATATGGAGAAGAGCAGCCATTTCTTAGAAGAATGATGGCTAAGTTGAGACCTATAGGTAGGTAGGTAGGAATTAGCCTAGAGAACTACTAGAAGCAGCCCATTTCAGGCAGAGATGGTGGAGGCAAGGAATACATGTCTAAATAGAGGAACCACAAACCTGCCAAAGGACTTCTTAGGGGGCAGTTCCTGTCTTCTAGATTATATATAGCTCTAGTCTCTCATTCTTAAGCTTTGGCTATAGGCTGGGTGCCAAACTGATGGGTCCACTAACCAGATCAAGTATACCAACCCTAAGTTTGTAAGCATCAGAGGATGAAGGAAGATGCTATAACACCTATGTGCAGGTGTAGCATCAAAGAGACAGGAATGTTGTACTTGCTGTTGGTCTTCTTCACCATCCATGTCCCATTCTCTCACCTACACCTGTTACCCTGCTGTGGGGTCTAAGAGGGAGGTTTTATCATCTATGATCCCAAACACAATGATACCTTTCTCAAATTGTATTAGGTGTTTGGTTGCTTGCCTGTGAAGCCCCAAAACACTACTTCCCTGCAGTCAAGGGACTCGCAACAATACAGCTGCTGAGGTGACTGAAAAGTTCAAGGAAACTACGTAAGCTTCAATAGCAGGCCAGAGCACCACTCCTCGGTGAAAGACAACTGATGGGTCAAATCACCAGGGAGCTGCCAAAGAGTTATTAATGGTGACAGGTACACTACCTGGGAGACAGGTTGAGAAGGGAAAAAGATTATTTATAAGCGAATAGTTAACAGCTGTACCTACTGCTAAGCATTACATGGATGCCACAAACTGCAGAATTCAAATCCTGGGTTATTCAAGCACGAACAACTGCCTGTCACCCAAATGCAATGCATCGTTATAAATTAAAGTGGGAGAGATGAGACTTTGCAATACTGGCTTGCCTAGGAAGGCAATGTCATCCCGGAACTCAGATAAAAGGTGGAGAAAGGCTGAGATAACCATGTTGTGAATTACTGTTCTTAATAATAATGACGACTTTGCAAGACTAGCTTTATAATTTTTCCTGAGGGCTTTAGCAACAGAACAGATGCCAAATGCATCTTGTATTTTCAAGAGTAAATTGAAGTTGGGAATAAGGGGAGACTGAAGAGCTATATTAGAATGACAAAATTAGGGGGAAAAAAAACTTCCAATGAGAAAAAGAAACTACAGCACTTTGGTTTAGAAAATAAAATTACTGTAATAATTATTACTTGAGATCATTTTTAAATTTTGTACATCAATAAACACGACATCTGCCACTTTTATCTGAGCTAATACTACTAATGCTATTCCTCCATGACTCTGGACCATAAACTAAGTAGATATTATGGAACCTACCTCATGTATTAAGAAAATCCAGAGTGGAAGTTATTCTTCTCAAGTCAACATTCTGAAAAGCCTGGAAGCTCAATATATATTGAGTTGCAAATCTATGAGAATAAATATCCTCAACAAATTTCTTTATTTTCATTTCTATGGGATCTGAAAATTCCTATGACCATATGTATTTTTTTTCTAACATTATTAAACTAGAGCTGTCAAGAGGATGAAAAGAAAAAAGTAAAGAGAAAAAGCGATTTTAGGGACCGGTCTCATTTTAGAAAACAATTGTTAATGTTAATTGTTAATTATTAATGGAGTATAAATTAGAAAACACATAGGACACGCTCAGTAAATAACTGCAATAAATACAACTACTCTTAACTTCTCCAAATAGTAGCTGTTAAGTAGAAGAAAAAAAAGGAATGCAATGCCCAGAGTGTGTATACTATTATTTGGGTCAAGAAAGAAAAATAATATTTATATGCACACACTTATGGACTATCTCTCTAAGTATATACAAGTACAAGCAACTAATAAAAGGGAATGCATCTGAGGTGGGTAACTGAGCAGCTGTGTGGCAGGGAGTATCTGTGTTTATATTACCTACTCAAATGATTAATTATCTTAGAAGTACCTACTTATTGACCTGGTAATTCTATCTCCACATATTTATTCCATAAACACTCTAACATATGCAGTAATACACACATATAAGAATATCCCCTAAAACAATGTCTGTAAAGTCAAAACATTAAAAATAATCCAAACATCTTAAAATAAAAGATTAAATAAATAACAGTGCATCCACACAAAAGAAAAATATAGGGAGGTTAAAAAGAATGGGTGACATCTATATATACCAACATGGAAAGAGGCTTGTATTAGTTTCCAAGAGCTGCTGTAAAATATTACCACAACCTTATGATTTGAAAGAATAAAAATTTATTTTCTCACATCTCCGGGGGCTAGAAGTCACAAATCAAGATGCTGGCAGGGCTGTGCTCCCTTCAGAGGCTCTGGGAGACAGTTTGTTCTGTGCCCCTCTCGTGGCTTCTGGTGCCTACTGGCAGTTCTGTGCTTATAGGCACATATCACTCCAACCTCTGCCGCCATCTTCACCTCACCTTCTCCTGGGTTATGTCTCCTCCTCTGCATATCAGTCTCTAATCTCTCTCTGCCCTTCTTGGAAGGATACCTATGATGGTATCTACGGCCCACTCAAATAACCCAAAATTATCTTCTCAAGATCCTTAATCACATCTGCAAAAGACCTTTTTCCAAACAAAGTAATATTATAGAGTCCAGCTATTTGACATGAATATTTGTGGGATGGATAGCAGAGGGCAGGCCATTTATTGGTCTGTCACAAAAACTAGGCTGTATCATTAAAATCTGAAACAGTAAGCTATAAGAAAATACACACAGAAGGAACCATTTTTATTAAAATTAATAAGAAAAAATTAATTAGTACTATATTTGCATGGAAATATATGGCCTATACACCAATAATTAAGATAGGGGTTATCTCTGGGAGAGGGGGCTAGGGACAGCTTTCATTCTTTGAATTATATATTACAGCAATGTTTGAGTTTTTTATGTCAAACTTGTATTACTTTCATAAGCAAACACATCTTTATGTAATGTATGGTGGTTAACATAACAAAACAAAATAAAAAAACAATATTGTAATCACTACAACAAAAATGTCTGTGGGTTGAATTTGTACTGACTGACTGCAACTTTGAAAATGGTGCATAAAACTTGCCATGGTATAATAAAGCTCAGATTTCTGCACTAAAAAATAAATAAATAAATAAAATAAAAATAAAAAGAGGCTCTGACATATTTTGACATTTCCCCAAATTATCTTACCTAACTCTATCATCTTTTTAGTCACTGTTGAGAAAAAAGGTTTAGTCAAATATTTATAAAGAAGATAATTATCGATTGTTTAATGAAGTAAAATTTTATAAATATTAGATCACAATTTTCATGTATAATATTTATAAAATAGACTACCAAAGTTTCTAAGAAAGGTTTATACTTGATCTTTCTGCAAATACCTGACAATTATTCCATTAAAAAACAAAACACCAAAACAACCCAAACCCAAATTCTGTGACCTCGCCCTCAAAAGCAGATTTTTAAAGCATTTTCTAAGTTTGACTGTGTACAGGCGTCAACCACTAAAGTGGTGTTTTGTGCATCTTTCCCTTGGCGTAATTCTTCCCTTTGCAGGTATTCTCACTGAATGAATATGGCTTCATCTTCAAGTTTTCTTCCACCTACAAAATGCAGCACCAATATCTGCACCTTACTGAAACATTCTGGAACAAAAGTTCCAAAAATCTTTGTCCATTTCTCTACTCTTTTCCCCACTTCCAGTGAAAAAGCTAAAGCACTAAGCACTATGAAAGTCAACTGGGGTTCCCTAGGGTGTCTTTCTCAGGCATCTCTGAAAACTGAGCAACCTTTTCTCTGTCTAGAAGAGAAGGCGATGAACAAGATGAGCTTTTACAGAAAAGATTACGTCGTGCTAAGCACATCTGTCACGAGTAGGAAAGGCACTTAATATAGGGCAAATGGAAACCATCATGCCAAGAGAACTGCCTGCCTTAATTTTTCTCATTCATTCCCCAAAGTCTATGAAATGCCTACTGTGTGAAAGGTTGTAACACAAAGCATGGTGTATGTTGTAAACTGTGTGGGCAGAACTTCTGGTGTCGGAGAATCTGACGAGAAGAGAAATGAGTTCACTAACAGCAGACTGTTGCTCTGACAAGAGGCGGGCCAGCAAGCTGAGGCACGAGAAGATGCAGGAACAGAGCAAGAGTTAGACAGGTGTCATGCAGAAACAGTTCTGCAGTCGGGGCTCAGAGTGCCTGGTAATTATGGCTACTGTCAGATCTGCCAGGAGACGTATGGAGCCATGGGCAGGGAGGGGTCGGGGGAGGCTGGCACATGACGAAACTCGCCACCCACCTCCCACTGGCACTATCAGTTTCATATGCTCTATTAAAGACAATCAAGGGTTCCCAGCCTCCCCTGAGATCAAGAAGAGAGGGTGATTATGAAAATAATAACACTTTTAAAAATTACCTCAATGTTCCGAGGGAGCTTTGAGCTTTACTTCTGACAGTGTTAAACACTCACAGGCAGGAAGGTAAAAAACAAAAACAAACTAGGAGACCACAGTAGCCTCAGTCTGAAAGGCCACTCCAGGGCTACTTAAGCCAAACACCCTCTGTGAGTTCAGTGGTTAAGCGATTCCCTTCTCCGGGTGGCATTCCAAAGGAATCTCCTTCACAAGTGCAAAAACAAGAAATTGGCACAAAGACGTTAGGGCAGATTTCTGTTTGAGACCATGTGTCTGAGGAAATAGCAAAAATAGCAGAAAGAAAGAAGAGAAAAGCTTTTCTTTCATTTTTTTTAAACAAAAACTGCCTAGAGACACTGCCTTGGGAAGCCACGTTTTTTAAAGTACAAGTGTAATTTACTTTTATATAAACATAACTTCACAGAGCTATCAGTGGGTTCCATTTCAGTAAAAACAAACAAAAAAAAAGAAGCTGCAAAAAATAATTATAAAACATATGGTGCAAACCCCGGCTGTGTTTATTTTATGACAGTTAACATTATTTACAGTGTGATCTGGTCAGAATTAATACTCAAAGGGTTATACACAAAATATGCCCAATTTTTCTTCTTAAACCATGCTCACCAACAGTTTTGTCAACATATCTAAATGAATTTTTCTAGAGATCTCTTGTATTTCCCCAAATAAATCAATTATATTTTTAACATATTATTTTATTCAAAATACTTGAGTAATACAATCTCTATAAGCTGCCAATAGCCATACAGGAGGAAACACACTCTCTCTCTTTAAATAACAAGGAAGTTTGACAAAATGCGTTTAAAACCCTGCCATTAGTTGCACCAGATTCTTTAAATTGTACACTGTTCATTTTATTACCTCAGTTGGTAGTGTATATTAACAATTTACAAACATTCCAGTTTCTTTGCTTTTGTAAGAACAAGCTACTAGTTCATGTTACACATTATCAATATGTCCTGTTGAGAAAGACTAATGTAAATAGCCTATCCTAGCTTTTGGAATGGCTTTTGGAGGTACTAACTATAGAATCTGCCAAATGGGAAGTCGAGATAGAACTTTTTTCCTTTTAATGTTTAACTGAGAGGTATGTAAAGGCCAAGAGATACAGAAACAGAAAAAGAAAGAATAAGAATAATGCTGGCAATGAAAACCTTAAATTCTTTCCAGCCCTTTTACTAAGAGACTTTAGTATTTTATTCCCATTCAAGCTTTGTATTACTATAAATATCAATATTTATGGGACCAGGTAGTGTTTAGTAATTCAAGCTAAAAGAGAAAATGGCTGCCTTTCCTTTCTGGGCACACAGACAACACTAGGTACCCTCCACCACAGAGGGTGTAGACAAGACCTACCAATCACCGGAAATGGGAGCGGCGTGTCACAGTTCACTCTCACCAGCCAATGAGAGCTAACTGTTAAAGGTTCTGCAATTTTTTAAGCTGGTTGTCAAACATAGACGTTACTCAAAATTAAATTATATAAACTTAACAAAGAAAATTTATTAAAAATAATGGTAACAGGTACTCAAAACTCATCACTTCTAATTATTTGACCACATTTTACTATTATCTGTGCTTTAATGTACTTCTGTTTATATCTAGTATGTGGAAATACTGTATAAGAGCATGTTACTATAACTCTCATCTCAGACCCATGTTCGGTGGCTTGTGCTGATAGGCTAAAATCAGCCATAGTGGGATATTTTCCCCAAACACTGCAATTCAGGGCTTTTAAATATATATAAAATTTAGAGAGCTGCTGTAAAGCATTTACCAACATACCAATATCCAGCTTCTTCTAAATAATAGATGACTGTCTAGTTTCAAACCTTAGCCTTCATTTGAAAACACACATTCATTTAAACTTCATAATCCTATCTGTACTCATTTGGGAAGGAGAGAAAGAAAAGGAAGATAATTTTGCTATGACAGATTTTTAAAAATAACTATAAATTTTATCTGGATCACTTATTTTTATGAAACCTTGTAAAACATAACATGGAGCATGATTTCCGGATATGAAAAACATTAGATATGACAAATGAAATATACGGTTTGTGCCTCAGACAGGAAACATCCTGCCCAGCCTCTAGAAACAAACACAAAGATTAAGTCGCAGGAACACAATTTTTTTTTAATGCCTGGAGTATTCTGTGTTTATAATAAATTAGTAAATGAGATTCTAGCCATTGTAACTCTTTTTGTGTTTTTTAAAAAACTGTCAACTGATTATGATATAAACACACCTAAGGAATAAACCATAAAAAAAGATTGAAATAATTCTGAATCAAAGCCAATGAAGAAAAGACAGCTTGTAGGTGTTAAGATGTAAGAAAAATTTAGAGATAAATTACTTTTGCTTAAACATGAAGCAGTATCTGTTAAGATGAAAATCAGGATGAATCAAATACTCATATTCTCAAAACTAAATCTGGATAGGAATAAAAATCTGTCTATTTGTATTACGTGGTACATCCACAATCTCATTCTTTCAATCTCTAGTTTATAAACTTAAAACAAACATTACATTTTTCAACATTACTGCTATTTGTAAATCATCTACTAAAAGGAAATATATTGAAACTAAATAGCAAACCATTAGGAAATCCTACAAATGCCAACAAGGAGAAGAAAGACAGGATAAATATTACTAGAGTTAAAATGAATGTTTTATAGGTCCTCCTATAGCAACTGGCAAAATTTTATAGAAGTGAATTTTATTAGAGAGAAACACAGTCTAAAAATCAAATTTTAAGACAACCATTCTTATGAGTAATATGGGAGATTTCAATGCAGCTATAAAAAATGTAAGTCTGATTTCTCTTTTTAAAGATCCGTATCTACATAACAGACTTTGTGACTATCAAATAAATCAATAATTATGCAAGTGCTTTTTAAAACAGTCCTAGGCAAAACAAATAATTATTATTTAAAGATAAACATTACACAATGCAAAGAACTCTAGATCTGATATCAGACAATCCAAATTTGGGTACTTAGTTTTGGGTACTGTTAGGCTTTTTCACCATTATCAAGTGTAAGTTTTAGCTTAATATCCTATAAAACAAAATTAATAAAACTTGCCCTCTCTATTCAATTGGTTTCCAAATTAAATGAATCAGTACATATGAAATCCCTCTGTAAGCTTCAAGTGCTAAGGACCCCAAGAGCCAATTAACAAGTTCTTGTTACCCTATCATCTAATGGCTGGTAGAGCATCCATTCTGAATTAAGAGAATATTTCTTCCTTCATCTAAGCCTGTGGAAGCCTTCTTGTTCTAGTTTTACAATAATTGTGATTTACCATGAATGGCAGAATCACACAACACTAATGCAGGAATGGATTAACTAACGATGCAACCTAATTCTATCTGATTTGTACCCATGGTTGCAAAAATCACAGTTTCAATTTAAAAAAATCATGACAAGATCATTTTTAAAAATCTGTCTCTCTTCCTTCTGCATTTTCCCTTCCCTTATTCTCTCTTCCTTAAATGATCATAATATAAAATTAAAATATATTTTGTTACTTATAGATAACAATTTGGGTACCCTCATCTTAATTTAAATGATAAACTGCATATTTTTCTTCCAGAAGCAAATCATGCACTAGAGTTGCTTTTTCTCCAAGTGTCTCTCTCATTTTCTTTTTTAGGTAAGTCACATGTCCTTAACAAAAAAATGGTTCTCCATCCACATATCTGAAGGACAGGGAAACCATGACCAAACTAATTTTCTACTCACTTAACAGGAAGACAGCTTTTATATATTTTCATAAATAATCTAGACACAATTTCCTCAAAAAACATTCACAATTTGGAGGAGTTAAATCCCAGATTATGAAGTGAATAACTGAAAAAGAAGCAAAACTTTTATACTCTGGCTCTGAAACATGAAGCATAAAATGGTTAAAAAAGGAATGGTGGTGTCACCAAATTTTAAACTTTTATCTAAGTTGACAGAATTCTAAATATAAAAATAATCTCAAAGAAACATGTGTAAATACTAAGTTCTCAAAAATCCAAGGTAGATGTTTAGTTCTGGGAAATGAAACCAGGAAATCCAAACTTTTGGACTTTTTGTTTATGGCAAAGTTGCCCAAGTGCTTTAAAAAAAGATGAGAGGAAACATTTCTTGTCATTTAATCATCTTTGCAAGGCTGATAGTAAAGAAAGCACTGGGAAGAGGCCATGAATTTTAAAGCAATAGGTTAAAAAAACAGAAATTTAAGAGTGCAGTCTCATTTCATATTAATGTTTCTAGACAGAGGAATAGGAATTGTTTAAGAAGTTGCACAGATGTCCTATGTTCACTGCAAATATAAACAGGTCCAAAAGCCTACCAGTTCTCTAGATTCCCACATACCCAGCCCTGAATCCTGGAATCAATTTTGAGCACCTTCTCTCTCCCACACCGACTGAATCTAGTCAGCAAGTAGTTTTATCTAACCCTGCTATTTCATCTCCCTGCCACTACCCTAACGCCAGGCTTATTTCTACTCAAACTACTACAACAGCTTCCAAACTAGACAGCTTGGCTCAGGACCCCGCCCTCCTGGTTCCACATAGATAACATGACCAAATGGAGCTTCCTAAGACACTAATCTGGTAGTGATCAATTATAACAGTCCTGGCTCCCAAACTGCTCAGGTTTCCTTGCATGTTCTGGAGTACTCATCTCCCACTCTGGCTCTGAGCTTTGCTATGTGATCTGCTTTGCTCAATGGGATACTAGAAAACATGAAGCAAAATACACTTTAAAAGTGCTTGCACATGTGGACATTCCCTCTCCTGCTGCTCTTCAGAACCCTAAATTATCTGCATGTGAACAAGACCAGGCTAACCTGCTCAATGGTGAGAAATACGACACCCAGGGACTTCCATTGCCCCAACCAACAGCCAGTACCAATCAGACAGCAAGATATGTAAATCAGGCCATCCTAGACCAAAGAGCCCACCTTTCTTCCTCACTCTATCAATGTACCAGCTCACTGCAGAACTTCCCAGCTCACCCACAGACTTGTGAACGATAATAAAACGGTGGTCACAAAGTTTGGAGTGGTTTGTCATGCAGCAGTGAATAACCAATACATTCATTACTTACTTCAAAAGAATCAACTTCCAATAAAATAAAACCCTTCAACCAGCCAATAAATGCCTTTGGTCCTCTGGTTCCATCCCACCTTTCTAAAACTCTCCCAATGCTCTTCTAGATTATTCCATATTTCAGTCATACTGACTTTAAGGGCATGCAACATTGTGTAAAAGTAGAAAATAATGATGAGATTTTATGAAGGCCGTCTAAAATAGCCAATGCAAACTTTCTCATTGTGAAGTCTGGCTATGTTCTTTTCTGCAGAAGGTCTTCAAAGAAAAGTACTTATAAGCTGAAGTATATGGATTTTTAAAAATATCTAAATATGTGTTTCTGGCCTCACAATTTAAAACTCACAAAAACACAGGCTTTTATTTTTGTGTTCATTTGTTTTCCTTTCTTTTCATAAGCATGAATTTCAGAACCTATTTGACATGAAGAAAAAACAATTCCTCTTTTTCTCCCAGAGTCTTGTATTTAAGCCCTATTCAAGAAACCATAACATTAAACAAAGCTCTGTTTATATCCCATAAATACCACATAGAATTCTATCTCAAGCTAATACTCTAGATTAAATGAGAAAATATGAATATTCACATTTTTATTCTTTCCCTCAAAGATATATTTGGGGAAGAAATAAGAAAAATTTGGAAACATTTTCTAAGCCAAATTTTGGGATCTGTTCTAGACCAAATTATTATTAACAAAAGCAATTTTCATGTTTATAACACCAGTTTTATGCACTGAACTGTATGCTCAAGGTTAGTTATATATAGCAGGAATTCACTCTATTTAGTATATTATTTTAATCAAAACTAAATATGTAAAGGATGACTCTTAACATACTAGCACCTATCAAACACATTAGCTTCTACTGAGTAGAAAAATAATCTTGAACATGTTTAGAGGTTCCAGACTTAACAGAGTTATTTGGGATTTTCAATTACTCTAGATAGCGAAAACTTTATATACCATTCATACATTTATTCTGCAAGAAAATATGCTTTAATTCTGTGAATGTCATTTCAAAAAGAATACATATGCGTTGAGTAGAAGCACTATTTTTCAATATGTATCATAAAAGCCTGATATTATTCAGTGCATAAGTACATTCAGGTTCCTTATATCTCACTGAAAACAGTGTGGTATTAACTTGCAAAAACTTAACAAAGTGCTCTTATATTTAACATCTGCACATTACTCTTAAACACTGTATTGCTGTAAATAAGTGGATAGAAATAAAAGACCTATGATCCTCCAAGCCCTCCTCAGTATTTATGTAATATTTACTAAGTTAGACTGATTATAAGGTATATATCTCAAAAAATGAAAGAAAGAACCCTGTAGAAAAGTAACACCTTACCACTGTCACTACATAACACTAGTGTTTAAATTCTACCATCTTGCAGAAAGGTTAAAAGACAAAAGTAGTAAAATTAACTAAAACTACAATAACTAGGGTACACATAAAATAAAAAGATGTAAAATGTGATATAAAGAACATAAAACATGGGGGGGTAATAGTAAAAATGTAGAGTTTTAGAATGTGTTCAAATTTAAGTTGCTATCAAATTAAAATAGACTTATATATGTAGGATTATATATGTGCACCTCATGGTAAACCTAAAGCAAAAACACAGAAGAAGATGAGAAAGGAATTTATACATAACACTACAGAAAGTAATCAAAAAACAGGGAAGAGAAAAGGAGATGAAAATAGAGAGGAACTATAAAACCAGTCAGAAAACAGTTAACAAAACGGCAATAACCACACAGCTATCAATAATTACTTTAAATGTAAATGGACTAAATTCTTCAGTTGGGTGGATGAACAGATTAAAAAAAGAAACATCTATATACAGCCTTCAAGAGACTTAGTTGAGAAGGAAGTACATATGCAAACTAAAAATGAAGGGATGGAAAAAGATATTCCACGTAAACGGAAATGAAAAGAGAGCTGGTGTAGCTGTACTCATATCAGACAAAACAGACTTTAAAACAAAGACTGGAATAAAAGACAAAGAGCGGTACTCCATAAAGGAGTCAATCCAACAAGAAGATATAACATTTATAAATATATATGTACCCATTATAGGAGCATCAAAATGTATAAAGTAGTATTAGCCAGATCTAAAGGGAGAAAATGACAGCAATACAATAGCAGGGGACATTAACATCCCACTTACAACAATGGATAGATTATCCAGACAGAAAATCAATATGGAAACACTGGCTTTAAACAGCACATTAAACCCTTAGGGTTAGGGTTCTCAACAGATGTATACAAAACATTCCATCCAAAAGTAGCAAAACACACATTCATCTCAAGTGCACATGGAACTTTCTCCAAGACAGATCACATGTAAGGCCAAAAAACAAGTCACAATAAACTCAAGAAGGCTGAAATCCCTGTCAAGAGTCTTTTCCGACCACAATTGTATAAAACTAGAAATCAATTATAAGAAGAAAACTGGAAAAACTACAAATACAAAGAGATTAAACAACATGTTATTGAACAACTACTGGATCATAGAAGAAATCAAAAGAAAAATATAAAAAAATACCTAGAGACAAATAAAAACAGAAATATGACATACCAAAATCTATGTGATGGAGAAAAAGCAGTGTTAAGAGGAAAGTTCACAGCAATACAGGCCTACTTGAAGAAACAAGAGATCCTCAAATAAACAATTTAACTTTACATTTAAAGGAACTAGGAAAAAAAAGGCCCAAAGTCAGCAAAAGGAAGGAAATAATAAAGACAAGAACAGGAATAAATGAAATAGAGACTATAAAGACAATATAAAAGATCAATGAAACTAAGAGCTGGTTCTTTGAAAAGATGCAAAAATCCTCCCCAAATTTAGCAAACCAAATTCAACAATACATTAAAAGGATCATACATTATGATCAAGTGGGACTTATTCCAGGGGCAAGGATCGTTCAACATCCACAAATCAATCAACATGATATATCACTAACAAAATGAAAGAGTTCTAGAAGGGAGGGGGTGGGGGGATGGGTTAGCCTGGTGATGGGTATTAAAAGAGGGCATGTACTGAATGGAGCACTGGGTGTTATATGCAAACAATGAATCATGTAACACTACATCAAACACTAATGATGTAATGTATGGTGATTAACATAACATAATAAAATAAAATTAAATTTAAAAAAATCATATGATCATCTCAATAGATGCAGAAAAAGCATTTGACAAAATTCAGCATCCATGTATGGTAAAAACTCTTAAACATAAAGGGAATGTACCTCAACATAATAAAGTCCATTTATGACAAACCCATAGCTAATATCATACTCAATGAAAAAGCTTTTCCTCTAAGATCAGGAGCAAGACAAGGATGCCCACTCTCCTCACTTTTATTCAACATAATATTGGATATCCTAACTAGAGCAATTAGGCAAGAAAAAGAAATAAAAGACATATAAATTGGGAAAGAAATAATAAAACTCATTATTTGCAGATGACATGATACTATATAGGTAACTCTAAAGACTGCACCAAAAAAACTGTTAGAATAAATGAATTCAGTAAAGTTCCTGGATACAAAATTAATACAAAAAATCTGTCACATTTCTATATATTAATAACAAATTATCAGAAAGAGAAATCAAGAAACAATTCCACTTTCAATCACATCAAAAAGAACAAAGTACCTAGAAATAAATTTAACCGAGGAGGTAAAAGATCTACACATGGAAAACTTTAAGACATTGATGAAAGAAACTGAAGAAGATGCAAATAAATAGAAAGATACTCTGTGCTCATGGATTAGAGGAATTAATATTGTTAAAATGTGCATACTACTCAAAGCATTCTATAGATTCAATGCAATCCTTATGAATATATTAAAGGCATTTTTCACAGAACTGGAACAAATAATTATAAAATTTATATGGAACCACAAAAGACCCCAAATATCCAAAGCAACCTTAAGAAAGAAGAACAAAGCTGGAGGCATCACACTCCCTAATTTCAAACTATATTGCAAAGCTATAGTAATCAACTGTATGGTTTTGGCATAAAAACACACACATAGATCAACAGAACAGAATAGAGAGCCCAGAAATAAACCCACTATATATGGTTAGTTAATTTTTGACAGAGGAGGCAAGAATATACAATGGGGAAAGGACAGACTCTTCAATAAATCGTGCTAGGAAAACTGGACAGCTATACACAAAAGAATAAAACTGGACCACTTTCTTATACCCTAGACAAAAATTAACTCAAAATAGATTGAAGATTTGAATGTAAAACCTGAAACCATAGAAAAAAACATAGGTTGGTCTTAGCAATTTTTTTTTAATCTAAGGCCAAAGGCAAGGGAAACAAAAGCAAAAATAAATAGGACTACATCAAGCTAAAAAGCTTCTGCACAACCAAGGAAATCATCAACAAATGAAAAAGCAACCTACTGAATGGCAGAAAATATTTGCAAATCATGTATCTGATAAGGGATTAATATCCAAAATATATTTTTAAAAAAACCTACATAACTCAGTGACAAAAAAAATACTTTAATTAAAAAAATGCACAGAGAATCTGAATATTTTTCCAAAGAACACATACAGATGGCAATAGGCACATGAAAAATGCTCAAAAAGGAAAAAAAGCTCAACATCACTAATCATCAGGGAAATGCAAATCAAAACTATAATGAGAGATCACCTTATATCTGTCAGAATGGCTATTATCAAAGCCAAGAAATAACAAGTGTTGGCAAGGATGTGGAGAAAAGGAATGCTCATACACTGTTGAGGAGAATATAAATTAGTGTAGTCACTACGGAAAACACTACCAAGCTTCCTTTAAAAATTTAACATAGAACAACCATGTCATCCAGCAATTCCATTACTGGGTTATCTATCCAAAGAAAACAAAAACACTAATTTGAAAAGATATACCTACCCTAGATTCACTGCAGCATTATTTATAATAGGCCAATATAGGGAAACAACCTAAGTGTCCATCAATGGATAAATAAATAAATGTTGGGGGTGTGTGTATGTACACATACAAAATGGAGTACCAGTCAACCATAAAAAAGAATGGAACTTTGCCACTTTTGACAACATGGATGGACCTTGGGGAGGTGATGCCAAGTGAAATAACTCATACAGAGAAAGATAAACACTGCATGATTTCACCTCCATGTGAAATCTAAAAAACAAAACGAAACAAAACCCAGACACATAAATAAAGAGAACAGATTAGTGGTTTCCATAGGGGAGTTGGGTTAGAAGGTAGAAAAAATGGGTGAAGGGGATCAAGAAGTACAAACTTTCAGTTACAAAATAAATAAGTCTTAGGGATGTGTACAGCAAGGGGAATATAGTCAGTAGCAGTGTTTTAACTTATGATGATAGATGGTAACTAAACTTTTCGTGGTGATCATTTTGCAATGTACACAATGTCAAATCCCTATGTTGTACACCTAAAACAATATAATACTGTACATCAATTATATCTCAATAAAAAATTAAATTCTACCATCTTGACTTTCTATTAATATAAAATAACACATGAAAGAAAGGTATACTTATTTTTCATGAAGTAACCCAATCCAATGATCTTAACAAAAGCTAAGCCTTGACTAAAATAGATGGTAACCAGACTCATAGCAAGACATACTTAACCTGTGGCATAGCCAAATCTAAAAAGTTTGTGAAATTTAAACCATCAGATAACTTCGCAGGTCTGGGAAACCACAACTTATACCCAGGATGCTGTTTGGGTCTTCAAAGCAATATGTTGAAGTGAATAAATCATGCATGAAAACCCTATACTATAGCATTCTTTTATAAAGTTCCTTTTTAAGAAGCATTCCCCTCCAAGGGTGTGCCCCTTTCAGGTCCCAGATACTTTTCCATATGGGAAATATAATGCAGTAAAGCTTCCTTCCATCTGGTGTCTTGAAAAACATTTATGAAGTTTTACTGTACATTTCTGATAATCCTGATATTCCAGACATCTTTTTTGTCAAAGTTATCCTAAAATGTGAGCCTTAGAAATTATAATTTATATTAACGGCCTGGATCCAGGTGTAAGGTAGAACATAGAGAAAAGAGAGAAAAAAGCAGATAGTGCTTTCAGATGGTCCTTCAATTATTCTGCTACCAAACTTAAGACTATTTCCATAAGAAGAACCTATGGGCACCATACTGTCAACTCCTTAATTACATTACTCATATTACTTATGAGTCAAATAAGCAATCAGGTGAACTAAAATTCTATGCACTGAGTGAAGGAAACTAATAAAGGGAATACAGACTAATTCCAAATTTGATGTTTGTAATTTAGTAGGCACTATATTTAATATAAAACATCCGCATTTTAATTGGCCCAATTATTCCCCAAGTGGCATTGACAGTAGTAATTCCGTGCAGATTTTCCTGTTCTAAGTGAGTGACTTCATGGGTAGCTTTTGCAAAATGACCCTGATGGAGCTAAAAATGATCATCTTTGGATTCTCACTAAAAGGGAATTTTTAAAGTTTTTATTAATTTGTCAAAACATTTATGAGTTAAGGAATTAGAAGGAAACACCTCTTTGCTCTTTAGTATCTGTGATCTAATAAACAGGTGGGTTTTCCTTAAGACAGCAAAATCTCATTAATTCAAACGAAAATAATGTTTTCAGCTAAAAAAGTGCGAGCTGGGTTGAAAATTAATTTTGTTTAGTCAGTCATTTAATTGCATAGTTTGAATTAATAGTACAATCAAGACAGGGAATGTTCAAAATTATTTAAGGCATTAACTTTTCAGGAAAGTTGGAAATTTGTCCAAAAAGTCTATTTAAATAGAACTCATTATTGTACTAATTATAGATCATGTTTATATATTCATTAGAAAATGTACACTAATGACCTCTGCTTTCAAGTAGCTTAACTTGAGCCCCAATCTCAACCAAACTGAGAGTTGAAACAGAGAAACATGGTGTCTATCTCTTTACCATTTGAATATAGCAGCTACTCAAGCAAATATTTGTTGAATGAATACATTTTCCTGAACTTTCAAAATAGGAAAAAAATACAGCATAAAGGAAAACTGTGACCTAATGGGATTTTTAAAAGGGATGGAAGATCCAATTTGAAACAAAGACTATACACTAAATAAACAGAACACATTAAATTATACATTTTAAATTAGTAATAACAGGCACCATATGGTTAATTTCCGTTCACCACTCCGAACTTGCCTAGGAGTTTTCTAGATTTACCTCCCCAAAGTTTTAACCAGATGTCTCAATTCATTTTTCCTTATTAAAAAAATTAACATGCATAGTAAAAAAGACAATATTCTTTCTGCCTCTGACCCTACCACCATATAACTATTCAACGTGTTTTTATTTTGTAACTCAAAAACACAACCCAGAGTGACAAGAAATTTAAATGAAAATCTCAAACTTGCAGAAGAGGTTTACATAAGCAAATCTTTTGCATATAAAAATTTTGTTTCAAGAGAATATTAAACTTTTACATAAAGACAATACATGGATGGAAAAAAATTTTCTACTTATGTACTGAAAATAATAAAATTATTTAAACATTACATGCTTCAGACTTTTCATTAATTCAGACTGACCTACTCATTAACTTGAAATGATAGCGTTTTCCCATACCATATATGAAATATACATATTATGGTCAGGTACATGAGTAGATGAGTCTCTCTGCATATAAAATTAAAATAGAAGCATCTGCTTCCCCAAACCACCAAAAATTATCTAAATTTTGATTTAGAGCAAATGAAGTATTTCTCAAATCCTTAAGATCATTTTTGTAGGCAGTTTTTCAGTAGTCTTATT
Source organism: Callorhinus ursinus (assembly GCF_003265705.2). Lineage (NCBI taxonomy): Eukaryota > Metazoa > Chordata > Mammalia > Carnivora > Otariidae > Callorhinus > Callorhinus ursinus. The sequence continues at coordinate 18,731,794 of NW_027397101.1, forward strand.
TCAGAGTTGTCCCTATCGGATACAAGCATAATTGACTACAAAAATGCATAAGTAAAGGAAGCTAATGGCCTTGCTTAATTAAAATGTAAAACTTCACCATCTTATATTCCATTTATATGATTTTAAAGGAGGCTTCAGTAAGTCACTCTCTTGACAAGAGCATTCAGATTGCAGAGAAGGCTACAAAGGCGTTAATGACATTTACCCCCCCTAATAAGAGCTGTTCACACTTCATGGTTTTCCCTTGTTATTGCTCAGGACAGACACTCGCACCTCATTGAAAGATCAGTGCTGCAAAGGAAAAAAGGCCCCGTGAGACATCTCAGACTTGAGGAAAAGCACTAAATCAGGTGATGCTACACAGATGACATATTTGATTCTCAGGGGTTCTTACTCACCCTATGGCCATGGATTTGAGGCAGTTAACACACAGCCAATCAAAACCCTCCCCCACTCCCCGAAGACAGGGCCATCCTCTTCTGCAGCAGGCATAGTGAAGGCCAGGGAGAAAAGAAATAAACTTCTTTCAGGTGCCCTAGGTCTGGCAGGATCCAAATGTCTTGTACTGCTCTCAGCTAATTTCCATCGATGTGTGGCTGAATGAATAAAACACTGACCTTTTCACCTAAGAGACCACAATTTGAATCCAACTTAAAGTCACTGAAGGATCAATGGACAGAGGCACTCATATTTTAAAGCAATAAAGCACTGCAAAAAGGGAAAAGGAAAAAAAAAAAGTTTTTTACCGTGGTTTTGGCCACAGATTCAACCCGGTTTCCCTGGCTCAGCTATTATGAATTGGATCTCTGATTCAGAATTGAAAAGCTCCCAGCACTGCCCCTATGGATCTCAAAATCTGGCACGAGCCCATGGCTACTGCAAGGCAGACATTCCCTCACATGTCAATACGTGGAAAAGCAATCCCGGCTGGTGATGGAATGATGGCTGACTCAATGGAATATACTCAGCATGAACTCCAATTCTGGCAGAGATGACAGGACGCAGAAACAAGTAGCTCTTAATTACTCTTTCAAGGGGAATTTAAGTATATTTTGTTAATTTGAAATTTCTAAAGATGTGTGCATACTTTTAAAAAGAGGCAAATGAATGAAGTGACTGAAGGTGTGTCCCTGACTACCTTGTTTTGTGTCTTATCAACACACCGTAAAATAAACAGGCTTAATATGAACAGGTACCCTAGAGACAAAAACCTATAGGATAGATACTCTATTGTTTAAGTGTCAATTTCTTTGAAGCCTGGACTAATCTGACCATAAGCCAATATTTTCAGTCTTCTGTGTTCCAAATATTCTATTTCTTTCACTAAGGAATCTGAAAGAAATGCCTGTTGTGCACTGCTTTCCATTAGAACTGCATCCCAGAGAGGATGCAGTGTACACCAGAGTCTTCAAATTACCACACTTACTCCACTGCTATTTTTAAAACCAAAAAGAAAAAAAAGTCCACAGCAGGAAAAGCATATTAAAATAAAAATAGAAAATACAGCAACCACATTACTCATACTAACTAGAAAGCTGCCTCTGACACTATTATTATGGCTTTGTTAAAGAGAGAAAATTACACGAGAACAAGAAAACCAGGTTAAAGCATTTCCTTACAGAGAGGACCTTCAGTTCTCAAAGTCTCGGAAAAATGGTTTCCTGGGGCCTATAGGTAAGAAATACACAGTAAACTAAAGATGACCTCTGGACACAAAATACATACCAACTGATATCTCCCTCTCTTACTTTGGGGCCTTATGAATTATGGTCTACTGTAGCCATACAAGGCATTCTATTGTTAAAATGCAAAACTATCTGTCTGATCTACTCTCCAAGTCCCCATCCCAAGTCTACGTTGACTGAGAGTGAGAGAGAGAATACAACACTCAGTGCCACCAACAAATGAAAACACTTCCCAGATAGCAATAGGATCTCAGTGGTGGGTTTCTAAAACAACTGTTCACGAAGCCACTAGCCAGTGATTGGCCTTTTTGAGGATTATTAGCAACAAATGCCAGGTCTGCAAAGCAAAAGAATCACTAGTTACTCCCCTTAGAAAGGGATATGATGCAGGGTGCCTGGCTGGCTCAGTGGGTAGTGTATGTGACTCTTCATTTTGGCATTGTGAGTTCGGGCCCCAGGTTGGGTGTAGAGATTACATAAAAATAAAATCTGTTAAGAATATATAAATAAATTTTAAGAAAAAAGAAAGAAAGAAAGAAAGAAAGAAAGAAAGAAAGAAAGAAAGAAAGAAAGAAAGAAAGAAAAAAAGAAAAAGAAAGAAAGAAAGAAAGAAAAGGAAGGAAGGAAGGGATGTGATGCAAATATCAGGTGAATCAAGATGAGCTTCTGAGCAACAGGCCCAGGCCTGGCCTAACACACTCACCTAAACCACAGCTCAATGCTGCTCACCTAACTGAAATGCAACTCTCCCCATAAACTTGTTCACACCTCTTCCCTACGTAGCATTCTTCTTGTACGGAAAAATGCTTGTTCCATCCTTTCTACTAGGTAACAATATCTCTCTTCTTCCTTAAGAATCTCCTCTTTCAACAGGTCTTCCTAGAGTAATTCAATTTGGCAGTGGTCACTTTAATTCTACTAGCAAATGTATTGGCCTGCATTCTATTTTTCCAATTGCTGCTGGCATTATTTATAAGACGATCATACATGAATCAAATAAGTAGATCTTTATTTATGTTTGTCCCATCTGTGTGGACTTATTAGCAAGAGCTTCCAGCAACCCACACAGATGCTCATCTCACTTTCTACTTTTTCACAGTCCTTCATGATTTCACATAGGAGAATGTGAAACATAGGTCACTCAACAGGGCAGACTGGGACTGGGTCTTAAGAGCCTTCCCATTATTCTTTGCTATAGTCACAGATCTCAGTTCTTGGGCAAGCCCTCACCGCCCCCCACCTGCCCCTTCAGTCAAATTGGGGGAAATATTAGAAAAGGACATGTAGTGCAAATAAAATGTATGGACAACTAGAAGAATCACAAAATTTCTGTTGCTCTAGAAACTTAAGGGTTGTGAGGAATGGTGAACTGGAAAATGGCTTTATTTAAAGAATTAGTATTTACTGAGCTCTACTATGAATTTAACAAATGACTTCCCTTTATTCTCAAAACTCCAGTAAGAAGGAATCAGCAAAACAAGGCTTATATAAATTATGTATTTTTTTTGCAAGGCTAGAGAGCTAACTGATGGTGGAAATGAGGTCTAAATCTACAGCTGAGGAGCCTTCCACTTCAAATTCAACGAGGAGCATGTCAGAGTATTGCTCTGGAGACCATATGGTTTAATCAGTGCCATCACAGACAATATCCATTTCAGATAAATATGAACTGGTTCTGATCAGATGGTGAATGGCCAGAGAGCTGTGCGCTCATTTTTTGTTCCTCCTGGGGAGCACAAAAACCCTCTCCCCATGTCCCACAGACACAAATTCTATTCTACCAGTTACTGTGTTCCATCCTGGAATCTGGTGAGCTATTTCTACTTTGCAAGGGTAAAGGGAGGAATATTTTTACTTGAACTCTGAGCACAAAACATCAAGCTATGTCCTTGGATATAAGGTGTTTATTTTCATTGCTGTTCAAATAGTTAGAGCTTTGGCAAGGGATTCAAAATCCCTGTATTCCACTTCCAGCTTTGACCCTGCCTGAGGCCTTCAGCCACGATAACTTTAAAACCAGGGATAACAGTCTCTGAAACTATCTCTCTAATAGGGCTAAGAGAATTGCTGGGATAATGTCTGTAGAGTGGTCCAGGCACTCTGGAAAACAGATACTGTAAATATAGAACATTGCTCTGAACCAGCTACCTTTTGTATATCCCTGCCAAAGACAGGGGGATCTTGATCATTCATGCCTGTGATCTTTCTCTTCCGAAAGAGATTCACATATTGTTGACATAATGCAAAGACACCTTATGTTATGGTGGTGATAACCCAATCTTAGTTGGAGTCAAATAATCCCTCCTCTGGGTCAATACTATAGGTGATCTGTACATTCTTATAATTTTGATCAGACAACCAGCATGATTTGTTTATGGCTGCTTTGTTCTGTACAGTAAAGGCTTCCTGAGAGATCTCTTGTGTACTCAGCATAGTAATTAAGTGGTAAAATTTACTATTTGAAGGACTACCTAAACGAATTTAAACCTAGGACCATTCTTCTTTCTGCTCCAGAAATTCCCTAAAAATCTGTGAGGTCAGGTAATACCCATAAAAAAGGTTGTCTATTTTAAGTTAAGTTTTACTTTATGCAGTGGGGTGAAAGCCCAGATGCTCTAACCATTTTAATAGATTCATTAAGTAGTCATTCATTCTGTGCCCAGTGCTTAGGAGAATATTGGAAGAGTTGATGAAATAGAAAAATGCAAGGGTAATAAAATGGCTGTCGTTTTTGGAATAAGTCGTTACTTAAAAACTTAAAAAAAGAAAAAGCACACATGCATTTTCACGTGCTCACAATGTAGTACCCGTTAATAAGAGTGCTGTGGGCTAGTTCCTGCACTATGTACTTTATAAATATCACTTCATTTAACTTTAGAAATAAACTTAGGTTCAAATATGTTAAATGACCTACCTTAGGGAACAGAGCTATCAAAAGTTGAAACCAAGATTCATACCCAAGTCTGTCTCACTCCAAGGTCCAAAGCCTTTGTTATTATACTTTCCTGCCTCTTGTAATCAGGTATATACTACGTAGGTACATATATGCAGGTTTGTGTGTGCATGTATGTACATGTGTTATGTCTTTTTTTTTAAGATTTATTTATTTATTTGAAAGAGAGAGAATGAGAGAGAGAGAGAAAGAGAGAGCACATGAGAGGCGGGAGGGTCAGAGGGAGAAGCAGACTCCCTGCTGAGCAGGGAGCCCGATGCGGGACTCGATCCCAAGACTCCAGGATCATGACCTGAGCTGAAGGCAGTCGCTTAACCAACTGATCCACCCAGGCGCCCCTGTGCTATGTCTTATTTACAACTGAATAGTGGCTACTCTTTTGCCCGACTGTATGGGAAGGCATTCTGTTCTAAGAGACACAGTGAAAAAAAAAAATCCTGGATTAAAGGCTGCTCTATACACAAAGGTCTAAAACGGTCATGTTGGCAAGAGTCTATATCATCATCTTTTTCATTATTATGTTAATCGTTAATATTTACTGGATACTTAGCAAGTGGCACTACTAAATGCTTTATATGCATCATCTTATTTTATCTTATTTTATCTTCATTATCTTATTTTATCTAAACCCACGAAGTACTTTTAGTATCCTTGCTTTCCAGGTAAGGGAACCGAGGCTAGGTAGATAAAGACACAGGCCTATTTTCACACATTTAGTAAGAACTGGAGCCGGGATTAAAACCCATGTACCTGTTTTAATATACTACTCTGCTGTCCTAAGCTTTCCTTGTCCAACTGTATAAAAGAAGGTAGAGGGCTGCGTGGGTGGCTCAGTTGGTTAAGCGACTGCCTTCGGCTCAGGTCACGATCCCAGGGTCCTGGGATCGAGCCCCGCCTCGGGCTCCCTGCTCAGTGGGGAGTTGGCTTCTCCCTCTGCCTCTCCCCATGCTTGTGCTCTCTCTCTCTCTCTCTCTCTGTCAAAAAACTAAATAAAATCTTAAAAAGAAAAAAAAAAGAAGGTAGAATTACAGCTATTCCACCACACCTGAGCAGGGGCACTGATCTGGATTCATCCTCCATGGTGCAAAGGTACAGCTGGGGGTGGCTGCTCAGCCCCAGACAATACGTTCTCGTTCCCAAGTGACTACTTGGCCCCATTTAGATGGAAGCTCTGATTAGTGACTTACAGAAGAAGGAACCCACTCTGCTTTCAGAACTGGTCCATGAAAACCTCCCACACAGAACCTCTCTTATTTCCCAGTGCTGCCACCTGGATGAGGAGCTGGAGGCCCCAGAGAATAAAAGAGCCATAAAACAGCCGAGGCCCTAAGTTCCCAGAGACCCTTGAGGAGATCAAAGCACCTTGAGGAGGAAAACGTTCACCAACCAGGAATGCTGACTGGTCTTGCTGAGAGAGAGAAATAAACTCCTGTTGTGTTAGGACACTAGTGTTACAGGGTTTACTTGATAAAACAACTAGCATTTATCTTATTAACTAAAGTTTAAAATGTATTTATCTTTTTCTAATCACTTGATATCTGCAGAGAAACAGGTTTGACACCTGATATTTCCCTGCTGTAACTGATCAGAGTTAGGTTTATGCATAGATATAAGTGGAGAAAAAAAACAACTTCAGTGGGAGTTTATAACATGTTTTCATCTACATTAGTTCACCTTTTTGCCATTCAAGAGCAAGAGAGGCATAAGGGGTTATCTCAGTTTTAAAGTTGAAGAAACGGTGGGGGCGCCTGGGTGGCTCTGTCAGTTGTGTGTCTGACTCTTGGTTTTGGCTCAGGGGTGTGAGATCGGGCCCCGTCTTGGGCTCTGCACTAGGTGTGGAGACTGCTTAAGATTCTCTCTCTCCCTCTGTCCCTCCACTCCCCTCCATCTCAAATAAAAAAAAAGAAAGAGGAGGAGGAGGAAGAAGAGTAAACTATGGCTGACAAGGGCCAATTTTCCATACTCACATATATCATCAGTGGCAATACTGGGACTTTAGCCCAATATTCTTATTCAATGTCCAGTGCCCCCTTTGCCATCCAACTTGATATCGTTGTATGGACCCAGGAAAGAGCTATTTTATCTCTGCTCTACGTCCTGCACATGATATAGTTGAAATCTTACTGATTAGGATTTTTACACTCTTCCAAAGGTATGTATTCCTGGAAAGGTAAGTCAAAGAGCAGAATTTACAATGAAGCATCAGATAAATATCAGATCTAGAGAAAAATTTGGGTCATGGAAATGAGAGGAAGGTAATCTGAAACAGGGTGGAATATCAAGAAATACTCAAGAAAAGGGATACAAAAGAGGGACTAATTTAACTAAGGTCAGGTGGGTAAGACCTGTCACTGAATGCAAGAGACATCTTAACTATCTTTCCAGCTCAAGATTCTCAGGCCTTCTGTTCTCTAAACCATGCTCCTCTGATGCTACAAGGCTCTCACAGATTACATTTTGGAAAGAGAGCTTGGTTATTGTTAAAACAACAACAACAAACAAATACTCCACATAGAATTGGAGACCTGAGTTCAAATCAGGTTTCAAAATTTTCTCTCTCCGATATTTTGGAAGCACTATTTTGTGTCAGGCTGGTTACTAGGAGTTGGGTTACAGTGATGAGCAAGTGGTTCTTATCCTCAGGAAGCTTATAGTGCATCAGCTGTACCAATTAATAGTTTCTGTGATCCTGGGAAAGTCATTCAATCTCTTTGAATTTCAACTACTCCAAATGTTAATTCACCGGCAATATCTACAAGAGAATGGTATATAAGAGGATTCCAAGAGCTAACATATGTGAACTTGCTCCACAAATGGCTGTTTAAATACAAGTGTTTGCTGAATATTGACATTTTCTACCACATGGATACCACAAAACACTTGTTCTACACCAACCACTAGCTGGGGGTGTGGGAGCTTTTGTTGTTCTTCCTAATGCCCTCAGGAGCCCATCTGTCCTTCCAGTACCTAGGAAGCCCGAGGAAAGACTACAAGCCCTTGGACCAACAGGTTACTACATATTCCATGAGTTCCATGGTGAAACATCAAGCTATACCAAGTGAAGCAGGTTTCTTTACCCATTCATTTAACAAATATTTATTGAGTGCCCTCCCTTTGTGGCATTCCCTAGTGAGGAAGCCAGGAAGAAAACCATTTTAACAGTTGACTTAATTGATTGATTTTAAATTGGATTGGAGCTTGAGGGAAACACTCTTGAGGTAGAACCACACAAGAAAAGACTTATACTGGTTAACCTGGACAGAAAAGGCCTTTTCAAAAAAGTGGGACTTTGGCTGACACCTAACGAACAAGAAATTGCCCATGTGTAGAGAGGAGTAGGGGAGTCCAGGCAGAAGAATCCCTATATGCGAATGCCCCAAGTTGAGGAAGAGTTCTGAGAAGCTTGACAGGAAAACGCTATGAAGTGGAAAGTGTTTGTGGAGTCAACTTACCTACTCTCACAAACCACTTACTCCAGAACTTCTCATAGCCTTTATGCTAATGTGTACCTTCAGGCTCTACCAGAAGGATCCTGAGTGTAGTTCCTCCCAAATCTAAAGGCAGACCTTTGGAAGACTAGTGCCCCCAGAATACCCTGGGAAATAGTCTCCTAAAGTATTGATGGTTCTATTAGTTCTGATTGTTTCAAGACACAGGTGATTTGAATGTACATCACTGCTCGCCCTCTCACAAGGCTGCTGACACCTTAGCTAATTATTCAGAGTGTCTGATATGGTTCTCTGAATTCTGGCAGGACTCATTTGCAAAGCAAGAGATTTCCACAGATGGGCTGGTGTATGAGCCTTGGCAAGTCAGATACACATTCAAACTGAAAAATGACTGTGTGAAAACCTGATTTTTAAATGATTAAATTCAACAATGATAATCACCTATACTCTTATATCCTAAGTCAAAGACAGGGAAAATGGGGAAATGACAGGACACTGCTTCTATTTATTGTCAATAAATGTACCATGGGATATAGACTTGAAAAAAGAATTACTCTTTGGCAGCAGGAAAAACATCTTATGTTCCTTTAGATTTTAGCACCTAATTACCTATTTCCTTTTTCTGCTGTTTTGTGGGAAAAAGCCTAAAATTTACCTCACTTTTTCTGTACTTTATGAATGAATACGCTAATTGCTACACAGGAAAATACTGGGTTTTCTACCTTTAAGACGCTACCTGGATTCTTAAATCATTGAGGTCCAAGTTATGCTACCCAGCTGGCTTTCTTATGAATTGCATGGATAATTACAGAAGTGAAAAAGTAATTTTTATCAAAACAGCACAGGATTCTTGAAAGATATTGCTAGTTTTTTAAATCTGTGCCATCACTATCACCTCCCTCTTCTTTTTAATAACCTCTTCATACACGCTTGTAAATGATAGTTTTGCACAGCCTATTCCTCTTTCCCCCCACACCCAAAAATTCAAAATCGGATCAGACACCTGCTATTCTTCCACATTCAAAACCATCTCTGGAACCAGCAGTAGCTATATATACAGGGATGGAGGTTTAGGCCCAGAGAGAGTTAAATTAATATCCTGGCTTCACCAGTTCAACTTACCGTACATCTTCATTTGCCCAGTAACACAATCTATAGCCAACTGCTAACCAAGTCAATATGTGGTAAGACTAACAGCCACCCTAACTTGCCTTGATAATTATTCTCCTTTAACTGACATAATATTCAATATACTGTTGTTGAGAGCAATAATGCTAAAATTGATGCCTTGAGGGCTACAAGACAATTGAGTTCTAGCCGGATAAAATGACTTGTATGCTAACAGTGCATTATAGGGTTCCACAACCTTTGGACACACATTTTACAGCCTCCTTGCATGAAAATGGTACATATAATTATATTCAAAGTCATTTATGTATACCTTATCATTACTACATATAATTTTTAAAATATTGGCCAATAACCAACTCACATTGCTTTAGAGGAAAAGGGTTTATTTCTATAGCCTAGCTCTTGTTTTGAGTGTTTTTTTTTTAAACAAAATGAACATTTTCTCACTACATAGTTTTTTGTCCTTCAACCTCTTGTTTTTCCGCTACGCACAAGAACTATTTTCACAAGGAATAGATGATAAATGCTAAGTAACAAAAAGCATCATTTAAATAAAATCTATATTATATCAATCCTACCAATAAAACAAGACAAAAACTAAACCTAGTATTCTTCTAATGTAAAAAGCATCTATGATTTTCTCAAAATGTCAATTCTAGGCCCTGAATGGAGAAACAGATTATATTAAGTTTAAGACTTTGGCAAAATGTATATTAAGTTAATAAAAATTAATTATAACTTAAGTATCACAATAAATGACAGAATTCTTCATATGCAATATTTTACCCTAAAATAAGAGACTTTATAAATCTCAGCTCATGGTTTTGCTGAATTTTCCTCTCATACTTAATTTCTCTTGCAATTCTGTATTGTCAAAACAAAAAGAAATACAGAGTACATTTCAAAGTACATTTTCTATGCACGCCTTAGAGATAGGCTGAAACAGAGAAAAGTTAGCACTTAAATAATAATTTCAAATAAAACAAAGAACAGGTATTGGTCAAGGCAAAATATCAGGACCATATCACATTACAACAAGCAGGTTCCCGATTTACCGCCATCCAAGTGCTACAGTGAACTGGGTTGTTAGGAGGGCAACTAATCAGTCATGCACGTATCTGTTTGGCCAGGAAGATACCATATATCTGCTCCAGATAGCTCAGGCAAAAATATACACATAGAACTGAAATACAGCACTTATGACAGAACTAAGCATCAGAGTGGCGGCAGTAAAGGTGGTACTAGATAAGGGCATATTACCGTAGGTTTTGAATAAAGTAAAGAGTGCTTAGCTATGCTAACAATGCTGTTCAAAAATGTGCAAGAGCGTCGTTCCTTTCTGTAGAGTAAGAGCTATCCCAAATGGATATTAATAATTATGTTGTGGAAACGAATGTAGAAAGATGTGGCACCCTATCCACTGCAGGCCAGTATGAGCAGGTATTGTGAAACTGGTTCCATGCTTTATGTTTCCTGGCCTCTTCCTTCTGGACCTCATGCCCCCTCAGGTCTCCTGACCACCCAGGACTTAACTTTCCACTCACCCCACTGAAGTGCCCCCACCCTGAGGCAAATGAGATAATGCTTGTGAAAGTCTTCTATAAACTAAAAACGTAATATATAATTATTCCTATTATCATCATCATCTTGTCTTCTGAGGGCCAAATTTTTCGTGCCTTCCAAGTTGACATCTCACTAAACTAAGCAATGACTCAATGCTAACCAAAGCAGTCTCAGGAGCAGACGGGCTATTCTACCCTCTGTCTCTCTCTACTTCTTGTCATCATACCTCTCTGCTCTCCTGCCCTGGCTAACACCTGGAGGTACCACATAGGAGAATGACAGGAATGTGTGTGTGTTTATGCCAGGTTAAGGCAAGGGGGAGATGTGAGGCCCTCCACTCTTCACATACCACACTGGCAGCCAAGGCCTTGCACACAACACAGGGTGACTGGGGGATAAACAAGGCTGGCAGAGCCAAAAACCGTGTTTTGTTTTTTGTTTTTCCTGAAGGGGTCAATTCTCCTGGTATTATCCCCATAAGAAATTTAAAAATCACTTCAGATTCTACCTTCTCCAACTGTGATCTCCTTTGGCAGGAGGGAGTACTTCTTCATCGTCCAGTGTAGTCTTTTTGGATCCTGGGGTCTCCCAACATGCTGTTTTCAACATTTACCCTTCAAGGGTCGTAGGAAGACAGATGGCCATAAAAACACTTCAGAGGCAAAGTACACAATGCAAAGCGACTCATGACATACTGCAAAAAATGACGAAAAAATGCAGGGAGGTTGGGGTGGGGGTGGGAAGCGGAGGCTACAGGCCTCCAGGAAAAGTCTTAAGACCCTTACCAGATTGCAAGTGCCACTGATACAAACAAGAGGCTCAAGCTGGATGGACAGGTACTGCGAAAGCCAAATCTATAACCATGTCTCTGGGTTCTGGAATGTGAGGGTTTACTGGTTATAAAAGCAGAGAGTTTACAGGGGTTACAGTTCTTTTGATTCGGATGAAGAAGCAATAAATAAGGTACACGGACAACCAAAAAAACAAAACAAAAAACCACTAAACCTACAAACTCCGTGCAAGCAAAAGCCCTACTAAACCCAGATGAAATGTAATCTCAGATTTTCACAAACATGTCACCCACCTCAAACAGCCCTTCCTTTTAGTGGGGCTAAATCAGACTTGTTGGAGAAGCAGGAAGCCCACGTTGTAGGGACAGAGAGCTGAATTTAAAAAAGATGCAAACAAAGCAACGCTAGGCAACAGGTCACTTTTTCCTTTCTACCATCCACCACCGAGGCCCAGTGCCAGCCTGCTGGGACAGAGTTCCTTCTCTCCAGTTCTCTAACAAGCCTGCCAAAAGGAGCATTTTAATCAGAAGAGGGTGTGCATGCCCAGGCCTGTGAGGGGCAGGAAATAGACCAGGTTCGCAAGGGTTCTCCCTCAACCCATCCTAGAGCTGGCCAGACACCAGCTTTGCCATCCTCCCCCTACCTGAAGGATGTACCCCCGGACGTAATCCCGCAGGGTCCAGCCCAGGCCGTGCAAGATGTGCAGCACCTCCTCTTGCTTCAGGACACTGAAGAGACGGTCTAGCAGGATCTTTAGCCGCACCGGCACCGCCTGCGTCCCGTAGAGCATCAGGCTGCTGATGTCGAACACCACGTTGGACTGCACGATCTCCACCTGGGTGGGGTGGTATAGATGCTGCGTGCTGAGTTTATCCAAGGCTGTGGTGTCCCCACCAAAGTTCCGGAGGTGGGTGGGAATCCAGAGATCGAGGGAAAGGGCAGAGACAAAGAAAGTAGAAACAAGTCACTGGAAGTTATCAGGGCTCTGTTTCTACAGATGGATCATGACCACAGATGTTTAAGCAGGAGTTTGCAATGTAAACAGTTCTCTTCCCACCTCCTCCTTGCTTTGCCTTTTCTTTTTAATTTGGTATGCTTATAAATTGCAGACAACAGCAAATACAAAACATACTCGACTTTCAGAAAAAGAGCCACTGAGGATGTTTCTAAATGACCGTGGCTGGCTCTAAAAACCTGACTAATTAATTTGCCAGTTGAACTATGGTGTAGCCCAAGTTGCCATGATGTCCTCCCCACCCACCAAAGACAGAAAAACAATTCCCGACTCCTGCCATAAGAGCAGATTTAGCCAATATCAGTTTTCTGAATAAGATTCACCCCTTATCCTACTTGAATGGTTTAAAGAGGAAGAGGAGCAGCTCTTTAGATTACAGGGTTAAAAGGCCCAATCGGAGGGAATAAGGGCTACTAAAGTAACTCAAGTTAAATTAGTGAGCAGGGATTATCCCAAGAAGTAGTTCTTCCAACTCTCCCTCTTGCTATTCACCTGTTAGACAGTTTAATGTTCACTGGCCTATTCAAGAAAAAGGAATTCACGTTGTAACTTGGTCCCTTTTTATAAACAGCTCTGACAAGGGTTTAGTATCAGATGAAAACGGGAAAAAATGACAAACATCAAAGTTGAAGAATTTCTGTGTATTTCAGCGGTGTTACCTCAGTCCAGAAAAACTGAGGATGACCATCCTCACAGTAAATACTTTAGGCCTTTTTCTCCTCATGTCTAAGAAGTTACATCTAGATCTACAAGCCAAGATAAGGTCATACATTCTAGTCCCCAACCTTATCTGAGCTCCTGGGAACGCTACTGCAGATAATGTAATTACAGTTTTCCTCAGTTTCTCTACAGTGAACAATTAAGATAACATTGTCTCATCTACAAGGCTCAAAGAGATGCTGCAAAGATTAATGGGATAATGAGTGAGAGGTGCTTTGAACTCGTTAAGAGAGCACAAAAGCCTTAGATCAACTGTCAGAATTATACACAGATGACCTTCCAGAGATTAAAAAAGATAAACATGTGAGCCTGAAAGATGGTCATCTAATCTCATAAGTCAGGCAAATGGGTATCAGACAACAACCAGGCTCAAATTGTAACTACACCTGAGAGCGCCCGAGTTTTCTGCAAGTTCTAAACCACTGCCCGTGCTTTCTCAACCACTCTTCCCAGCACCTCATCCCTTCACAGTATAGGCTACTGTACATGTGCACTCTGAGCCACTCCTATTTGAATATGCCTGTATTTCTGCATATTAATGCAGGTATTTAAAAGTACATGCACACACACACTTTTTTTTAGTATTTCAAATTTATTTTTTCAGGGTTCCTCCTCCACTCTCATTTCCTCCTGACTTGTGGTCACCAGAGAGTTCATGTACTCTTGATAAATTGCTTTCTTACATCCACAGTGTAAAGGCCCTTATCATTTACCCGCTGGCTTCATTCAACACATTTACTCCCAGGAATACTTTGTCAAAGAGTTCGGGTTTCCTCATACTTCATTTCTTGCAGCTGATTTGTCTGATCTTTCCTATTCTAGTGGTTAAGTCAACTTTGAATAAATAGCTTTAAAAATTAATTTAACGTTTGGGAAAGATAAGGGATTCACAAGCCTAGGGATTGAAGTCTTCTCTCACTCCACAGGGCATTTAGACTGCAAAAATGTAGGAATGAGGTATTACTATCCCTGTTCTTCTTCAAGTAGAGCTTTACTACTTAGCCTTCTGATGAGTAAGCTGCCTCTGCTTACAGAATCCAGTGACCAGGTCAGGGGAAATCTCCTCTCCCCCGTTTCCCTTCATCAGCCCTCCTGGCCTGCATCAAACACCTCTTCACCAAATACACTGCAATGACCACCGCAAATAGGAAAGCAAGAGGGTTCAGTAGAGGGGAAATAAGATGACACCAAATCTTGATTTCTGTCCCCATGTTCGGTACCTACAGCCATGTGTACTTAATGTACACACAGGTGTGTGTACCTATGTGTTCGAGGGCTGAGTGGGAAGCTGTCACCCCTCTCCCTCCTGCTCTTCAAAAAAGGGCTGGCATAAGAGGACTAAACTCTTGAGGCTCCAGAAACAAAGAGAAGTTGTTCAGAGAACTGAAAGAGCACAAGTGGAAAGGTAAAGCAAAAACATTTCCCTAGATATGCTTTTGAGAACAACAGAGAATGAGAATATTATAAGGACATCACCTGATTCTTCTTCATAAATATGCCATATGTCAAAAAGGAGAAATACTGTTATAAGCCACATAAAAATACAGCAGGGATCAACAACTTTTTCTGTAAAATGCCAGACAGTAAATATTTTAGGTTTGTGGGTCAAACGTCCTGTTTCATAAGTACTCACCTCTGCTGTTATAGAGGGAGAGCAGGTAAGACTTAAACTAATGGGTGTGTCAGTGTTCCAATAAAACCTTATTTACATAAAAAGGCACCTGGCCACATTTATACTCGGATATGGAGGATGAAAGGGTGGGCCAGGTACTTAAAGAAAGTCAATAGTAGATAAGGGAAAAAAAACTTGAGAGTGTGATTTAAGCAGCGATTATCTAGGAGATGAGCCAAAGGATTGAAAAATTAAACTGCCCAGCTTGCAGGTGTCAACTACAAATTTCAGCATATACATTATCATTGAAGAATATGATCTGTTGAATTTCTTGAATGTATCAAATTTTTCTGCTTTACAATTGCTGGATCATACTAAGTCACCAAGTTGTCGACAACTTTTGGGGATGTCTCCTAGGTGAGCAAAGGGTAAGTGAAATTTTTTAAGCACCCTAATAACAGTAAACTGAGTCTGCCTCATGTCATGACCTTCCTATGTCTGACCTTAGAGGACTCAAGTCTGAGTCTTAGTAGGGTTAGGAATATGAGATGTATGAGATGGGCCAATGGGGATGAATAAAAGGCAGGGCAAGAACTTGTTCAGCAGAATGGAGTGAGAAAAGAGGGTCACCTACCTGTATAGTTTATGGGTCTAACCATCTTAAATTGTCCTATACCGATGTCCATTTTCAAATGAAATCTTTAGAAAAACTGGGTATAAAAACATATAAAAGTAAAGCTATTCTTGGTGAAGCTGGAGTGCGTGTGGATTAGAGAACTTCGAATAATTTGTTATTCTCTTCTTTATATTCAACTTGTTTAAGCTGGGACCCCTAGAATTGCTGGAAGCACAGTGTAAAAAAAAGCACTTTTCTATACAATAAGATGATGTCAGCTGTTTTGCCTGCTTTATATCTACTCCCCTTCATTCTGGTACCAGACTCTTGATTTCCCTTTGGGGAGTCACTCTTCCCCTCAGTATCAACTATTTCACAGACCAGGATGTTATGTTCCTTGAGCCAAGCCTAGAAACCAGGATATCCCCAGGACCCTGGCACAGCAACTTGTTCAAGAATGGGCAAGTGACCTAAGTCTGAACAGTGAGACTAAATCTAGGATTTTAGTTAGAACTACTGGGAAGTCCTCTCTTTCTTAGAAATTTGCAGCTAATATATATGCTTGAGAATGAGAATCACATGGAAGACAGGCTACAAAATGGTCTGAGAAAGACCAAGTACTGATAATAACTGTTTGATCCAGAAGATACGGATATGGCAATGTTGAGGCCGGAATTTTCAGTGGCATGAGCCAAAGAAATCTCTCCTCACTCTACCTTTTTATGTCTGCCTGAAGTAGGATTCCATAATTTGTATCTAAAGGAGCCTTGACTAAGACAACCACTTTTGGGGGTACTTTTCCAGCTGGATACCATGTAATTTCAAAGCACCTATCAGTGGTTCAACTAAAGGTATATTAGTTCCAGGCCAAATGCTATTCACAATTTCTCCAATGACTAGAAACAGGGTATCCTTAACAATTGCAAATCTTATACAAATTTACAAAGGGTAATGGATACCATCAACGTTATTAAATAAAAATAATTGTGTGTCGGGGGGTGGATAAAGAAAATGACCATTTAAGTACTAAAAGTCAGGCATCATTCTAGGGGGTTAAAATGATCTCCTTTAATCCTCCAAAAAAATAAAAAACACACAGTATTACTCTTATTGCCTATTTAGAGATCACAGGCTCAATGAAGTAACTGGCCTAAGGTCACCTAGTTATTTCTCCCAAGAAAATTCTGTTTCCACCACATGTTCAGATAAACAGTCAATAAGTCTGGAAACTTGCAAGTCTTCATCATGTTGGAAGTCCCCAACTCCCAGCAATCTGGGCTTCTTGCCCATCACTCTGCTGAAGCAAGCATTTCAAAGGTCACCAACACCTGCCTTACTATGAAATCCAATAGCTTTTTTCCTTCATTATTCTCATGATCTCTTCACAGCAGCTGACCTTATTGATCACCACTCCTCCTATAATGCTCTTCTCCTTCATTCATGCATACATTCATTTATTCACCAGCACTTAATAACTTATCACCAAGGTAGATGCTGCATGCAGATGCTAAAGTAATTTATGTTGTGGCCTCCACCTTTAAAAGGAGACAGACGCCATCAGTATAAATGCTATAAAAGAGATTTGATAAAGTACTGTATGACACAGAAGAGAGGGTAACTCTGCCAGACACACATCATCTTATAAGATAACTAGGAATTCAGTAAGTGAGAAAGGAGGAGAGCAGTCTAGGTAGATGGAACAAAGGCAGGCATTCTCAAATATTATGTGCATTAGAATCACCTGAAGGGCTTATTAGAACACAGATTGCTGGGCCACTGTCCCCAAAGTTTCTGATTGGGTCTGCGGTGGGGACCAAGGATTTGCATTTGTAGTAAGTCTCCACAAAATGCTGATGCTACTGGCCAGGGACCACCCTTTGACAACCACTGAACTAAAAGGATACATGTAAGACAACAAAATATCCACAGAGTGTGTAACAATTGAGGCCAAACCATTAGAGATAAGTACAAAGGAGTTAGATGGATAAAGTGTAAGGAGCCTTAATATTAAAGGCCAAAAGCTGTGGAAGGCTTATGATATAATTTTATTTCCTGTTAACAGGATACAGAAAACATTAAGCATTTTATATGATAAAAATGACTTATAATTTCAGATATAAAACTTTGACAAGGGTCCACAAGTTGAATTAAAACAATGGTGGTCAGCTTGAGGGACATGGCACATGTTCAGCAGTAAAAGCCACTGAATAAACCTCAGCCACAGAGCCACAACCCCCATTTCTCCTTTAAAAATTGTACCCTTCCTTCTTCACAAAATAATGGTGTACTCTGACTTGACTTATACAGTGCAGTGGCCCAGGGTGGAAAACTCTCCTGGGTGCCAAACTAAATGAGGCTTTGTGAAAGACCCCTTTATTTATTAATAAAAACACCAAGAACCTGGGAAGGGGTGGTGTTTTTTTCCCTGACTATACCTATATGGGTAAGGAGTAGCTAGAACCTGATATTTCGGTCTATGTTGGAATATTCAGAATTCAAGCAATGCATTCACCTCTAGCATTCCTACCTATTTTAACAATGAATCACTCTTTAGAAAGTATCCTGTGAGAGCAAAGTACAAGTGTCCAATACTGGAAATGGCTTTTGCCTCCCAACATATTCAAAGGCAAGCCATTCTTTTCAGTTAATCCTGACACTCATCCCGAGAAGTTGGGATCATTACCTGGGAAGAAAAACCCCTGAGCCTATGACATGTCTACTTTTTAAAATTCAGTTTGAATATTTTCCTGGATCTATAAACTTTGTAAGACACATTAGATAAAATCTGAATAGAAATTTTACATGATTTCTTTCAGAAACTATGTTGACCATTTAATAAGGTAGTTACAACCTACTTAATCAAATAATATCAAAATATTTATTTCAGTTATGATTAATCATCATTTTCATTTTTTTTGAGAGGAAGGGAGGGGGCAGGGGCAGAGGGAGGGGGAGAAAGAATCTCAAGCAGGTTCCATACTCAGTGTGGAACCTGATGTGGGGCTTGATCTCACAAGCCTGAATCATGACCTGAGCCAAAATCAAGAGTCAAACACGTAACTGACTGAGCCACCCAGGTGCCCCTCATCTTATTTCTTATAAAATTTTGAATATTTTCCACATCCTATTAATAAAGGTAAAATGAACATAAATTATGATCTAAATGCCAAAGCACTTAATTTTTAGCACTACATAACTGCTTTCATTAAATACATAAAATCAGTTTAACCATGAGATCTAACAAAATTAATAAATGTTTTTATAATATACAACTCTTACCTAGTTTGTTCCTGAAGTCCAACACCATATTGTGATACACGCATGGAACCACATTATCAAAGTAAGACCATGACTTTTTTTCCCGTGACTTCTAACATACTCTTCATAAGAAACTTAGGTTTACATTATACTACATCATTACTAATTAAGTAATAAGAAATAGCATTTCTATTGTAAACTGAGTAATATTATTAACCCCACATTTTATTCTAGACTGTTTTAGTAATCTACCCTATGAAATGCAGTCTACAACATACTGATTTTCTAATAATTTTTCTCAAAGTGCATATTAATACATTTATTTGAATTGAAATGTGAGTTCGATTTCTTCCAAAGAAAATTAAATCAGATTTGGAAGCATGATTTGACCATAACCACTGGTGGAAATTTTCATCATTCAAGATAGCTGAATCTGCAATGATAAAATATCTCTTTTCAAAAAAAATAAAAAGCATATTGCAGAAACTATCTGAATAGCTAATACAGTATTTTTATTTTCTCAATCTTTTCTGTGTATACTAGAATAAACAATATGCCTCTAAATGAAAGACTTACAGCTAAGTTTATAAGTAAACATTTAATACACCTTGTTAATGCCTTTTTCCAGAAACTGAGAAGGGGAATGACTATAACAACATCTCAGTAATAAGGTGGGTGATTTTCATTTTTTTCCTTTTAACAAAACTAACTGATCATTGTGTAGTTTTTGGCATATGATTTGAAATGATTCCTAAGAACTGAATGACGATGGGATAAAGTTCCTTGTCCCACCTATTCATGTGAACAGGTATCGCAGCAGTTACATCTGCAAAAATGAGAAATGACAGGGTCACTTTCCTATTTCTTACAATAAATACTATTCATTTACTGATACATGAACTAGTCTGGGAAGGAAAAAAGTATAGCCTCATCCATTTTACTGACAGGTGTATTTCTAACAAAAATCCACTTTGTGCTTAATAAATTACAAAAATTTGTAATATTTCTATTGCTATGGATCTTATCATCTTGATCAAGGTAAACAATAAAATCTCCTACTTATAATATATTATTTTCTTAATTTTCATTGCAGACATGTGTAAGTTGAATGATACAAGACTTTCCAGTGAACATGACTGACTGCATTTATAGTAATGTTATTTGGAGGCAGTGAACTGGAAACAAGAATTAAAAGAGATAAAATAATGACTTAAAACAATGATTTAAAGTTCCCAATGTTAAAAAGATTGTTGTCCTCCAGATAAGGGACAGTTTTTCTAGGGCCAGACTCCAAGGGTTCAAATCTCAGCTCAGTCACTTACTTGCATCATGACCTTGGCAAGTTACTTAGTACATGAAAATGTTAGGATGGCTTTTCACTTTCAAAATTCTCTTTAGTAGCAGGCAAGCCAATAGCTTGACGGCCACTTCCTTAATTCAAGGAGCGAGGAAAGAAAAACACAGAATCAAGACCAAGCTAAAAGGTGTGGGGAAGCTAATAGATGCTTAGAGTAAAGATGAGGCAGGGTTACAAAAGGACTAAGATTTTCTAGTTTGGGGGATTTGGAGGAGAAATCAGCTGAGATGCAGGGGAACCATCAGGATTTCAGAGCTGCTGCCTCTCCAGCTGTGCACCTGTGATGAGCTGCCTGTAGGAGTCCAACCACTCTTACACTACACAGCTGATTCCTAACCAACCCAAGCGCCATGCTCTCAACTCCAAACATATACTTGACCCTTAGTGCTGAGAAAGGTAGAACTAAAGAACCTAGGCTGAAACAAACCTTTTTGTTACTGTTGTTGTCTTCTGATTGGCTATGTCACAGGTGCTCATTGAAAAAACACCGTAAATTCAAGAAAACAACAATAACAACAAAACAATCATCTATAATCCCACCACCCAAAGATTGCTAATGTCCATATGTTGACAGAGTTGCATCTACTTCTTTCAGTCCATAATTTTATATAGTTGAGGAGGTCTACACTATGGATACAAATGCTTATCTTGTTGGTTGCTGTTCTTCTCACTGAACATTATATACAGCGAAAACACTGAAAATTATCTCAGGCTACTTAGTACCCATACATTTTTCCACTGCAGTTTCTCCTGGATCAACCCCTCCTCTCTGGCCTAACTTCTACCACTTTAGTACAGGCTTTTAAGACTCTCACAATTCCATACTGCAAGTGACCCTGGTAGTCTGGTCTATCTCTGCTCTCTCTGGCCCAATACAACCTAAATACATCCCACAAGTCAGTCTTCTCAAAATACTGCTTAGAATATGTCTCTTCTCTCATCAAAAGTTTCCAATGGTGACCCCAGCAAAACCCTCCCTCCCCCTTTACACAAAGTCCTTAACCTGGGTCAGGAGACCTTGGCCAGATCAATTTACTATCCATCATAGTAACTGACACAGGCCTCTGTGACCAAAGTGAGCTACATACCACCTTTTCAAACATTCCTAGCACTGCCATATTTGGTCACTAAAAGAATATTTCTAGGCCCTATGCTACGTTTTGGAGATTTCGTGAAGAACAAAACAGATCGATTCAAGCCCTCTTGAAGTTAATAGACTAGTGAGGAAAACAGACTTTTAAAGAAATACACATTAATGCACAGAATTACAAGCTGGGTATGTGACATGAGAACATAATTTAAATGGGTAAAAAATTATTTTGCTTTTCTAGGCAAAGCCAGTTCTGCTAGGACACGAGACAGAGCAGCAGAACAGTACAAGATGATGCTGTAGAGATAAGGAGGGTTCCATCTGCTGAGCTACATTTCAAAAATGTTTAATTTTCAATGCTGTTCCTTAAGTGCCTTTCCTCTTATTTACCTTTTGACTACATCTTTCGTCTAGCTTCAAGTTCTATTTTCTTTTTCCATGAAGTCTGGAGAGGTCCCCTTATCTAAGAGCAAACTGTCTCAGTAATGATGTGTGCCAATCACATACATCCCAACCACATGTTGCCCATTTACTGGGTCACTTATGTGCCTATTTTATCATGAGAGCTTGATGTTAAGCAGCAACCCTATCTGACACATAATCGACTCAAGAGTGTTCAGTCCTCATATCGTTGAATGGATAAACACAGTTAAGTGAACACAGAATAAGAAAAGGCCATCAGTGTATTTGCCCTGAAAGCCTAAGTGTATGATTCTCCTGTGCCACCAAACTCTCCATTTTACCCATGTCCCTCTCTGATCTTTATACTCCTCTTTATACTCCCCTAGAGAACAGTGGGGTAGGTAATTGTGGCAGTTTAGGGAGTGAGGTGGGGCTGCTAGCTGGGCAGGAATCACCTCAGCTTTGCATCATCTATTCCCTTTCCTACCATTCCATGCATTATTTGGAGGCATCCAATAGATTTCTAGGTAACAACAATATGAAATCTAGTATTGCTAAAGAAAACCAGTTTGAGGACAGGGGTACAGACTAGAACACAATGAACAGACACTATGAAAATCATAGCACAGATCACTAGATTTGTGATCAGTGTGCTAGAGCTATGGTTTCACAGCTATAAAAAAGGTATGGATGGTACAGACTTTGAACAGGGTCAGAGAACAGTCACACAATAAGATTGTAAGAACAGCATCGACAAAGAAAAAGTTATTTTTCTTTTATAAAAGGTCTAGAGGAAAAAAATGAAGCCAACATATAAATTAATCTTTTTAGTATGTGGAATTTTATCTGGAAAAAGAAAAGGGTTTAACTGCACAATATGGATACTAGTTAGAAAAAGAAAAGAAAGTTCACACAAGAGCTTCTTAAACTGTGAATTAGGTAACTGAGGGAATGTAATTTACCTGGATTTCCTTAAAATGCCAGAAACAGAAGCTTAAACTGGTAATTTTCAAGCTATGAGACAAAGGAGAAATTGAGGTCTGGATATAATTTTAATAAACACTTTAATAGGATAAGACCCCAAAATGACATATAAGTCTGGATGAAGAAAACCCATTTCTGTTAAAAACAGAATCACCTTAAGGACAAGAGCCAGAATTTTTGTGGTTCATTACTGTAAATGTGTAATGTAAATGTAAAATAAGTATAAAATGTAATGCAAAATATGCAGTAGTGAAGTAATGTGAAATAATATACACTTTGAACAGTATTGCTAACTTAAAGAACAAAGTAACGTTCTTTATAAAATTCTGTTTTCAAATGTATAAAATAGTGCTGGGGGTGGGTGAGCAGTGGTTATAAAAGAACTTGCATCTATCAAATGAAATGTGAGTATTTTTTATTTCAATTTTTAATAACAGGAATTACTCCCCAAACCTTCAAATAAATTAAAATAAATGTAAACCTGTAATTCTACAGACTTCACTTCTAATATTTTCTGTGAAGGTCACAGAAATAAGAACATATTCAGATAGTTTTTTTTCTTAATGTAGGAGTATAAAAGTGCTTTTCACTGATCCTAGAAAATTGGCTCTCAGTGATAGTTTATAGTTCTTAGTTTTCCACAACTTTTTTAAACATAACTTTCTTTAAAAGCCAGATTCAAGTGACTTAGGTGGTTTTTCACAGGAGTATGCTCGAACATTTCAGGCCCTGACATCCAGTGGACTCCCATCTAATAACTGCTCAGGCACGGCAGTGAGCTTATAGCCATTCAATAAGAAGTGAGAGAAGGGGGGTAACTTTTCAAAACCACCTACTTTGCAGAAGAAAACAATTAAAATTTGTATGAAAACGGCCTAAAAGGAAATCTTTTAATTCACTAATTTCCAGTCCTGTCCTGGATATTTTAAAATTTTTAAATACTAATTTGAAGCAATTTTACAATAAGAAAAAAAACTAAAGAAACCTATTCTTTCATTTTGGGTGAAAGCCAAGTGAGCCTTAAATTGGAAAGCTAATTGTTTCGAGAACTCCATGTCTCTTTGCCTCAATTCCCCTTAGGATTCTAAATTATAACAGCATCAAGTGGTCAGCTTTTAGGAGCTCTGGGTCCTAGAACATGATTTTAATTTCTAATAGGTTAACATTTAACACGTGTCTTTAAGGGATTGTTTTATGGAATTCTTTCCATGATTAAGAGTTCAGAAATAAGGTTGTTAGGGACAGGATTTCATAAGAGCAATTTCTGGGGTCAGATTTTTAAGTTTTGATTACTTATAAACAGATTATTGTTCCCTTTCCTACTCCAAATACCCAAATACTCTGACTTTATGAGGGTCGGCGGCTCTTCATTCTTGCTAATATGACCAATAATTTCCAATTACACACTTTATGATATGCACACTATACCCGATATAATGATATGTCATTTCAATGTAGCTAGCGCATGAACTTCTACAGGTTTAATGGGATTTTGCGTATTCAGAATTTCATCATAAAGGGGCCCTTTGGAATCATTAGAACATCAATCCTTTCCCATTATAAGACTCCGTTCTCTTACCAGGCAAGAGAGTATCAGGGCGCAAGGCAAAGGCTTAGCCTACCCATAGATTGTAAGCCAGATCCTAATAAAAGCCATAGCCCTTGGGGAAAACATTAATAAATGGCAATGATGACATATTAAAAACTTTTTAGTGAATCAGAGAATCGATCATGAAGGCAGACAATGACTGTTATTAAAGAAGGATTCCTTATGACTTGAAGTAATATTTAGATCTGCACATCTTATTCACTACTTTTGGGGAAAAGAACTATATAATTGGGGGAAAATTAAATACAAAATAACTCATATTCCATTTAAGTCACAACTTTCTAAATGTAACTGTCAAGGTTGAATTAATTAGGATACTTAATACCAAGGAGAAAGAAGGCGTGCTTCAAGAATCTTTTTTTTTTTTTTTTTTTTTTTTAAGGAAAGAAGAAAAGGAATGATATATAGCTCCAAGAGTGGATCCCCAACCTGGTGATAAAAACTGTCAGCCCTTATGTGTGAAGGGTTTATTTTTTTTCTTGAACAAATAGTGTGTCAGTGTTTTTAAGTATAACAAAACAAAAACCTACTGAGCCTCCATAAACCCTGATTACATTACTATACCTTATATACCTCATGTGAACGGTTCTTGATTTTTTTTTTCTTGTCCCTTAATACATAAGGGATAAGTATATGAATACTCTTATGGTCCATTATGGATGTGATTCTAATCTGTAGTGAGGAAAGGGGGACAAAGTAGTTCCAATGAGGCCCCACTGTCCTATGGATTTTAATCATCCTTAGTTGACATTCAGCTTTGAGAGTATGTGGATATGCACACACAAACACCCACAATTAGTCCATGGCAGAATTTGAGCTCCACTTGAGACTATATAGTAATATTTCAAACTGATTGGCATTTCCCCCCTGTGGCCTTATGCATAATAAAGTCTTCTCAACAGACTTTGGAAATCATTAAAGTCTGACTGAGGCACACATAAAAGTAGACTGTCAACGCTTGGTTATTCAGAAGCTCAGTCTCTTGGCTAAGAGATTAAACAAGTCCTTGGTTTTATTTCTTCTCCTCCTTCTTCCTTACATGGCCCACTTTTGGGGGAGGGCATGTCTTTCCTCATTTACAGCAACTCCATCAGAAGGTGGTTAAGGGGAAAAGAGAAAATTTAATCTGCAAACTTGACAGTAAATCTAGTAAGAGATCTGGTACTTGAATCTACTTGCTGCAACCAGGTTTGGGGGGTTATTGTTCCTACTGCTGTTGCCCTATCCAATCTCCAGTCGCCAAGGCTGGCTGAAAGTTGACCACACAAACCTTGCTTTATTTAATTTACAGATCAATGAATTAAATGTACACGGACTACAAAACACACCTTGTTTTAAAAGTAACTATTGAAATATGCTACTTGAACAGACCATGTAAGTCCTTCTTTAAAAAATGAACCTTTCTGTAAGCGAATAATTACCCTACTCCTAATTTATTAGCTTTAAGAGATGTCATTTTGTTGAAGTAGCATTCCACTAAGAATTTCACTAAGGAAACACTGTAAATGCAAAGCATATTTATTTTTGATAGAACATATGCTTTAAACTCTATCACATGTAGTGAAGAAATATTTCAAAATGGAGAGAGAGCAGTAATACAAAAAGCCAGCATCTGGTAGGAAATACCTAAAAGAAAGGAATGATTATATTCAGTCTTCCCTTTTTTTTTTTTAAATAAATGTCACTTTGTGTCACAAGTATTTTTCCTTCCCTCTCCAAGTCAACCTGAAATCTCATTCTAAATCTATAATTAATCTATTTTTTTTTTCTATTCTCTCACCATAATCCCTTAAAACTCTGGGCTATCACACACACTTTTGACACTGATGTGTGTTTTCTTCTGGATTGCTGGATTTGCTTAATGCGTATATCAAGTATCAAACTGCTTTGCATCTGTGACTGGAGGGATAAAAGACCCTATATAAAGATTTGCTCATTAAAAAAAAGAGTTAAGAAGGCAGTCTTAGGAAAAGTCTTAACTAACCAATTGTTAAGTGCATGAACAGAAAATGTCAAGGACTAGAGCGATCCTTGTCGGTTTTCCCACTAACATGATCAATGTTTGATTGAGCAGATGGGGAAACAAAGTTGCCATCCCATCCTAAAGTTAGTAGTTGGCTAGTTGACATGTATGCATTATCAACAAGGCTAAATATCTTCCAGAGTTTGGGCCAATGGCAAAATGAAACTATTTTATAGCATCACCAATATTTAATAAGTGCAAACTTCCAGAAAAGAAGTCAAGGCTCCTGAAAAGATGTGAACAAAGAAACAGAAGGGAGATATTGGTTAGCTCTTTGAATTCTGGTTACCAACTTGATAATAATAATGACCCTAATTTCTAATGAGAAGAAAAATTCTATTAATTAGTACCTGCGGGCACAATCATAAAAATAAATCCAAATTTTAAAATGGAGCAACTTTTCCTTTAGTTTTTTTACTGTATTTAAAACAGTACTAGAAAACACTTGCCAACTTCATTTAGTCTCTGACTGAGGCACACATATGTGATCTCCTAATTTACAGCTTGCACGTACAGATGTTCACACTTAGTAAAAGGGCTTCTTAATAGCTTTTTTTAATTAAAAGTGTGTTGATAATAGGTGTTTTAAACATATCCAAACAACACAGCTGAACTGACAAATGCCTGTCTTCATGCCTCACCATGCCTCACATTGTGGCAAGATTTTATAAGAGAGAAAAGATTATGATTCAGTCACATGTATATGGGATAAATGTTACTCCAAAAACCTCTAAATGAAATCTTTCATTAATTTTTCTGTCTATGATCTGTTTCCAAGTAGAAAATGTTAGATTGCTACTAGGTTTATGTAGCCAAAAGCAGAACCACATAGCCCTTGCTTGCTGCTTGCAATTTTTTTCCTTTGCAAAACTTTGAACCCCATCCAGCTTTGACACACTGCCTCTTCGGTTAATAACTATCAAGTTTCCCCTTGTCTCCTGTCTACTTTTCTTTGAGGCAATTGCGCACTCAGCACCCCGAGATAATAACACACATCTATAAGATAAAAGCAATGGCATTAATGTAATTGTCTGCCTCTCTCTCTTTAGCCTAATCTTTTTTTCCTTCAGTTTTGACTGCCTGTGTGACACCTGTTTTTGTCTCCTCTGATCCTACGACAGGTTTTCCGCTGACAAGGTTTTTGCCTGACAGAGATTCTGCAGACAAGAACATAATAAAATATGAAGAACTGCTTGTCAGAGTTTCTGCCAATGCTCACATGAAATAAAGGAAAAAAATGACTTTTTTTTTTTAATTTTTTTTATAAGGGGCCCTGTGATGGTCGCTTCTGGCCTGTCAGAGGAAAGACCTCCCTGGCCAATTTCTCCAAGCCAAACAGGTGTTTTCTTTTACGGCAGAAGTTGATTTGTTTTTTAATTTTTACTGATAGTGGAAAACATGAACGGCCCAAGAGGGGAGGGGGGAACTTTTATCCATCAGATGTTTGCAGGCAAAGGAATACTGAAGAACTACTAAATAAAAGTGCAAGATAGCTCACTCAAAACTGTACCTTCTAAATAAGACTAAAATGCCAACATCTGTTAATGATCAAACAAATTGAACTTCCCTAAAATTTACTTCCTGGCTAGTCAGGCTGCTAAAACCTACCTACCTTTCCCCGGTTTTGTTGTCTGAAGACAGAAGAAAACAGCAAAGGCAAGAACAGAGAGGCTGGACAAGGGAAATGCAGAAGTGGGACTAAAGGCAAGTGCCTGCAGCTGTGCTTACCACTTAGCATGGAAGAAGCTGCTGAAAAAGAAATGGCAATTAGGAATCAGGGACTCTATCAGATACACTTAGGAGTTTCCGCAAATCTTTGTTCCCATGCTCCCATGTAGGAGATGCTGCAGTGGGTATCAGCACGAGGAGATGAAGAAGTGTCCTTCCTGAGCTCCTGAGCTAGTGGAGGGATCAGTACTCCACAGAAACGACCCTCTGGTCTCAGTGAAGTGCGCTGAGCGCGTTCAGAAGGGAACACTTAATTGCTCCTGGGGGCAAGGGGATCCCTTTTCCCTGAGGACAAGGGCAGAGGAAAGACTGGACATGATCAATAGTGCAGCAAGTGTGAAAGCTCGAAGGACTGGGAAAGAGCTGACAGTGATGAGTGAAGGGAGGACAAGAGACTGGGTTTTGGCTTTTAGGATTCTCACACCAATTCTAACTACTCTACCAATAAACCACTTTAACCTAAGCTTCAGTCCGCCAATTACACTATCTCATACAGAGGGCCTAGAACAGCTATGTCTAATAAGAAATATAATTCAACATGAGTTTAATTGTATTTACTTTAATTTTTGTAGTCTCTTTTAAAAGGCAAAAAACAAACAATGAAACTATTTTTTAAGAATATATTTTATTGGGGTGCCTGGGTGGCTCAGTTGTTAGGTGTCTCCCTTCAGCTCAGGTCATGATCCCAGGGTCCTGGGATCGAGCCCCGCATCGGGCTCCCTGCTCCGTGGGAAGCCTGCTTCTCCCTCTCCCACACCCCCTGCTTGTGTTCCTGCTTTCGCTATCTCTCTCTCTGTCAAATAAATCACTAAAATCTTAAAAATATATGTATTTTTTATTTAACTCAATACATCAAAAATATTACCAATATGCAAATATAGCAATAATTCTTAATGTGATATTTTACATTTTTTAAAGATTACATTTCCAAATTCCAGTGTATATATTTACAACAGATCTCAATTTGGACTAGCCACATTTCAAGTGCTCAAATCCGTAAGAGCGGTTTCCTGATTGGAGAGCTAGGTCTGGAGTTGCCTTGGAATTCCTTGGCCAACTGAATTTAAGGCCCAACAACAATGTCCTTTCATTTTGATGGGTTTGAGCTTCTATCTGTAGCATCACCTGCCTGACCATACGAGCAGAGCAGGCTAGGAGGCCTAAGAGGCCAAAATGGGAAATTTCCTTGTGCATCAAGGAACAGCTCCAGGGAGAGAGAGAGAGACCTTACTACAGGGCACCTTCACAGATACTGCTTATGGTTCTACCCAGTTGTGGCACTAACACCTTAAAATACTGTCTATACAGCACTTTGGCTATATGCTCACTAACTAATAACAGATGAATTCAAGAAGCTTTTGAAAAATTACAACCACCTACCCTCCCAGAAGGCAAAACCTGGTAAGGAATGGGATGCATAAACATTTTATGCCTCCCCAAATACGAGTCAGAATTTCTCTGAATTACCATAGTTACCTCATCCCATGCTTTCACTCTTCAACAAAGGGTAGGGGGAGGGCAGGGCCCCTGCTCGGAAGAAGTCATCACTATGACACAGCAGGAAAAGGAAGATGGTTGAAGAGTATCAACCCAATAATGCTGAGACATATTGGGTCCTTATGACCCAGCAGTATCTCCTGGTCTATCTGAATAGTGCATCCTGAGTAAAATGAGAGGAGTTGAGTGTTTCATTTATAACTCCTTCAATTTGTGTTCTGCTTAACCTGGTGAACTCCAGTTAATTAAGATGTTCCTATAAACAATTAAGCTTCCTGTAGGATCGTTAGCAAGATATAAAAATTTATGATGTAATAAAGTACAATAAAATGATAAAGTGGTTAGCCCATCAAAGCACTTCACATGCAAGAATATAGGTGTGAAAATGGGCAAAAGTAGTCTGAAATCTGACTGAAATTCATCTACTTCTGGTTTTTGGACTTTCAACAGATAAATATTCCTACAATCCATTTTAACTGGTCTACACTTCTCAAAATGTGACTTCAGGGAAAAAGTGTTTGACTTCTGTTCAAATAAGGGCTCAAATGACACTTTAGGGGAAATGGAAGGTATGGAACTGGACTAGATTTACTGGGAAAGAAGCCCGGACCCCCTGTACCTTAAGTGAGGCTCTGGATATTATCATCAGTATTAAGTCCACTCTTCTCTTTAATCTTCTTCAAAATCTTGCTGTGATATTTAGGTATACTCCTGTTATTATTTGCATTTACAGATAAAAGAACTGAGGCTTATTAACTAGGAATCGAGATGGGATTTGACCACTGCCTGGTAAATCCAACTTTTAACCACTAAACTATGCTAAAACATGTCTGTCACACCCTCAAGGGTGAAGTTTTACTTCTGTAAGAGTTTAGAAATAACAACAACTAACACTATTAAGTAGATTATCTTATTTAATCCTAGGAAGAACCCTACAAACTCAGTGCCATTATTATCCACATTTCATAGATGAGAAAACAGAGATTACGTAACTTGGCCAAGGTTCTCCTGATGGTAGGTGGTAGAGCCAGCACATGAACTTAAACAGAACTGCACTCTTACCTACTTTTCTATCATGCCTCCCATTTGTGTATCTGAAGCTTCCTTATACCCTGGGGCTCCAGCTCTGTATGTTTCAATCTCAAGATCCTCCCTAGAAACTCCTTAGCAGTAGACTGGCACTGTATACTTTAGAAGCCAGAATTTACCAGACTCATCTTATGTTCCATCGGAGTAAGAAGAAGCTAGAAAAAAAATGTGGGGAGCTAATGGGCAGAGAGCCCAGGACTCTGAAGGGGAGGCATTGTTTGTGCTGTGATTAAAAAAGAAAAAATTTAGGGAGTTCAAAGCACCATCCCAAAAGGTGGGCAGGCTAAGAAACAAATCAAAATAAGCAGCTCAGGGACACTGTAAGAATATAGCTAATGCCATTAATCAGGCACTGAACCTTTGCATTTGTGAGGATGTCCTCCCTTTAAAGCTTATCAGCTGTGATCAGGGAGTAAAGGAAAGAAACAGAAGAGGGCACAGTGCCCTCAGGTCGAGTAAAGAAGGCTCCCATGCCAGGCAGGAAAATGGCCTTGTTTTTCTTCTTTAAAATAAAAATAACTGGAGAGATGTTCAAGGACTTTGTCATGGAGAGACCAGGACTCAACTGCCTCACCAGAGCTAGGAGGCACCTATAAAGGTGGTTTCCCTAACTAAAAATGAATCTCATAGCTAGGCAAGCCAGGTTTCAGCATCACAATGTGGAACTAAGTCTACTTCTAGATAGATTCTTTTAAGCAGACACCACGTTAGTTCCTACCCTTTCCAAACCAGTGTACCAGGGGAAGAGGACTATGGTGTTCCTACCCACATGCAAAGCCCTGGCAGCATGACTACCTACATCTTCCCAAAGATTCAAGTTCTCACTTGCAAAGCTTATATTTACTTCCCTGTGCTAAGGAATCAAGCTAGTACCTTTCTTACAGTTTTCATCGGATCCTAAATACCCTCCTGCAATAAGTCTCTCCCAAAGCAAAACTCACTCTTATTGGGACAATCTCCAGGTCAGTAAAAAGGAGGTGAGAGCTTTCTTATAGGTTAATATCTGGGAGGATTACCTTTCCTTTGAGAAGACACTCGGTTGTTTTTTTTTTTTTAAGATTGTATTTATTTATTTGAGATAGAGAGAGAGCGCATGAGCAGGAGAAGGGGCAGAGGGAGAGGGAGAAGCAGACTCCCCGCTGAGCAGGGAGCCCGAAGCAGGACTCGATCCCAAGACCCTGAGATCACGACCTGAGCTGAAGGCAGACGCTTAACCGACTGAGCCACCCAGGCGCCCCGACACTCAGTTTTAATCACCCTCCTCTCTTACTCTTGAAAAATTTACAAATTATCATACACAAACTGTTGCTGAGTTACTTGGAGTGAGCATGATGTCACAGAAATGTCATGCATTATTTACGAGAAAGGACTTCTACCTGGGGTGTGAAGGGGAGAAAGGAGGAAGGAGAAGGAAAGGTTACTACTACAGTAGTTATTCGGGCTTTTAGACTTGAGTCAGAGAATATTACGGAGTTACCAGTTGGGAATAAACTACTTTCACAGATGTTTAGACAGTTCATAAGAAGAGCACAGACTGGGACAAATAATAAAGACATGTGACTTTTCATGGGATAAAATGAAAAATTACTGCTTTTGATCCACTCTGTTTAAATCCTTATAAAGTACACCATACTGCCAACAAATTTGAGGAATTTCTAAACAGAATGCGGAGATCTCTTGATCTCTGACATAATCAAAGGTTTTTGATTATAAAATGTTCAGAATCAATGGCCCTGATTTAAGACTTAATTATGCAGATAAAGCCTCACTAGAATTTTCTTCTGGGTATATGCTTGCCAGTTTAGCAAACAAAAATACGGGCTCACTCAGCTAAATCTGCAGATACACGGCTATCCTAAAAAGAGTATTTACTGTTTACCTGAAATCCAAATTTAAATGGGATGTCTTATATTTCTGTTTGGGTGAGGGTCTCTATAAATATCCCTGTTCTGATAAGATGTATCAAGTAAAAAAGCTGAGATTCAATGATGCTGAGAAAAAAAGAAAAATTACTTCCAGTGAATTACAAAAAAGAAAGGTTTGAAATTAATGGATTATATGAATATTAAGTCTTATAGTACATTAAACCATAAAACTGGTTGGTATATGACACTAAATTAACTTTATACTGCCCACCATTTCCTGTGGCACAGAACTAAGGAACTGAAGGATACCTGGCACAGTACTTCACATATGATGTATGTCTAATAAATATCTATTCATTGATGATCCAGATGATGCGGGCCAAGCCTGCTCATTTTATATTAAAAAAAAAAAATCGGAATAGTTTGGATTCCAGCAGGAAAGCAGCTGGCTTGATGACCAAATAATTAAAGTAATAACACAGGACCATCTTCTCCTTGAATGAACTGAGGTAGTAAAGAGAAATCACATTTATAGAAAATAATAAAGGAAAGGTCTCGAAAATTCTGGTGCAACAAGCGTGCTCACAGGCAGACCCGAGCCAAAGGAAATAACACTAGTGTTAATTCAGGTTGCGTGGAAGTAAATGAAAATGCTAGCATTCATGCAGCTTGTTGGAATGGTGGATCCTTTTGATTTAAATCAAAGTATTCTATAAAGAAGATAATTTTACTGAGAAAGCTGTTGTGGGGTTCATGAAGCTATGTAATATATTTTTTATTCATCAAGCCTCATCTCCTTGCCAAATGCTTACTAGATATACTAAGAAACAGATTTTTTTCTTAAAGGTAGTTTCAACAAATAGGATTTGCTGAAAGTAAAAATCACTGACCTACTAGTAAAGGAAAAAAAATTCTACATACATCACGTTTCTAAAATCTGCCCACCTCTGTTCTCAAATACACAAATCAAATATACCCCATCATGAAAGAAAAAACTTCCAGTTGTCTTGGATTATCACTAAATATTTCCTAAAATCATTTAGAATAGAGGGTACTTTAAAAAAATTTTTTTACTACTTTATTTATCTTAATGGTTTAGAAATAAAGTCTTCATCTAGACTAAGGTCATGACAACCAATCTGCTAATAATAAATAACAAAAATGATTAATACCATAGTTCTCAACCTTTATACCATGCTCCAGTTTCTTACAAAGGCAACAAAGTCCTATTAGTAACACTCTTCATTAGAAGCAAGCACTCTCCCTCCACCACCTGCACCCGACCCGGGCCCTCCCTATACACCTAACCCATGACTGGGTATATACTAGTAATACTTGCTATTCTCTCTCTCTCTTTTTTTAAGGTTTTATTTATTTATCTGAGAAAGAGCAGAGAGAAAGAGAGAGAGCACATGAGCAGTGGGGAAGCACAGAAGGAGAGGGAGAAGCAGACTCCCTGCTGAGCCAGGAGCCCGATGTGGGACTGGATCCTAGCACCCTGAGATCATGACCAGAGCTGAAGGCAGAGGCTTAACTGACTGAGCCACCCAGGCGCCCCCTTGCTATTTTCTAAGACTATGTAAAATCTTTGGCTGAAGCTTTAATTCTGTGAATGGTTGAATCACTACTATAGTATGGTGGGAAAGGGTCAAAATGCAACAAACTAAATTTCTACCAACATAAACATTTGTCACCAGTAAAGAAGCCCATTGCTGCTCTTATCCTGGTATCTTATTTCAGCACTTTTGAACCAAGAAAAATTAAATCTTGTAGGAATTTTAATTTTTTCCAAGACTCACTCTATCAAATGAAGGAAAAACAGAGAAAAGATAATGCAAACAGAAAGGGGAAAGAAATACAGTTGTTAAATGAATTAGCTGGCAGGACGCTAGAGTCCTTTATCCAAGAACTCTGAACAGAAATTTACAAAATTAGAAAGTCTGGGTTATTACACACTGTAGGTATGGAAATCGTATACCAAAAAAAGCTTACTTTGAAATAAAGTTAAATTCAATAAAGCCCTGCTTTCTATTAATCAAAGTGAAAGAGCTAAAATCCATTAATGAGGAGAAAGAACAGGAAATCCTTTATTAATTCAGTGGGAAATACCTATTGGTAGTCAAGGAACTGTTTTAGGTTTTCTCCCCCTCTTGACTCAATGATGCTAAAGATTTCATGGAAGTAATTTGTGAAAAGCACATGGCCCAGTGTGTAATTTCAAAACCTAGGTGTTATAGTATGATGAATTAATCACTCACTCTCTTTAATTTTTTAAAACATCTTTCTCAAGATTGTTGGAAAGTAGCTAATGTCAACAATTTAATCAGGCTGGAGAAGCAATCTGTAAGGCTATGGAAGTGTGTGTGTGCGTGCGCGCGTGCGCACGTGTGTGTGAGAGAGCTACCATGACCCATGAAATCCAACATCTTACAAAGAAACCGAAGATGCCGCTATCAAAAGAGATACAGGAACATATTTATTCAAAAGAGGCCACCAAATTTCTAAACATTTTCTTTTTATAGAGAACACTTGATTCTGACATTTGGTTATTTTTTTAGCAGCAAATTTTATTTTTATTATTATTATTATTATTATTATTATTATTTGAGATAGAGTGAGGGAGTTCACACGTGCATACAGGAGTGGAAAGGGGAAGGAAGAGAGGAAGAGAGAGAATCCTAAGCAGGCTCCACACCCAGGGCTGAGCCCCATGCAGGGCTGGATCTCACGCCCCCGAGATCATGACCTGAGCTGAAATCAAGAGTTGGACACTTAACTGACTGAGCCACCCAGGTACCTCACAAACATTATTTTTTTTACAATATAATAACAGGTGGAGTATGTTTAGTGATACGATGAAATAATTCTATGAGATGTGTTCTCAGCATTCAGAGACACACTAAAAAACCCAAGTCATTTCCTCCTTGTCCCACACATAGGACACCGTACCGTGTAAGGCAGCCAGGAAGACTGCTGTGTTTCACCTCTGAGCAGAAATAACTAGAGATATGATTTCAGGGTTTTCTGTGCAGGAGGAGAGAATGAAGCAACTAGTTGAAATGCCAAGGGCAAAAAGAGTGGGTGCTCTCACCCCACTGCCAACTCAAAAGCTAGAAGCCAATCCCTGTCATGTTTGTCCTAATGAATGGGGGAAGAGTGGGGGGGTTTGTGCATCTGTATGTACATATTTGGAGTTGTAGACTGATAAACCACTGAGGGGCAGAAGAGAGGTCAAGGTAATAACAGCAGTTAGAGAAAGTTAAGATTTGTGAATCTCCACAATTAATATCCCCAAAAACACAGGATTTCTAATGACACGGTAGGAAAAGCATAGGCTGATGTAACAGAAATACCTTATTCAAGTTTGGTGGAAAATCACATCCCTCAGAAAGTCTCAGAAACAACCATTGGCTAGGAATAATTTATTTTGTTCTAGAAAGAAGAAATATTTCTCCCCCCTATTACACTACTAATGTAATATGCATGTGGAAGCTGGACAGGTAAAACAAACTGGTGACACAGGAAACTTTTATACCCACAAGGCTACCACAGTAGAATGATGATGGTAACACTTTGGAAAAACATGAGAGCAAATGAATGAAAAGTCCCTTGTTTAACTGACTGACCCACTCTTATTGCTTATCCATTGTTCAGTTTCTTACTTTTAACATACTACTATTTATTTGAAGGGCTTCATGTACTTTATCTTTAATTCTCACAATAATACTGCAAAGGAGGTATTATTCATCCTATATTACAGATAAGAATCCTACGCAGCAGAGATGCTGAGCTCTATACCATTGAAGGTGCAGAGCCAGATCTGACCCATTACTGCCTCTGTGACTCCTAATGGGCTTGGGACATAAGTTCTGGTACCTATTACCTAGCAAAGCCAACACTTATTCAGGGAAACAAGGATACTTAGGAAGTGTTATGGGCTGAACTGTGTCCCCCCGCCCCCAAAAGGCATACCTTTCTGAAGCCTTAATCCCTGGTACTTCAGAACGTGACTATATTTGGAGTTGGAGCCTTTAAAGAGGCTGATTAAGTTAAAATGAGACCACTAGAGTGGGCCCTAATCCAGTCTGCCTGGTGTCCTTAGAACAAGAAGAAATCTGGAAGCACAGAGACACCAGGGGTGTGTGCCCATTGAAAGACCATTTGAGGACATAACAAGAGGGCAGCCATCTACAAGCCAGGAAAAGTCCTCAGAATGAAACCACTCTGATGGTGGACTTCCAGCCTCTGGAACTGTGGGAAAATAAACTTCTGATTTAAGCCACCCAGTCGTGGTATTTTGTTATGGTAGCCCTAGGAAATGAATATAGGAAGAGAGAAGAAATCACCGCATGCGGTAACACACATACACTGCCAAAGGAACAGCAGCTCATCTGTTGTTCAAAACCGGACCGAGTTGTTGCAGATTTTGGCCTTGTTAATGAAACAGGAGAGTTCCATCCCTGGAGGCACCGAAGGATCATGGCCCTGCCTGCCAGGCACACCCCTTCCAGGATATTCCCCCTCCTACCACCCTATCTACCTCTTCTCTCTCACACACAGAAACATGGCTGAAATGTCCCCACAACGCCAACACACACAACCTAACAAGCAAGGTACATGATAAATTAAAAGCCTTTCAAGGCATGGCCCAGTGTTGTTACCTCAGATCTTGCTAGAATAACATGACATTTATAAAAATACAACCCACTGGATATTTGGCACAACTTGGGAATGAAGAATATATCCACTAAAGAGCCAATACCCCGGGCTGTCAAAAAAATCTCAAGCCAAGATTTCTTTCATAAACATTACCTATCTTTTAAAATTCTACATTCTAGGAAGTAAAGAAAATGCTTATTTTCTAAGTCTCTTTTTGCCTCAATGTAAAAACCATAAGCCGTACATAAGAAGATATTAACTGCTTAGTCACGGCACACCGGTGGAACAGCTCTGTGCGTCTGGCAAAAAGCCGCAACGCTTCCAGCCATGGCCCTGGGTCACCCTCGCCCCCGACACACACCTACGCAGATCTCCCACTCTAACACCAGCCACCTCCAATCCTGATGCACACTGAAAGGATGTATTTACAGATTATTTTTTCAGATACCAGCCAAATAATGTCCCCGTTCACTCTCTCACCCACCTTGGACCATACAAAATTTAACATCTGGGAGGAGAAATGCAGCCTCAAATGCATATGATAAGGGCGAGCAGTCATCGACGAATTCTCCTCAAGCAAAGAGGGTTTGCCAGCTTCGCCCTGAGGTCCGGGCCCTAAACGGCCAACTGTGGTATGTTTGAGTTTCCATCAGGCCTGGTGCTTGCTGGCCGCTGCTGTGTTCAGTCAGAACCCCACGGCCCAACTGTCCTATAAACATCGCACCCTTCTGCTAAGGGCTGCTCTGCTCGCCTAGCCTTGCTCCTTGGAGCCAAGGATACGCTGGAGCCTGAATGTTAACTAACACTTGGAGCACAGCTGACCCCTCTCTTCTCCAGGGCAGCGACGGCTCGGAAAAAATACGCACGTTCACATGAACCTAACAAGAACAGGAAGAAAAGTCCAGATTTTCCTCACCATGTGCCACCCAGCCATGTTTACACTGATCGCAAGTCCTCAGGTTAATCTTCCCTGGCTGAAAACATTCACACGTGCAGTTTACCAGTGTGCAACGGATGGCCTGAAAAATAAAGGAGGGAAAAAAAAGGATCAGCGTCTGTTCAAAGGTACTGTGTTTCTTCACCATTTTAATAAATAACATCCACTTCCATTTTTAAAGGCTTTATGTTGGTAGGGGCCTGGAGAGTTTTAAAAATAAATTTGGATCAAAATCTTTTACAAAAAAATGTAAGAAAACAAAGCTCATTCACTAACAATGTTTTGTGTCATTCATATTTCACCTTTAAATTAGGAACGTAGACCAAGCAGAACAAGAATAAAGGATTACATATTCTACAAGATGCTTGATTTGTTAACGCTAGGGATCCCAAACAGAAAAAAATATTGCTGCTACTATATATTCCCATTTAAGTTTATCCACCTGGCAATAACACAGAAAAATACATTCTAATACAATAATGCTCAGGTGAAATGTTGGTGAAAGTAAAACATGACATACAGATATTATTATTAGAATATTACTTTTCTTCTGATGATTTCACTTAAATTGCTTTGCTAATCTAACAGATACACCCTGAAAGACACTCCTGTCAGCCCAATAAAATCTAGCATAGTTCTGGTATTATTTATCTACTTCCCAATGCCTTGTTTTTTCCCTTTTGACTTATTAATTTCATTTTCATTCCTATTTTGAAAAATACAAAACAACTTTCCTTTTACTTTATTTATTTATTTTTTTTAAAGTGTGCTCCATGCCCAGTGTGGAGCCCAAAGTGGGGCTTGAACTCACAACCTTGAGATCAAGACCTGAACTGAAATCAAGAGTCGGAGGAGGCTTAACCAACTGAGCCACCCAGGCGCCCTCTTTCCTTTTACTTTAGTGGTGATGTAAGAAAATAAGTTTAAATTTGTTTTCAGATTAGAATAGGAAAAGCCATTTGTGTAAACATCTTATATCTATAACAATCCAACTCTTAGAAAACTGGAAAACACATTAAAAAAATCTTTCATTTCTTTACAGGTACTTTAAAAAATCATCTCACCAGTTTATATTATAAAGTGAATCCATAGAAAATTAGCATAAATGAAGTGTAACTTTTTATGGATAAAAACCTATGCTTAAAACTTGCTAAAGCTGACCTAGGCTCCTAGACTACAGTTAATAAATTTATCTCATACATTTAGTTCTAATTTGCATGGAAATTCTGAAGACAGAAGGGATTTAGTCTGATCATTCACAGATTAACAATCTACTGTAACTACCTGAACTGCCAGGAAAAGATCTCTCTACAACTTTAGATGCAATCAATGCTTACTGATTTGGGGTGGTGGGGGGCAAGGGGGTTTTTGGAGGAGAGGCATGGAACTACCTGAAATTGCAGGTCTATAACTGAAAGCTATGCTCCCTTACACAGCTTCCAGATGCTCATATTCCTGGAACCATTTGGATTTTTATATAAACTGTCTCACTTTTAACTGACAGTATTTTAGATATTGTTAACCCAGTTGGGCCAAGTTCTATTTACAGAGAATAAGACTGGACGGGGTTTTTATTGTTCCCTATGCTTTGGATCAGGTAACTTTGAAGTATTTCTCTTTTCACTAACAAACATTAAATCTATAGGTCCCAGTTCGGTTTGCAATGAGAGTCCTCACTATAGACTCCTTTCTTAGTTCACCTCCACCACTAATTTGCTGCTCCATTACCACTAGGGAAACATGCAATTGTATAATCTGCCTGATATTTCAGGGTCTGTCTTCCAATGTCAACAGTCTAATTACATATTAGCTAGATTGTAAAACTTTGCCTGTATGCATTGGTGACTGGAAGAATGAGTTATAAGAATAGGGATACCAAAGGAAGTAAATGCTGAGTAAGCAAGAATAATATATGCATTTGTAGGTTACAGGGGGAAATATTTCTCCCGAAATTTCTTATTTCCACTTCAATAGTTTACTGACCGAGCAATATATCAGAACATAACAGGTAAGAAACACCTTATTTAAATATCATGTTCATTAGTTAATGAACTCACAATTTGATTGTAATATGGTTAAAAAACCCAAGCCCAAACAAAACAGTTTAGAGGGCAGTGTTTCTACTAAAAACAAGGTACTTTACAAATTATCTAATTCAGATACGGCAACCACATTGACATTAAAATATTCATGTAATCTGAACTGCAATAATACAAGCTTTTATAACTCCCTCCCTCAAAAAAATCACCTCTGCTTTACCAAAATTTAAAAATTCCCAATAAAAAGAGATGATTTCTCAAGGACTATATGTTAACTTCAACACAAGAGACATACATATTTTCAGTCATTAATTTGATAACATTCAGTTGTTTTACAAAAATAGCCTAATTTTACATCATGTTTAAAGCATACTTTTCTCAATTTTAATTATAGCTATATTCAGGACAGAACAAATTAAGAGACTGTAGACTTGCTTTATTTTTATGTATAATTATTTATTCACTAGTTGACTCATTCATTTACTCTTAACTACTCTATGATTTAAATATTTTCTCTACCTAAATAACTTTATACATCTGGCACATTTGGGAATTAAACTTTTCAGACCATCATCCTTTTTTATGAATTCTACTCTTTTTGTACCTAAACACACAAACATTGGAACACCTCAACTCCTTTTGTATATAAACACTTAAACACTGGAATATCCATTTTGAATTTCTATGAATTCCAGAAGGTCTATTTGTTTTAAATTCAGATTTTTATAGACTACAATTGTTCCTTAAGGGAATTATATATATTTAAACAATATGGTCTAAATAAATATTTTGAGTAAGAGACTATTGTGGCTTCAAAGGAAGTTTTATTCTAAATAACATTTTTGAAACAGCATAAAACTCTGACATACTATTTATTCACAACAAAACAGAACCAATGTGATCACTTGCCAACTCACCCACACTTAAAGAAAATAAATTATCATAAAATTATCAAAGGCAGTTAAGCCTCAAAAATGTACATGCTTTACAAGGAGACAGCTGGGAAGAGTAGAAATGGATAAACTTTCATTTTTTGTAAGCACACTTACTTCTTCCTTCACTCAGCTAACATATAAGTTCCTCTTACTCACTGCTGGGCACTCTCAACTACAGAAAATCCAGAGATGATGAGGAAGTGGCAGAAAGAGGATACCAGGAAAAAAGCAGACAGTTTAGTCAGACTGTTCCCCCCTGTATTTGCAGGGATCCTCAGGCAGGTCTAGCTGTCTCATATTATCAGCCCCTGTGCCTCTTCAAGAGCGCTCGGTAATTCTTTCCTCAATTCTGACATGATCAGCATTGCCAAATCCTCCAGAACAATAACAATAATGAATTTTTTTAAATCTGCAACTTATTAAAAGTAATTATTCCTTCTGCTTACCTTTACCATGGATTTCTTGAAAGAAAAATCCATGCACCCAACACCCACTGCTTTTAACTTCTGCACCACCACCTACATTTTAATTTTGCAATCTGGATTCTGTCCCACACGTTTCTGAAACTTTCTCCAAACGGAATGTTCTCATTAATTTTGGTCCCTTTTTCTAGTCTCCTGGTCTTCCCAGACCTCGATGCAGCTTACGGCACTCTCTCCTTCATTCCTGGGCTGTAGAGACCAACTATCCTAGTTTTTCTGGCAGCAACGTCTCACTCTCTCTCCACTGTAAATAAATACAGGTGTTTCCCACGCCAGGCTCTCATTTTTTAATTTGGCAATTTTATCCCCTCCTACAGCTTCAAATATTATCACTACGCAAAACCATCATTTTGGAGCCAAGTACTGTGTTAAGTGGCTGGAAACGGATGGCAGAGTCCCTGTGCTCAGGGACCTGACAGAGTTTGTGGGCAGTGGGTGTAGAGAAACGACCCTAAAAGAACAGAAGGAAGCCCTCAAATGGGCAAGAGAAGTACCATCTCTCCTTTTTTATTCCTCTGTCTTTTCTTCTTCCAAAGGTAGGATTTTAAAATTTATAGCAGTAACCTATTACCCATTATCATTAATAATCGCTAGATTTACTGGATATTTGCCATTTTCCACTCATTGTGTTAAATATTTTATAAATATTAGCTCTCTTAATCGTCAGAAAATACCATGAGGTTAGTACTATTATTACCTTTATTTCGCAAATGAGGAAAATGAGGTGGAGATAATTCAGTACCCTGCCTAAAGACATTGAACTAATAAAGTCATAGGAATCAAACCCAAGTCTGTGTAAACTCTCCATCAGGCTGACTGAGAATTTCAGTTGTAATCCCATTTACAGTCAGACAGTCGTGAGGCAGAGCCCCTCAACCTGCCCACCATTAAACCCCCGTTGTACGTGGTTAACTAATGCCCATCTTCCACATTTCAACTCCAATATTACTGCCATGCCCCAGGGCAGTTGTCTTCATCTCCTGGTCAAGTTCCCCATTAGTTTCCTGTTTCACAAGGGGTCTTTCTGTCATAGCACATATCATGGATGTGAAGATTTATCTGTAACTTATCTTTATTTATTATTATATATAAATGTATTTATACATCTGTGTGGTTATTTGACTAATGTCTGTCTTCCCCTCTAGAATTTAAGCTTCATGAGGGCAGGGCAACACATTTGTGGTGCTTACAGTGTATACTGGCAAATAATAGGTACTCAAAAGGCACTTGAAGAAGTACATGATCCTCTGAGCCTCTTTCCTCATTACTAACAGTAGCAGTAATGTCACAAGAGAGTCAAAGGCTTAAATGAAATAATGACTATAAAGGACATAGCACTGTGCCAAATAATGGGAAAAGCTCAATAAATGGAAACCATTTATGAGCCAAGAAACTTTCCACATATTATATTTGAATATTTTCCCCTTATGAGTCTTCCCAATGTACTATTTTCCTAACACTTTATAAAACGTTTAATACATATTTAGTCGTAATGAAAAAATGAACACTTTGACATACATGATGCCATATTAGGTATACTATAATACTCTAAGATAGATATGACAGGGATTAGTATTTGTTTTTAATATTAGGATTTGGAAATGTTTATATGGATATTACATGGCTCTTAAATGATAGGGTGGATTTCCCAATTATTAATCAGTTTATTTCCATTCTCTAGAGAGGAAGGAAGAAAACATACAATTAAACCAGTAAATTATAAATATTGACATTCAAAAGTATATCTAAAATAAAGTCAAGTAAGAATAAAAATATTTAATCAAGGTTCAATCAGTAACACTTTTGTATTTGAATATTAAATAAGAGTGCATTTGAAAGTATTCTGGATGAGTTCCAAAGTCCTATTCAAATAAGATTCTGTTATCACTAAAACTGAAGTCTCTTTAGCTTTATTATAGTCATAGCTGGCTTGAACTCTGCAAGTATATGTGAACTGCACATCAATCTTCT
The DNA here is from genome assembly GCF_003265705.2 of Callorhinus ursinus. Classification (NCBI taxonomy): domain Eukaryota; kingdom Metazoa; phylum Chordata; class Mammalia; order Carnivora; family Otariidae; genus Callorhinus; species Callorhinus ursinus. The sequence goes on from NW_027397101.1 coordinate 18,775,254, forward strand.
CACTAAGTGACATTTCCCAGGAAAACACGATTATTGCTTCAGCTAATATTTAGTGTGCCTCACAAAAGAACTATAAACAAGTCTCATTAATAAATCTATTAGCTGTTTCTTGTCTGGGAACACTTATACAAATTACATATTAATACAAAATAACAAAAGGCAAAATAAGGCCACGGGGCAAATAGAAACATAAAACATATATTCTGAAGGAGCAATCATAGAAAGGAAAAAAAAATGAAAAACTTAAAATTCTAGGTTTTGCCTTTCCCTAACAAAAACTATTTGCCAGGAGTTCCCTTCAAGTGTTTATTAACCCTGGCTAAATCTCCCATATGTAACTAAAAATCTTTATTAAATTGCTTTTCCCTTGTTCATTTTTGGGGAGGATATCAAGATTTATAACCTAGACTATGAAATTGTATTTGAATCATTTTTAATTGTTTAATAGATAAGTACCTGACCTACATTAAAACTGAACTATAGAGAAAGCTGATTGTTAATATAGTATCCATTCTGTCCCATCAGTTTCTTCTGTAAACTTAGGTAGATTCTAGGTGTATAAATTAATTGGCTATGATGGTTGTAAGTGACAAGGCTCACCTTTTTTATCTTTAGCAAGAACAAATTTCTTAATGAATTGAGTTTTCTACTTTGGAAGTCACACATAGATACCATAAATATGTAAAATTGGCCAACCCTCCATGAGGATACAAAACAGTCTATGTTATAATGAATTCTTATTAAGTCATCACTACATATGTTATTCATCTCCTAACACACACACAAGTCCAAAAAGGAAAGATATACATGGTGTCAGAGATCAAATGAACCACTTTATTGGGTAGGAAAATCATCCTTGAAATACTTCAGTCTTAAAAAAATAAAAATCTGGAATAGAAAATTATCTGTTAATGAATCTGGAAGCTAAGTATTCCAATACTGTCACAGATTACATGGTTGTAATTACAAAGTAACAGTTAACAAGCAATTTGGATGAAGAGAATGGCCAAAGAGATGCACAGAGATTAATGGGACTTCCACATATTTATACATCTTGTATACGAAAACCTAAGACAGTACTTCAAAAACACTGTCACGAAGATTCCAAAGAATTCAAATGACAGTAAGGTGACTAAGTCAGGAAATGCCTCCCCGTGTAAATTTTTTTTTATTTTATTATGTTATGTTAATCACCATACATCATTAGTGGGTTTTTTAATTTTTATTTATTTATTTTTTATTATGTTATGTTAATCACCATACATTACATCACTAGTTTTTGATGTAGTGTTCCATGATTCATTGTTTGTGCATAACGCCCAGTGCTCCACGCAGAACGTGCCCTCTTTAATACCCATCACCAGGCTAACCCACCCCCCCAACCCCTCCCCTCTGGAACCCTCAGTTTGTTTCTCAGAGTCCATAGTCTCTCATGGTTCATCTCCCTCTCCAATTTCCCCCCCTTCATTTTTCCCTTCCTAGTATCTTCCTTTGTTTTTATAACATATAATGTATTATTTGTTTCAGAGGTACAGGTCTGTGATTCAACAGTCTTACACAATTCATTTCAGGTCAGTTTTCCTTCCCATTTTTCACATGGCTGATACATAAAGCTAATGGAAAAGAAACAACTTCCAAACTAAGTGCTCTGAGTATTACCTAAGACTTGGAAAATCTCTATGACATTGCCTTTGTAGAACTCATCAATATCCTAAATTTGGCCAACACACAATGCAGCCTAAGCAAACAAAACTCAATTTTTTTGAATGGTGGACAGCTTCTGAGTCAACTTGAACTAGACAGAAGCACAAGAAACTTACTCTTACTTGATTACAAATCTCAGACATGATTAAAGCAAAGGTATGTCCCCCTGTTGTGCTACAGGGTTTTGCAATCGGGTATTGAAATAAGATAAGATGGCATGAGTTGGACAGACAGAACAGTGACCAAAAGATCCATGGTTTTAACTGTCCTACAAAGAAGTTTTATAACAGTCTAAAAGTCTTATCTAACTCTGAGACTATTTTTTTAAAGATTTTATTTACTTATTTCAGAGAGAGGGCACAGAGAGAGAACAGAGGGAGAGGGACTCGATCTCAGGACCCTGGGATCACGATCTGAGCTGAAGGCAGAAGCTTAACCAACTAAGCCACCCAGGCACCCCAACTATGAAACTATTAATATAAATCTATAGTTGTAATAAGGTGGGTATGTTTTCTAGTATTTATACAAAAAAATTACAAATCTGAGTTTTAATGGGCAATGTTCACAGAGTTCACAAAAAGTAATTATCAGTGATTACAAAATATACTATAAATTTAAGGATCCACAGAGTATTAAACTGCGTATAAATACCACTACTCTTAACAGTAAAAATAGCAAATGAACAACAATGAAGTTATTCTGTCTGCTTAACAAAATCCACTCAAAATTTCACAATGTGAAATTACAGCAAAAGTATGTATCTTATTTGGTGGTAAGATAAATTTAAGATTGAAAAATTAATTAACCTTTCAATAACAGGTTCCTTCAAATTTGTCTAAATATTTTTAACGTCTTATGAAGAAATAGCAACTTGAAAATGATCATTTTGTTGTACCTAGGTGCTCTGAAATTTCTTGGTGTCTTCAACAATCAGACTTTCTGGCTGAATCAGAGGATTTGAAGACACAAGTTAAGGCCAGACTCACTGCAAGGGCCAGATGCCATTGATGTAAACATGGTCAAGATGAAAAGCTGGACAATTCAAAGATGGTCAAACAAGTCACCATGAGAATAAAACTATTGATCAAGGAATATATCATCTTTGTAAGAAACACTTCTCTAACATAACTGAAAGAGATTCACTGGGGGAAAGTGGCCTTTCAAAACCATTTGCTGTTAAAATCCAGAGATTTTAAGGCTTATTTTGAGTTTCTCTTAAAAGCTATGATCCCTCCATCAACTGGTGAATGGATAAAAAAAAAATGGCATATTCCATATGATGGAATATTATTTGGCCATAAAAAGGAATGAACTACTGATATATAGTACAACATGGCTGAACCCTGAAAACATTATGTGAAGTAAAAAAAAAAAAAAAACAAAAACAAAAACCTAGTTACAAAAGACCACATATATAGGATTCCATTCATATGAAATGTCCAGAACATAAAAATCCATAAAGACAGAAAGTAGTTAGTGGTTTACTTAGGGCTTGCAGGGGTAGCTAAAGGATTTCTTTTTGGGGTGATGAAAATGTTCCAAAAATGACTATGATGATGGTTACATGCAATTATGAATATACTAAAACCTACTGAATTGTACACTATAAATGATAGAATATATGATGTATGAACTCTATCTCAATAAAGCTGTTTAAAAGGGGCGAGGGACAAAACTCACTGCAAAACCTGGTTTCTACTGGTGGCATTAAATTACTTAACTCATAAGATAGCATTCCCCTGGGATACATAATGTAGCATAATATCCTTCTTCAACCTAGTAGGTCTTCAATATGCGAATGTTAAATGAGTGAATAAACAGAAGGCAAACAAAAAAAAATTTTCCTGCTACCTAAATTTGAAAATCCCTTCTACTTTGAAAATATTAAAGCCTAATATATCCATCTAAAAATTGGCAATTATTTTCTAAGTCCATTGCCATTATTCCTTCAGGGAAATCTAGGACACTCTTCAACAAATTGGGGGAGGGTGGCTCTCAGTTATGCTCAGCATACTAATATCAAGATACTTAAACAACTAAGAATTTGTTAAAAATTGACAGTAATGGGGGTGCCTGGGTGGCTCAGTCAGTTAAGCGTCTGACTTCGGCTAAGGTCATGATCTCAGGGTCCTGGGATCAAGCCCTGTATAGGGCTCCACACTCAGTGGGGAGTCTGCTCTCTGTCCCTCTGTCCCTGTTCCTACTCATGCTCCCTTGCTCTCTGTCTCTCAAAGAAATAAAATCTTTTAAAAAAATTGATAGTGATGAATTCTGTCATGTGTATTAGCAAAAACATTCCTCAATTTACTGCAATGAAACAGTTACTTCTGCAAAAGTCAGGTTTTGGTTTAGCGGGAGGGAACAAAGAAGGAAAACCATAAGCTTCTGAGTAAATGTTTATACATGAGTGTGAATGTTTCTATGACTATGTGTGAATACATAAACACAAACAGGGAGAAAGAGACATATACACAGGCACATAAATTTTCACAGACATGGGTCCAATGAGCATCTGTAGTCATTGCCTTACGACCAAAACCTACTATCAATCGACATGAGGAAGACCCCATTTAAATAATTTAGGAGTTCAGAGCAAAAATCAACAGCGGGATATAGCCAATTATATAAGGAAAATACCCATGCTTCTATGGCATCAAAGCATATTCAGGCTTTGGAGTGCATGTGTTACGTTTTTTTTCCTCCAATTAAATTAGGCCTATGGTAATACAAGCTATTTTGTTAGGCAATTAGTAATATTAGAGAAACAGGAAATGAAAAGGCATTTCAATTTGGGCAGAAACATTTTATTTTCTTACCTAACAGTTAACAATTAAGATATTCCATTTATTGCCTGTATGCTTACAAATTTTACAGACTACTCACACAGGCAGCTGTGATAATTAGAAAGGAAATACTCTTTCAGTGAACATACCTATCATCTAATTGAAAATAAGGGGTTAGCTCATCATACAAAATAACCCATTTTAACTAAACTCAGTCTACATTTACCAGAATACATAACTTTATATAAGGAGCCAAAGCACCTCTGATATCATATGAATGCTAAGTAATACTCATCTCATTTCACCTTAATGTTGAATCAGCAATTTTGTATTCCATTGATATACATTTTATTCATTTTCACTAATGCAATTTGAAAGGTGGTAATGTGATTACATTTCTCTGTGGCATTCATGAAAACAATTACTAATATAATATGATAGGGAAGACATTAATAAGGAAGGGATTTATAATGAGATGCAAGAAGATTTATAAACCTTTAAGCACTTTACAAAGAAATACTCCTCACTAGGCAAGAAGTAAGACAAGATAAAGCCTCAGTTCCAGTATTTCTGGAGCAGCTACAATCCTGAGAAGAACGATTTGCATGATGATGTCATATTTTGGTGACCAAGCAGAGAGGTGCAGGAATAACCCAAGACTTGTCCCAAGTTGTGCCCAAATGTAATACATTATCCCAACTTGATGACACCTCTCCTTTCCAGACAGCATGGGAAGGACTCCTTTAAGGGAGGAGAACCTCTAAATCTTGATCCTCTGCAAAAGGAGCTAGCCACATTATTTCAAATGCCAGAGCACAATAATCAATCCATTTACCAAGCAAGAGCATAAGGTGGGTGACCTTTTAACTAAATTTACTCCTCTAGGCTTGTAAAAAGAATTTATCCCAGAAAAGCAACAAGTGAGACAAGTTGTTGCGTTTTAGAATGTATCGTTTCAGATGACAACTCTGATTACCCAGGCCAATTGAGGCAGCCTTTGTGATACTAATAATATCCACGTTTGTTCAGTGCTATGAAGCTTGCATAATACTTCAAATACATTCTCCTATTTAATCATCAAAATCTCCCAAATTAGAGATTTTTCAAACAGCATAAAATGAGGCTCTGAGATGTCCTTAAATGGCCACTGCTAGTAATCCTGGGCTCCTTCCACTCTGCCTGTGTATGAAAGGCAAGAAGCTAAATAATCCCCCTTGCTACCCTCCCTCCACAGTGAGATTTCCTCAGATATATTTTAGTTCCAACAGGAGTTTAAAACCGAATAAGAGATGTGGACAAAACTACACTCAAAGGGAGAGGTGTGGGTAAAGGTTTAAGCAACTTGAAAAGGTGGGGCAAACTGCAAAGTAAGCAGTTAATTTATATTAGGACTTTCCATTAAGAGGTACATTTTAGACAGAGAAAGCAACTCTGAACAGCTTTCTATGGAGTCTTTAAATGATTATATTAAGAAAGGCCAAACTCTGAAAAAAGTGACACAAGGCATCCCTAAGAACACATGGTTCATTTAATATCACCTTATTTCTACCTGCCTTGGGATTGCCCATTAGTAAGTAGCGTATCTCAACAAACATTTTAATACTTTCCATTGTGCATATATAACTGTACATCACAATTATGTCTGATTATGAAAGACTATGTTTCTTTGCCCAAGAGCAGATATCACCTCAGGAATCATACCTATTACAAATAATAATAATGATATGATGAACAGTCTACATGCCCTCTTATACGTTATTTATGTTAGGTCACAGATTCCCTAGGGGTCCATGCCGAGACCTGGACTGGCTTCATTAGAGTCTCATATAAATCACTAAAGGCACATCTTGATTTTACCACTAGCTAGAGTTGCTAGAATTTTTCAAGTGAAACCTCGCAGGTAATACATTTTTTAAAAACACAAATACAATGTTATCATTTCTTCTAAAAGGTTGTTTTCTCAAATTCAAAGGGCTACATTCAGATGCTCAGAGAAATCTCACAAATTTCTAAGGAATCTATAAGTATCTGAGGGTAAAATGTGCCCTAGAGTATTGAAAAAACATTATTCTCTTTTTTCTTGTAAGGATTAGTTGGTTAAAAGACAAAGAGAGACATATAGAGAAAGATGGCAAAAAACAGACCATCTAGCTGCTAACAAATGCTTCAACTTCACTGAACAAACAGAAACCTATGCAATGGTTGTCAGGAACTCTGAGCTAACTCTTGAAAATTAAGAAATAAATAGAAAGCCTTGTGGGGGAAAAAAAAGGGAATCTTCCAGAACAATGTTAATGTCATCTTGGGCATGTGGACTGGGTTCACATGTGTGTCAGCTGAATCAACATAATGGCCCTATAACAGCTTCGAAGCAGCTAATATGGTCCATTGGGTCAATAATCCGTGAACTAAGAAGGATTTACTTGATAGACTATAAATGGTTCATAAGAACTCAAAAATCACTCCATCAGATCAAAAATCCAATTTTCATATGGTGCCTTTCTACGAATTAGCCAAAAGAAAGTAATAGCTCTAAAGGACTTCAAGGTCTATCAGTTAAAAATTTACTTTTTAAAGAACAGTGTATAGGAGGAAGAATTAAATGCATCTCTCTCTCTCTCTCTCTCTCTCTGGTGAACCAACCTATTTTGAGGGGAAAAATATATTTTATGATGGAAAGCTAATACACAATGGGAAATATTCATGGGCTTTTCACATTTTCCTATGGGTACTTGAATGTATGGATACAAACAAATGAAAGCATAAACATACGAATGTACCCTCCATCCCACCCCACCCTGAATATATCTCCACTTACCTGCATACATTATCACTAATTACAAAACACTATTTCTAGGATAGCAACATTTAAAGATGAAGATTTATATTTTGCTTTTGCTTCTTTGCATAGTTTGTGAGAGTCTGTAGTGTGAGGCACATGGAGACATTTGAGATGGCATATGGATACTGGCAAATTCTTTCATTTTCCCGTATGGAAAAGTGGGCAAAAAATAAAAAACTACAAAAGGCAAACAGTAGGAACTACAATACATTTTCTACATTTAAGAAAGAGAGGAAGGGGCTGGCTAAAAAAAAAATAGCTGGTGTTTACAGATAACTTCAAGTTCTGCCCACTCTAGACTACAGAGAAATACTAGCCTCATCTTGTATTTGTGAATTTTATTATGTATTCACACTAGGTGATAGTGGTTGCAGATTAATTTTTTTTAATGTAAGCCTATGTATGTGAATAAATGTATTTACTAAGTTCGTGGCAAGGAAGAAGAGCAGAGAAAAATGCTCCAAAAATATAACAGGCTGTAATTAGAATTCTTAACAAGAAAGAATTCCTTTCCTAGGGAAGAAAATGCGATCAATCACTTCTCTCTCAAAATGCTATTAGCTTCTCTTCATCATAAGAACAACAAGGAATCTTTTCTCTTTTCTTTTTACAGAAGTAACACTGAATAAAATAATAAATGTTTTTACATCAAAATGTATTAGCTATTGACATAAACTCAGTCCTCTTAACTTTTACACAAGAGAAAGAAAAATTCCAATAATTCTGAAATAGACAGATAAAACTTTTTTCTGTGGCCACGGCCATGTACTATTATATGTAACTACTTATTTTTAAAAAGAGCCTTATTGGTGTTCTCAGAAGGATTTTCTTTTATACATAGCTTTATCCTATAATTTTGTCCCTGTTGGGCACACTGCCTAAATTTAAACACAAACAGTCAAGCAATGAAGAAACATTAACACATTTACTGTGAACAAAAACTCCCAGTTGTACAGTGAAATTTTAATACATTTCAACTTATCTCTTTTACTAATGGGGAGAGTACAAACCCTGCAGGAATTCGCTCTGCAAACTGGTAATTACAGTAGACTCACTTTTTTATAATGCATATGTATAGTCAGATACAAAAACCCTGGCTGCCCTTTTGATGTAGGTTACAATAGGAATGTTTTAAAAATTATGAAAATCTACAGCAATTCTAAAGGAATGCATTATTTCACGGAAAACTGTCCTTTAACTCTGTATATGGACACAAATAGACATATATTTAGATATTTGCTTTATAAACCAGAAGGCACAAGCTTTATCAGCATGTGCTTTCATGTCATTTTCTCCATAATCTTAGTGTATAGAATAAATCCACTCTTTTTTTTTTTAAACAAAGCTGGATGTGATTTTGAATATCATAATTCATCTCTCACATAAAGATGATATTCTTTCAACCGTCTGGTTTTCCTAGTTTGTCCCCTCCAGTTTTGGGGATTTAAATCTATATTTTGAGTTCTCATAGAATATCTTTATTACATAATTAAGGATTCCAAACCGATAATTTGTCTCTCAGCACAGGCAGACATAACCCCTTGACAAAAAAGACCCTTGTACACACCTGCACAGAACAAGAGCCATATACTCAAATATTAATACTAGTAGCACAGAAAGCTGACAGAAATGAAGTAAAATCTCTGTTACTAGTCACATCACTCGCTAGACACTTTATATTTATCTGTCAAATTTTTGGTTGCATAATAACTTTCTTAGAGAAATTGAAATCTGAGAGAATGCTAAGAGGCTATCAATATAAAATTTACATTAAAATCATATTTCTAAGTATCGGCATACTGGGGAAAAACAAAAGCAGAAAAAGCTTTTGAGTAGATATAACGTGCAATATTTTGTGAATTTCTAAATAAATAAATAAATAAATAAATAAATAAATAAATAAAGTTGCTAAAATGTCTGTGACTGAATAACATCTACAAATTCCAGGAATATCTATCTGAAAATAGACACTATAAAAAAAAAGAAAATAGACACCATAAAATTCACACAACACATAAAACATACAGAATACATTACCAAAATATGCAAGTTGTTGTACAGAAATCATTTCCTGGTCATCCAAATTCAGATAAGAGTGACAAGAGGTAAACAGTTTCAGTCAGCTTGGCTGTGCAATACTCCAGTAACCACTATAAGAAACATTTTAGGTATTCCAGAAAAAAAGTATCTTATTTTGAGGTTGCATACCCAGCTCATCTTCTAGGCAATATTAGTAACATTCTAACTTTATGTCTATCATTATAGAAAAGAATCCTTTCTTCTCTACCATTACCATCTTTCTGCTCCCAAAGTCAACTTATACACACACACATACACATATATACACACACGGTGTACCTGAAACCAAAGAAAAAGGAAAACCAGACTGATCACAGCTCATCAACCAGGCACTAGCTCTGTCACAGTCAATGTGCAATCTTTGGACAATACTTAACTGCTTCTATCTAGTAATGAAATGCCACCCTCCCCCTTTAAAAAGCCAAGCACCAAAATATATTTTCTTCAATATTCTTTCCTTAAAGTCAGTTTTTTGCAGCTGCCCCTGTTCTTTGACCCAAGTGTTACTAAAAATATCAAGTTTTGGCTTTAATATGAAGAAATGAGTAGGAGTACGCCTCAAGGACGGCTCCATGACTGCAGCCTCTGAAGAATCCATTCACACTATATAAACACAACTGAACATTAAAGAGCCACACTTTTTTAAAATGTATGTGGTCTGTCATAGACAAAGCCCTCGTGCTTTCATTTGCTAAATCCATAACTCCAAAGACAAGGCTAGAACTTGTAAAACACAAATATGCCATCTGCTCTCTCCTAACTAAATTTTGAATGCAAAGTGATCAGGGATAGAGTTTAACATCAACCATATTCAAATGATTTGAAGGGTTAAATCCTAACTTGTGCTACAGTATTTTACAACTTTCTTAGGGTCAAAAAGTAAGAGGTACAAATTCAAAATTCAGATTCCCTTGCTGCAAGACACCCTAATAGTTATAAACAAAAGCCTACCATACAACAGCCTTCAATGCCAAACATGCACACCCTTCTAACATCTTCTCCAAATGAACAGCTCCCTCAATTTGTCTTTCAGTAAAGGTAAAAAGTTGGTTAAGGGAGTCAATTTGAATTCCCTGTACAGACTGATGAAATCTTCTCAATCTGCTTTCTTGCTCTGGAAAGGAATGAAATGGTCAGACTATTATAGAATCCTAGTTAGTAGGTTAAGATGAAAAAGTGGTAATATATTAAGATGTTTAACACTTTCATACATTTCTACTTTTCTTTAATGAAATGATTCAGAAGGTAATGCTATATGTTGTGGTGTCTCCACCTCTTAAATAAGATTACCATCAGATAAGTCAATACATTATTGGATGACGGGATGATCAAATACACACAAACTAGCTTTGGTGGTCTACAAAGAATGATAAAGGAAGACAGTAGCAACCAATAAAGTTTTACTGCATTTATCACTCACCCACATTCAGAACCCTGATATATCAGAAACCTACGCCTAGTCCACATTATGTATTTTGAATAATTCCAGAGGGACCCTAAGTAGACCATAGACCACAGGCACTGCTCTTCATGAAACTGGACATCAGTGGCACACAAAAACAAAAAACACAAGAAAACAGAGTACAAACTGTATTTCTGCAAAGTACCTCACAGTATTATAAGATAACTATTTCCTACACTATTTGGACAATTAGTATATTCCACTTGGGTGAACCATAGATAGATCAAGAAAGCACAATTCAGTATGATTTAACTTTAACATTATCTGAATCTCTATAGAGCTGGCAGTGAACATGTTTTAATATTTTATGTTTGATCATATCCAGTAAATGTGGAGCTATTATTTTAATTGTAAAATATATTACCTGTGTTCAATTTAACACCAAAGCACAGCTGCCTGATAGTATGCCTTGGATATAAGTAGGAGTGATAGAATTTTAAGTGAGTATATACTTGTACAGTCTTATTTTCTTTTACACTACTAGTCTACAGATACATTCAGCTTTGTACCTCTTCATCAAATATTAACAAATTTTAGAATTAGACTATATAATGCTTATCTAGCCATATTCTAACTGCCAAAACATCATTCTCAACTTTTACTTCCATGCAAAATATTTTTGATTCTGTGTGTCAGTTCACTGAAATAGAGACTTCTTTCCCCAAATTAATGTGCTTAATTTTAAAAAGTTAATGATGAGGAGGAAAAATCTTCTGGTGCCAAAAGTGGTATAAAGTGGTAGTGTTATATCAACTACTAAAGCTTGTTTGTGTGTGAGGCTATTCTATTACACCAGAGGTAATAACTTAAGACTCTGCACATAGGTGTCAGGTATGTTACCTTTACGTCTGAGAACACAAAACATGCAAAGAGGACAAGGGTGAGAAATGTAAAACGTGCAAATAGTGCTTCCAATATGAAACTACTTCTTGCTTTCACTTAGAATCTCAGAAAATAGTGTTGGTGCATCTTTTACTATTTTGACACTGGAGATAAAGCAAGGGGAGTCTACAATGAAGGTGAGATTTATCAAGGTGCTGAGAAAAAGTTTTTTAGCACTATCTCATCTTCTTATGCTACTGGCCAAATGCTTCCACTTCTTTAAAAAACAAGGCAAAGCTCTTATCTATTAAATATAAAAGAGAACAAGTATATCTAAGAATCATCCAAGGCACCCTGCAGAAGTACAGGCTGCCAGGACCACACTTCAGAATCAATGAATTAGCATCTCAAGTGCCATGCATGATCCCCAAAGGGAGCACCTCCTAGAATTTCGCACCCTGGGCACCTCAGCAGGCTCCCCCTAGTCTCAGCCCTCTAACAGTTTATATTAGTGTGGTGCCCCAAAGAGGCATGGAACCATGTTGAGAAGTAGATAAAAGACATAAATTCAAGAAGATGCTCTGCTTGAAGGACTTCAGGGGTGAAGGGAAACCCCAAACTTGTTTCACATCCCTCTGGATACTGTGAAGGAAGTAAGCAGTTTCCTGAGGAAGGCCTCAGGAGCTTTTCCAATGTTAGAAAGCAGAGCCTCTCACAGGGAGCTGTGGTCCAAGCCAACGGTTGAAGCAAGATCCCACTACATACCCCTGAGCCTGAAACTGATGGGGGTGGGGGGAGAGGGAGCTGGAAAGGGCCAGGGTCTGGGTGCCTAAATGGCTATCCGTTTGCATTTTAAATGGATGCAGGGAAGAGATATGAATGATTCATAGGACTAATCAATTCCCTTAGTAATTCCCTTCCTCCCTTCTGCCACCACTCACCAATTTTTCAATATGCATTTAAGAAAGTTTGCCTACAACTGGCAATGACTGCAGTTTACTTTGCTATAAATGGAAGTCAGGTAATACCTGCACATTTTGTAAAGTAAAGTATAGGAAAGTGCCCCTCCAACGTATCTGCTCAGTAAGGCATCTCTTCTTTTCCCAGTCCCCTCCCTTGTACATAATCATCAAAAGTCTGGAGCCATATACAGCAATCAAGTTTTGACATACTTAAAAATTTCTAAGGACAGGGTGCTAATCTGCTTTCATATTTTTTTTTTGTCATTCCAAACCCCTTGCAGCAACTAAATCTTTTGCTCCAGACCCTTATGAATACAAAGCAGGTTCATCTTCTAATTTACAGTAATTGTAAGTGAATTGGGCCAAATGGCTCCCAAACTGATTTTTGAAAGACTGATATGCCCTCTTCTGGCTTCTTATTTAAGAAAAAAAAGAAAAAAAAATGCTAGTTTATCAGATGCATAAAAATGTGAGGTAAAAGTTTGTCTGTTTATTTACTATATTTACTACTGATAATTTTAATTACTCAGTAGAGATTTTCACAGGTAAGTGACAATATTCGGAAGCTCCAACATTATATAAGGTGAGGATACCTTCCAATGACACAGTGCTCAGCAAAGGGGCTTTCAATTAATTTTTCCCCAAGTCAAATAACAATGCTGAAGAGGATATAAACTGCAGGAACAGGGGTCAGAAAAGTAAAAGCAAAACATATGTACCCACTAGCAAAATATGAGAAAAAGTCCGCCCCTTGGTGCCACACACACCATCAGCGCGCGCCCCACTATATGCCCACGCAGGCCTGCTTTCACAGCTCGGGGCCGACAGCAATGCCAATTAGTGTCAGTTGTGATGGGGTTTTAGAGACACAGCCCTTTGTCTTAGAGGAAGTGGGCTGCAACCACCAACTTACTGTACAGAGGCAACCTAACAACCCATTAGGTGGAAATGACTTTTCAGCCACTTCCTCCAGGGACTACATCAGAAAATGATGGCTTAGACAGATGGGAACATTTTTACATTTCTGTATTAACTGCATCCAGGAAGGTGGATTTTTATCATTTAATGCTTCCCAATCCTCATTTCATCCCCTTTTCTCCTCTACATTATTCCTTCGTTCCATATAATATCATGATATACGGTATTACATAATAAAATGATGAACTTTAGAAATAGAGGGAGCTGTCTCTCTGCATGTATTAAGAGCATTCTATGGGTTAGCCACTAAAACTTTTGGGAAGCAGTAATAAGAAATTCATTACTGGAATATTGCTCTGGAATAGCATTCTGTGTTTTGGGAAAAGCTGTTGATGGTTATCCTTTATACCTCCAGTTGTCAAACTAGTATTAGATTTGATTAAATCTATTAAGATGCAAAAGCAATCCTACTCTTTAGTCCAGGAGAGAATGAAAGGCGCTGCTAAAAGGAATGTTCACACTTCTCTTGCAAAGCCAAGGCTGGGGCTCTAATCCAGCACTATATCCAGGTGCATGGGGTTGTGACAGGGTTAAAAGTAACATTTACTTCCACTCATAGCATCAGATAGAATATTAACATTATACAAGAAAACTTACAATCTGTTAAAATGTTTAATTTCATGTTCTTTAAAATGTGAATTTAAAAACACACATAGGTTTATTAAATACTGCCCATGTATACAAACACTTGTTAAACATTTAATAATCAGGTTTGTCCTAATCCACCATAAAAATCATACTCTTTTGTCCATGTGCAAAATTGCTTGGTTTAAGAATATCACTTTGAAACACTAAATGATGTTCCATAGCACACATAAACATTATCAGCAATAAGCAGATCTCAAACATTTTTCTAATAGAGATATCCAGTAATCAGAACGCCCTTTTTTGTTCAAGATACTTCAGTGTGGACAGAACCAAGAGGACGGAAGTACATCTGGCAATAACTTGAGGGTTTTTCTTTTTTTAAGATTTTATTTATTTACTTGACAGAGAGAGAGAGAGAGAGCACAAGCAGGGGGAAGAGGCAGAGGGAGAAGCCAACTCCCCGCTGAGCAGGGAGCCCGAGGCGGGGCTCGATCCCAGGACCCTGGGATCATGACCTGAGCCGAAGGCAGACGCTTAACCGACTGAGCCACCCAGGTGTCCCAATAACATGAGGTTTTTCAGTAATGTTTTATTTTAAGTGGGCTTCATAGCTAATACCTCAAATATCCTGTTAGTGTTCCTGCTCATAATCTCAGCTTCTTAAAGCATGAGAGATGTAAATTTTTTCTTTAAAATTCTTCTGTTTAGGTTTTCTTAAAAACCTTTCTCTCAAGCTCCAACAAATTAAATATCCTATAAAACATCTAATATGGAGTATTCTGTCATAGTCCTAACTTAACATGTTTAAAATTTTCATATAAATTGTTAATTTTTTCTTTACTCAAATCAAATATAAAAAGATACAAAGGTACATAAATTCTAGTAAATAAAATTTTGGTTTGTATACTAAATAAAATCTTATATAAATAATACTAAAGGTCTCAAGTTTTATTTGATTTGGATGTTGACAAAATTTTTTTTATCTTGTTCAAATTAGTTCATGATTTTGAGACCATTAACAATTTTCTTGCTTATTCAACAGAAATATAACATTAAAAGCAGGTATCTAGGCTCTATCTTAAAACACCTCTCTCTTTCTTTCTTTCTCTCCTGGAGCTGGTGTGTACACAGCATTTTTAAAAACATTTTATAAAAAAGAAACAATACTGTTAATTTTCATTATATTCCAACACTTTAATTTTATGAAACACTGAACTACTTGTTTATTTTTAAAAAGCTGCATGGTATCATGTGAATTCAAAGCAAAATCATAAAACTTTCTTTAAAAAATCCTTATCAATAAAAAGGATTTTGAAAGATAGTAGTGATAGCCTGCACAATGTTGTAACTGTACCAAAACCCACTGATTGTACATTGTAAGTGGTGAATTATACATTATGTGGATTTTACCTTAATAAAAAAATAGACCTTGTAAAACAAAAGATAAAAATATTTCTGGGTGTCAGTCTGTTTTTATGTGTTTTAGTTAAATGAATAAGGACTATACCAAACAAATCCCCCCATTCTTGGGAATTACAAAAATAGAGAATAAATTTTCTTAATGGACACATCTCCTTCAATATAGACTTGATACAACGTCCCCTCACACATGTTAAAAAACAAATCATTATTTTAAAAACAGCACATTTAGGACTTGACTGCTTTCTTTAAAACAAGCTAACGGGCTCTGGCGATACAAGAAGTACCAATTCACTAGAAATAAATGAGTAAGAAGAATGAAGAGAGGAAATATCCTACTTTAAGATCGTGTTTTAAGAATATTTTATTTGTATATTTCATATCTTGTCTGGAGAGTCTGTAGTAATATTGGCCAACACTTCACCTTCTCATGAATTTACTATATACCAAGCACTGTTCTACATACTCCACGCAGAAAAATTTAACCCTGAAAGTTACGCAATTAGGAGGGTATCACACTATTGCTATTATAGGTAAGAAAACCAAAGCACAGAGACAAAACCTAACCTTCCCAGGATTCTAACTCCTGCCAAATCTAGTTCACTGACCAGGCTCTAAACCATTAAGCTTTACTGCCTCAAAGTTTTGAAATCTTTACTTATGTCCCATGACTACCATGAAATAACAAGTGCTACAGGGGTGCCTGGGTGGCTCAGTCAGTTAAGCGTCTGCCTTTGGCCCAGATCATGATCCTGGGGTCCTGGGATCGAGCCCCACGTAGTGTTCCCTGCTTAGCGGGGAGGTCTGCCTCTCCCCCTGCTCTCTCTCTCTCAAATAAATAAAATCATTTTTTTTAAAAAGTGCTACATAACTTTTTCCGTTATTTAACATGTAAGATGGGCTGAATTAAGGTTTTTCTTACTGTCAGAGAAAGAACCCAAAGTGAGAATTTCAAAAAATATGAAACAGGAGTATATTACAGTGCCAAAGCAGACTGGAGCCATGAAAATTAGTATTTTTACAATTCAGAGTACACACTGATATACTTAGGTGAAATTTAATAAGGAGTTAGTCCAACGTTTCAAGAACGATCTTTTTTTTACACCAGCCATTTAGAAGATCCATTCACAGAATGGAAGAAAGGGCTTCCAACTTCAATGATAAGCAAGTTTGGGGTCCTACATAAGAGAACTGATTATTTATAAACTAGTTTGCATGTGTATTTAGAACAGGGAATAAAGAAATGTACAGAGGACAAAAGTTTGAGAGAACAGAGAAAAATGTTTTTTAAAGGGATTCTCCTTAAAGGGTAATAATAATTTAAAAAAGAAAAAAACCACCCTAGCGGACTGTGAAGAATGGATTAGAGGGGGAAATAAATAGGTAGTCAACTTTTTAAAAGGGATTCACTTTGATAAAAGTAAAATGAAACCTCAGAGGAAGAAAACTTGAGAAAACAAGGAGGGATGGAGGCAATCATAAAGGAATACAGAGAAAAGGGGGTGCTGTTCCTATGAGGTGCCATTTAAAAGCAACATAGGACCTGCTCCACACTTATAAACCTGGTCATAACCATTTCAACTTTTGTTTGTTTTGTCTTTTCTGTTTCAACCTTGACAGGTAGCTCAGATCTGAACACAGGGAGCTGTGATAAAGGTTATACTTAGAGGTGAATAAACAATTTTATTATATTCTTATGGAATACATGTTCAAGGCAAAAAAATAATGAGACAGTGCCTTTGGTTATCCTACCTTACTAATTTTGTCAAAAATAATACACAGAGAAGATAACAACTCTACTGGAACACAGCACAGTGAGCTCACTTACATTACATAGATGCTTTCATTATCAGAGGAGGTTCTTTTTTAGCAAATGCAATGCTTTCCTACCCTTTCAAAGGCAGTTATAACTTTCCTATGGAAAGCCCCATAATATTCTAGTCACAAATGCTAGTGATCTAATTTATAAATGAACAAAAATTAATACTTTTAAAAAGTCACAAAACAAGGAAATGAAATCTGACTCCCATGAAGGTCAGTGTGTAAGCAGTTTTCAAATCAGTTAGACAGGGTTCCTGGTACCCCCAACTTATTCTTACTACCATTATCCACTCCCTGGTTTCCAAAAGCCCCATGGTGGGACTGGTAGCCACACTGCCCGTCATGTCCACAACGCGCTGTTTATAATGAACAAAACTTAAAGAAAGTTCAGGCAACTAATTCATACCAGGAGAAGGCAGGCAAGAGAAGAGTGGAAAGCCATGATTAACTACATTTACCCTTATCCTCCATTTTCCTAAGGGTACTCCTCACTTACCGTGTGACCATGTATAAGGTGCTGATATTCTCTGAGCCTCCACTGCTTCACTTGTAAACAACAGAATGATACTACTTTTTACATGGGGTTTTTATATACATTAGAGACCATTTGTCTAGAGCCTCACACAGAGCCAGACACATAGTAAATGGTAAATGAAAACTATTATTATGTTTACTACTTCATCTTAGGCAAAATAAGCATTGCAAGAAAATGTTTCTGATCTAAACAATACATGGCCTCCAGACATGTGGTTTATATGTTTAGATATGCCCTCACCACTTCACACAGAAGCTGATGTGGTAAAAACAGAATCTGACAGGGGAAGGGAGTCAGGGAGACCTAAAAAACTGAGTTATTACTTCCAAATCTGTCATTCACTAGCATGTGAACTTGAAAGAGGCAAAAGTCAAAGTCTATTTCCACTTCCTCTTCTAGGACAATAAATGAGTTGGAATATGCTCCAAATTTCCTCAAAGCTCTAGGTTTATACAACAATGCACTAGCTTTTATCATGTACTTATGCTTTCTAAATATCACACATCTTCAACCCAAATTTAGTCTATACAGTAAAGGACTGGGATTTCCATTTGGTCATTTGGTGCCCAGAACACTGTCCTATGAAATGAAGATGCTCAATGCAGGCTGTGGAACAAGAGGCTGTCTGATGTACAGGCTTGGCCAAGTCTAATCACTGATTGGCTGGAAAAACTGGCACCCCAGGGGACCTTCCAGAGCCACTATTCATGGGGTCAAAGAGCTTTTATAGAAGTTTCAGGAATGAAGTCATTAGTTAAACAAATATTTTCTGAGTGCCCACTCTGTGCCCGGAACTGCAAATGAAGACACTGTCAGATAGACAGTTCCCTCAAGAAATTTAGCCTGCAAGGTAAGTAAATGAGTTATTTAAAGTACAGTGGGATAAACACAAGGTACTATACCACACAGAGAATGCATCCCAAAACCCAGTCTTCTAGAGAAAGAGACCGCTTCATTGAGGAGAAAGGAAGTAGGAGCCTAAAGGTCAAAAGGTGAAAAGTAAGCTTGAGCTACTCCAAGGCAAAATATTTGGAACTCAACTGGAAGACAAGCTAAATGGGAGGATAGAGAATCAGGGTACAACCCAGGAATGGCCTGCCAAGAACAAGAATGAACTTTAATCTTTTATCTTTAGAGAAATGGGGCAAAGTCTCCTGTTTCTTTCCTTGGGTTATAGTTAATAAATGTACATATAATAAGTGGCTACAAACTCTTTGGGTACCAGGACTGCAAAGTTGTAGCCAGGGAATGCAACTTACAGAATTTATGCCATTGAGCACTTTCTGTTCTGGTTCTTAATTCAGCCTAATGTGGAGAAAGGTCTTTTCTGCAGGACTCCCAGAGAGATCAGCAACCCCCCACCCCCCCGACCCCATCTGGTTCCTCAGTCTTGACTGAATTGAGAGGTATAAAAAATAGATTTGGCTTTGTTTTATTTTTATTGTTCCCTGCTTCCCACTCAGTTGCTTAAGTTGTATTTATTTGAGGATGATAGGCTCTTAAGAAGGTGAGTCATCTCTATTTTATCCCTTCATACCAAATCATTTCTATTTCATACATATTCTAGGTAAATAATATATATGCTGATCAATTCTATAGGAAAAGCCTAACAACACAATATAGATATCACATAGTACAATAGTGAGGGAGAGGGAAAGAGTGGCAAGGACTGAACACACCATGTAACCAAAACCAGAAGGTTTACAGTACAAGAGGATGTACCTAATAATGAAACTGAAGAAGGATAGGCTGAATCTGAAGCATTTTAAATTACACTCATGGAGTGGCATTTGGGAGCCCTCTTTGCTCATCTAATGGTTTTCATGCCTGCCAGATGCACGACTATAATTAGATTCACTAAAACTTGAAAAGAATGGCCAATGAGTAATATTTTTCCTAAATATCCCCAGAAGGAATCTGAAGTTCCCAACAATTTATGTATGGGAAGAAAAAGTAGACTACAGATATGAGATTGAAGGGGTAAGAGTCTCATGAGAAACTGACAAAACACTTAAATGACAATAATTTATCAGGGTTATATGGATCTGTGAACTGAAACAGAGAGAGGGATCTTTGAGCAGTTACTCCAACAGAATATAAATGGAATTAATGAAGAAGACACGATGTACACCTGAAAAAAGTTTCTATCTGCTCTCAATAGTCATACTCTGCAGCCAACTTAAGTCTCATTCCAATCCAAAGTATTTCACCTTTCATTGCTTCAGAGTTCAAGAATGCCAACATTCAGGAGACCACATGTGCATGGCATGTTTTCCAGGGCACGCCAGCATGCACATACTTAAAATAATTAGTCGTAAATGCATACCCATTTTCAAGATGATATATGTATAGCAGACCCTGTTGCTTACTGACACTTTTAAAAGAGATAATTAAAATTTGTTGTGATAAAGCAAGGAGAAAGTAGCTGTCCGTCAGGATGCCATTTCTGTCATAGTTTTTAATAATACAGCTCCTGTAATTACACTGTGGTTCTTTATATTAACTCAGTGAAAGCTTGCTTGGTTTTAGCCTGAAAACAATTTATGAAATTATAGAAACAGAAAGAACACAGCAGTTCATTTGCTGAAGCAATTATCCAGATCCTTGTCAAAAAAAAAAAAAAGTACAAGTGAGAGAAGACTGTGATGTGCAAAAAATGGTTCTAATTCTATGCTCTAATATGTACAATATGTCTGTGGTTGTGCTGAATTATGTTAATAAACTACAGCCGAAATATATTTGTCACAATACAAAGAAAAGGCGCTATCAATCGTCCTACCAGATACTTTAAATTAGTCACCAAAAGGTCCAGCTAGAGTTTCCTCTATGACCTGCAGATGAAGAGAAATGCTTACTGTACAGCTCTTCTGGGACGAGAAGGGTTTTTCTAGTATTTTGAATTCTCTGGAAAATAACTGTAAAGTGAACTATGGCACAAATGCCATTTTTAAGTGACATTTAAAAATCTGATGTTATTTTTGAGTGGTTATCCATCAAAACCCAGGTTCCTAAGCAGCTCCTAAAAAGGGGATTTAGGATACTTGTTGCACAGAGGGTGAGGGAATAAGATAATCAAGTGATGTCAGGGTTATTGTTTAAATAATTGCATAAAGACCAAAACAAAGTTCAGGGTGAAGGAAGTCTCCCTTCATACTTAATATTAAGGCAAGAAGTCTAGAGTTCGTTTGCATTTAGTCAATAAAGAATAACTTGTAAGAGCAGCATTGTGAAGCTATGTCATCCAAGTTTTACTAAGCATGTTTCAAATCTCTGAAATAACAATTAAGTCAGTTTCAAATATTCTACCTGCAGAAAAAAGGAACAATTGTTAGCTTAACTAAAAGTTTTCAAAATTCTTATACATGTACATTTATCACATAAATATCTCCCAAAGAAATAACAGCTCAAGGAAAAACATCATTTCTCCATACTAAAAATAATCTAACCTCTTTCTTCTAACTAGACCACAGAACTTTAATAAAAGCACATTACCATGTTTCCTTTTAATTATTTTAATAGTTAATTTGCAGGAGGTGAAAAAGAGAACAGGGATCTAACACTAAAATAAAATGAAGTGCTAGAAACAGAAGCAAAAAAAAAAAAAGTCCAAGCTCAAAATGTGAATTGGGCAAAGTGTTATACGCAATAAAATGTGGATGTCGTTCTTACTCCCCACATCTGGAGATAGTTTAGTATACCGATTTCCAGAAACCAAGCAATCGTCCAGGCTGACTAGCCCCTTTCATTCAAAAATAAACAATTAATGAAATGGACAACTAATTTTCCAAGTGTTCATATTCATTAGGCTGTTTCCTGAAATTAAGTATCTGCTTCATGATATAATACTGTACACGTTAAACAGTCTCCCACCCCCACCCCTTCCCCAGCCACCTTTCTCATATCAAATGTAGTGAACTAGGCATTCGTATTTCTCTTCACCTTCTTTATAACACACAAGGATTTGAAAATTAGATTCCCTCAACTGTGCCGAATGAGTATGAAATATTAAAATACGACAAGATCCCCTCACCAATTCTATTCTCTAGAGAATTTCTATTCTCATGGCTCCGTTGATTCACTAAATATTTATCAAACACCTACTATGTGGAAAGCAGAATTCTAAACCCTGACCTATAAACATAAATACGTCCTCAAGGAATTTACAACTGAGTAGGGAGATAAACCTGACCACAAATAACTATACTAGAAAGTAGAATGTGATCAATGTGACAAGAGAGGCATAAACAAAATGCTTTAGGGTTCAGGGGAGAGAGACTACTTCTTCTGAGGTAATGAGAAAAGGCTTAGTGAAGGGGGTGGTTTGGAAGATGAATAGGCTTTCAAGAGGCACTGGACTCGAAGGTCCTCAAGGTCAGAGACCATGTCTTGTTTGACTTGGCATCACCCCCCACACCTAGCACAGTGCTGGGCCGTCAGCACCATGAAAAAGCTATTTAACTGAATTCAACAAGCCAAGATGGGGAAAGAAGACGGACGAGTCCTCCTAATGGCTCTAGGACAGCATATGCTCGCTCAAAGACCATCTGAGTTTTAGAAAAGAGGATTCCTAAGAACGTAAGGTTAGAAAGGCAGTCTGAAAAACAAATTTAGACCAAAATAAAAGATAGCCAGCAAAATTTATTTTAAATTTGTGAACCACAGGGAACATTATTTCCCAGCATAGGAATAATTAGTAGAACCATACATCTATTGTGCCAGTTTAAGTAAGAATATAACCTATGTAGTTTTCAACTCTAAAATGCAGAGGACACAGTAAAGAAAAATATACTACATTGAAGAAATAATTAGGAACCCACAAACCTACTGACCATGACATGGACAGTGTGCCTTGAAGGCCAAGAGAAGCTTCCATTATATGTACACAATCCAGGAAAATGTTCCTTTAGCAAACTTTAAGTTTAAAATAAAAATGAAATCAAAGAGAAAGACAGCTCCAATTCCCATGTGTTGTTCAAAGAACTGGTGGCAGCAGGGTGTGGAGCATTCCACTACCACTACTCAGACTCCTCAGAACAGGTATTTATAACAAAAACAACACATACAGCTCTTCTGGAAAAGGAGATGAGGTTTTACCTTCTGTTTTCTTAATTTCCTGTATTCTGTGCAAGCAGTCCTGCTTGCTATCTTTTATTTAAGTGACAGAGACAAATGTAAGTGGAGGCTCCCAGGCTTTTCACCATCGTTTAGGATCCCCTGCATCCCTGAATGTCCCACCATCTATGTGAGAAATTCCCGGCAACCAGGACAGCAGACTATGACAATTCCCTGGGATTTCCAAGAAGGAAAGGTGACAAGTATGCTTGTCATTTGGATGTGTCATGCAGGATTGCATAATTTTCTGAGCTGTCTCAGATTCCACATAGACTGTGTACTTCATATTGTCTAGATGACATCATGTGACATGTGGCTTAACAACAACAAAAAACAGCCACAAAAGGACTAGTGCCTTATGGAAAACTGCTCCCAAAGAAACAAAGACTAATGAAAACAAATCCAGATTCCTGGTTCATGTGCTTCCAGAGCCAAACCTAATGAAATAAGGCTCAAAACCAAATTACAGTGGTCCTATTAAAAATAATAATATAAAATTATATATACAATTTTTTGTATATATAATGTTTAGAAGAATTAAAACCTAAACATGTTAAATTTGACTGTCATAAACTTCAAGAAAAAAATACTGGTGGGGGGGGGGCGGGGGGGAACACACCCTGGGATTTCAATGAATGAATTCCTAACAGAAATAGTTGGCCATTGGTCAAAACTTGGAAACCCTTCCAAAATATTAACATGTGAACTTTGTATTAGCAAGGATGGTGTCTTATTCATTTCACCTTCCCAAACCATAGTACAGTGCCTAGTATACAGCAGGCAGTCAATATATATATATATATATATATATATAAGGACCAAAATCAAATCAATTTCATTATTTTAACTTTAATTTTAAAACACAAACACTTGGAAAACTGTTTATTTTTTCCTGAAGAACTATATTGAAGAGGTCCTCCTCGGGCACATCAATGTAAATGGCTTTACTATCTTAATTTTTGGAGTAAAAAAAAGTATTTTTTTTTTTTTTTTTTTTTTTTTTTTTACTATTTTCCCATCCTCAAAAGAAGCTCTGTTGACACACTATGGTGCCCCAAGCCAGGCACTATTTGCTGCTGAGCACAGGAGTGACGCGGCTGAGCACAGGAGTGACGCTTCCGAGAGTGAGGATGCACAGCTCATCTTCCAAACAGCAAGTTAGGTTAACTGTCTCAATATTCCTAAAGCAAGCAATCTTAGAGTTATTTCTCAAGCTCTTGCTATGTGTCAAGCACTAGGCTAAATATTTTACATTCATGTAAATACTTTAACATACATGCATTTAATCTTCATGATCACTGAGCAGGATGGGTACTATTATCATCTCCATTTTACAGATAAGGAAATCAAAGGTCAAAGACATTCAATGGCTCAGCCAAGGCCTCACAGCTGGTCAATGAAAAAGTAGAATGCAAAACTGAGTCTGATGAGCTCAACAGTCATATTTTTTTTTTTTTTAAGATTTTATTCATTTGACAGAGAGAGACACAGCCAAAGAGGTAACACAAGTCAGGGGAGGGGGAGAGGGAGAAGCAGACTTCCCGCTGAGCAGGGAGCCCGATGAAGGGCTCGATCCCAGGACCCTGGGATCATGACCTGAGCAGAAGGCAGACGCTTAACAACTGAGCCACCCAGGCACCCTCAACAGTCACATTTGTCCAACTGTATTATACCAAGATAATTCCAATTAAGTTGGCAAATCTGGCAACCACGACCAGTTAATGTTCCCATAACTATATTGAAGAGGTCCTCCTTGGGCATATGTGGAAATTTTAAGTGGTTCTCCCTAGCATTTCATAGCATGCTTTCCTCCTGATTTGAATCATTCTGTCCCCATTGCCATTTGCGCAAGTATTACTATATCTTTGAGTAACCATATAATAAACAGTTGCCACAAATAATAGAAAACCCAGTTATGTGCATGACAGCAGGTAACTGTGAAAGGCTTAAGTCATAGTGTTGCCAAATCTGTAGTACCTATTCAGACAACTATACAAAGAATTTGAGAATATGAAAATTAATATAGGATCATGATGATCATTGATAAATGTAAATTTCATGGTCTATCTTCAAGTTCATTTTAACCTTGGCACTGCAGTACAAATGAGGTTACTTATTCTGTAAACAAAAAGGAAAAAAGATAGAACACATCTGAATGTTTTGAGGATTAATAAGAAAAACCTTCTAAAAATACTTAAAGAATAAAAAACAAAGACTTGCTTGCTTTTGGACCAAATTGATGGTTAGATATAGCTTCTTAGCAAGATGTAAATTCAAAGTTAATCATTGTGAGTTTTTAAAAAATGCAACTAAAGAACATCCTTCCTTCTATGACAAATTTTGCTTCAGAAAGAATGCTTCACTCAAAGAAAGCAAAGCAGGGGCACCTGGGTGGCTCAGTCGGTTAAGTGTCCAACTCTTTATAGCAGCTAGGGTCATGATCTCAGAGTCGTGAGATCAAGCCCCATGTCTGGCTCTGCGCTGGGGGCAGAGCCTGCTTAACATTCTCTCTCTTCCTCTCCCTCTGCCCCTCCCCCCCTGCTATGCTCTCTCTCATTCTAGGAAGGGAAGGGAAGAAGGAAAGGAAGGGAAGGAAGGAAAGAGGGGCGCCTGGGTGGCTCAGTTGGTTAAGCATCTGCCTTCAGCCAGGTCATGATCTCAGGGTCCTGGGATAGAGCTCCATATCGGGCTCCCTCCTGAGCAGAGTCTGCTTTTCTCTCTCCCTCTGCCTTCCCTCCCCCAGCTTCTACTCTCTCTATCCACCCCCCTCTCTCTCAAGTAAATAAAATCTTAAAAAAAAAAAGCAGAATATAAAAAGGATTATGAAAACAGCTCTATTTCTAGATCAAAGTGGAGTTCACTCAGCCCACTTTCACCCAAAGGAATCTCACAACATGCTTCGGAACCAACCCCTTCAAGTTTCATCTATGGACGAAGGAAAAAAATGTGAGGCTATCTTTAGGACCTTCTGAGTACACAGCACATATGTATGGTCTTTGTGTCAGGCACAAAGATTACGAAAACCTTTCAGTTGATGAAGGGTCAGATTCCAGGGATTCACTAATGGTTCTCTAAAGCACTAACAGTTCTCAGCACCCAGTTTTATTTTATGACATAAACACATACATAGTACTTGTTATATTTCAGACACTGTTTTAGGCATTATAATTCATCCAATCCTCACAATTTATTTAAACTATGTAGGACACAGGTATTATTATGCCCATTTCACAGATGAGGAACTTGGGGGAGAGAGACTTCAGTTAACTGTCGAAGGCCTCACAGCTTGCACAAATGGTAGAAAGAGAATTCAAAACTGGCTCTGGGGTCCATGCTTTTTATCACTATGCCATGCTACCTTTGCCCAGTAATGTCAGTCAAACCATTCCTGAACTAATCTCTAAAGCGACGTGTCATTTTACAGTAACCAAAAGCAATTTCCAAGGCTACTGACTTTTAAGACATGCACCCTTTTAGCCAGACTTGCTTATGGGAATCCTATCAATTATCCCCAGTCCCATACTTAGTGTATCGCTACATTATCAGTGAGGCCAATCAATGCCTTGGGGACTATCATGACCAATTCCTCTCTGCCATGTGACCTCTAAGATGGCTGGGGTCTGCTGTTTAGCCACACTGTCTCTGAGATTTAAACCAGAACATCTGGCCTTGTTCTCTGAGCTGGGGGATGCCTAAAATGCTCAGACTGCATTTAACAACTTCTCTCTCTGGCCAAATTTAAGCTCTAGAGCTATTCTACATAGATTTTGGTTCATTCTATAATAACATAGAGAAACCTTTCCTTGAGATAAACTTTTTCATTATCAAAGTCTGTTCACGGTATGACCCAACAGGAGTGAAGTCACGGAGAACACGGCAGTGGACTTGAGACATGATATCCAATATAATATTCAGGGGGCCCTCCTTATTTACAGAATGCAATCAGTAGGAAAGATCTATAAATTTCAATATCAAAAAGGAGGTGAATTTCATATTACAATAGTTAATAAACCCTACAAGTTCTTCCAAAACTACAAATCAAAGATCAGTTGAAGCAAGGAATAAGAACATGAGGTAGAGAAAGGATGGGTATTACTCCCTTCTACATGAGCCTTGACTGTTCAATTACTTAAGTTACGCATTCTTAAAAAAAAAAAAAATTCAGCTGGTATTCTGGGAAGCTCCAGTACAATGCCTTCTATAGTCAATTACTGACTGGTATCATAAAGTTAGAGAACAATAGTTGCGGGCTCATTTAGTCTTGAAGCTGGGGAGGGAGAGGTACTCTTTCAACACTCAACTGATTTTCAGGAAAGAAGAAAGAATGATTTATCATCAAAAATGTTCATCTATTGACATGGCAACAAATTTAATTGAGTCACCAAAATTCCCAACTTTGTAAAAGTGAAGTAATTCAAAAAATTTTTTTTACTGAACATCTACCATGTCAGGCTAGCAGATCATTAAAGCAAGGAATCCTAACTTAAAAAGGTAGATCAACTGGGGCCACGGGGGGGGGGGGAGAGAATAAATCAAGGTAATTACAAAATTTGAAAGGGAGAGGTGGCTTTCATGGGGGGACAAAAGGAGAATCATGAAACCAAATGTCCCAGTAAAAATATTCACAGAAAAATAACTATGTACACCATCAGTGCTCTTCCCAAGAATACGAGAAGAGAGGGGCACAGAGAAAATTCAACCCCAACACAATACTTTCGAAAAACAAGAATAATTTTCTTAAGAAAAAAAAAAAAAAAAGGCCTCCTGGCACACCAACCTCCCTGTGATTGTAGGGTGAAAACTGTAACATAAAAACCCAGTCCATAAGTGCCAGAGGAAAAGAAACTTTCCCCAAATAACAAAATAAAAATAAACCTTCAGTTAAAATAATACATTACGCACTGATGTAAACTGAAATGCTCTTGTCCATGGGTTAGGCTTATGAAACCCTTAAACATGAGCATGTAACACTAACAAACTATTTGACATTATTATTTGGGTTCAAAGACTCCCTTTCTCTAAATGTTTATAGCACCATACCAGTTATTTCAACGGGGCTGACACAATGAATTTCAAATGATCTAATACTTCTGACTTACCAGCGGATTAGCACATGATTACTCTGAGTAAAAGGATTATTATTACTGCTGCTCTAAGATATTAACACTTTCTGTAACACACTCTAAGGACGCTGTATAGATCACTAAAAAAATGTGACAAAATACATGGGGTAAAGGGGATTTTTAAAAAGGAAGGTGGTAAGTGTTCTCTTTTAGGTTCTCTTGCTTAAAATAAGGTGGGCCTCCCAATGATAGAAGCAGCATTTTGCAGGATGCTTTCAGTGGTGTACAAGTTACAAATAAGTAAGTCCAGTATTCAGTGCACTTAAGAAAGTAAACCACGTGTGGCCTTCTTCCCATGAAGATCAGGCTCCAAACAAAAACCCCCACTTTGTAATAGACAACTAATTCTCCTGTAATGAATGACAGAACACAGCATTAATGTTCTTAACAAGACAGAGCTAAATTCAATGAAGCTTGACGCCATTTATATGAAAAAGGGTTACATTTGTAGACAGAGCCAAAGGGAGAGAGGATAACTCTGAATTAAACAGCACAGCTTCTGCTCTGGTTGAGCCCTCTCGCTGGAATTAAAGATCATAACTAAAATAGGACCCTTAAAACTGGCAGCAGCAACCAAAGCTAAATAGCACCATATTGAATCCTAACTCTCACTGATGAAAAGGTAACAGCTAAAGGACTTTGCTTAGAGCCTCTACTGGCAAAAGTGCCATTTCTTTATAGCCTAATTCCCGGTCCATTAGAAACATGTCCTTTCTCTACCAGACTCCATGATATGCAATGCAGCTGGTACATAACACTGTCACAGAAAAAAATCAGATAACCCAAATGATGTCTTACTATCTACTGAATCCTGTGGATACCAAATCCTGTGGATAAACCAAAAGAGGTGAAAGTAAGCCATGTGACAGGGAGTAAGCTGAACAGAGATAAGTTTAGGTGGTTTTGAGGCTTTTAGTGTTACATTCACCCTTGCTCTAACAAAAACGTTCAGAGAAGTCCTACGGATACAAGTTGTTGTGGAAGTGTGTATGTGTTTAGATATGTGCGGCCCCTCACAACAAAAGATTTCTAAAAGCCTATGAATGACAATCCTTTCAGTGTAAGTTCAGAAAATGGATTTTAAAGCAGAAAATGGATTAAAAACATAGCATATGAATGACCCCAATCAAGCACTTACATTCTAAAAACGCTTTATCAATTACTGTAATTAGATGAGAGGATATATGAACTCCTCTAGAGGTTTACAGTAAGAACATGGTCCTAAATAGCACACTTAATGCATCTGGTGATAGGACTGATTTCTGGAGGATGTTCTTACACACATCACGGTAACACCACTGCAACTGTTATACCTTGAGGCAGGGAAGCCTCGGCCTTCCTCTTCTCTCCCCCATCCACAGTGTTATCTGGTTCTGTTCTTGTCACAGAGCCAGGGAATGAAGCTCTTCCAGAAAACTTACCCAAGATCAAACTGTGCCTGGTGACAGCAGTGTCCAGGCCATAAGTAATGTTCAAAGGATTCAACAACGCCTGTGACTGATCATTCTCTTTCCCTTGCCATCACCTGCTGATTTTGTCCAGGTGTTTTATGGCTATCTTGAGGATCTGGAGAACAGACAGAGGGAAGACTTTGCCAATTTCTTTTGTCTGGGATTGTGAATTCCTTACACAGATGGTGGACAGCCTCAGCTCGGGGCAGCGCCAGGCTATGCTGTCTTCAACCTCCAAAGGGAGAAACAGAGGGAGACATTATCTTCTCCCACAACACTGCCTGTAACATGTCTGTGGTTAGCAAACTGAGACAGCATGGCTTCACAGGGGGCCGAGTTAAGAAGGAAGAAAGTCAACAAATAACTTGAAAATATTTACCTGTTCGACATATCACTAAGCGTTTATTTACCAAGGAATCAAAACTGCTGATGAGAAAGAGGATTCCTGAACAAATGTGCTTCTATCCAAGACTTCTTACCCCAAATTTCAGTTACTTTTTCAGTTACATGTCTAAGTCACCAGCTCTCCTAAATTAACCAAAATAGTGACTTTAAAAATCCAAGTCAGGCCTTTTGAGCTATTACACTGCTGTGCTGGAAAGAAAATTGGACTGGTGTTTATCTACACCCATGATGTTTAAGACAATAGCCACTAGCCGTATGCAGTCACTAAACACATGGCATGTGGCTAGTCCAAATTGAGATGTGCTTTAAGTGTAAAACAGACCCTGGATTTTGAACAACCAGTATGAAAAGATGAATGTAAAATGTCTTGATAAACATTCATATTAATTATTTTTGTACCTACTATACATGGACATGGTAATTTTTAATACATTGGGTTAAATAATATATACTATTAAAATCAACCTAACCTGTTTGTTCTTACTTTTGTAATGTGGTACTAGAAAATTTTAAATTGTGGGGCACCTGGGTGGCTCTGTTTGTTGGGCATCTGCCTTCGGTTCGGGTCATGATCCCTGGGTCCTGGGATTGAGCCCCACATCGGGCTCTCTGCTCAACGGAGAGTCTCCTTCTCCCTTTCTCTCTCCCTCTGCTCCTCCCCTGCTCGTGCTCGCTCTTTCTCTCTCAAATAAATAAAAATCTTAAAAAAAAAAGAAAATTTAAAATTGTATGTAAACTATTAGACAGTGCTTGTCTAGACACCAGGACTCTTGTCCTTTTCAACCTATTGTTGGTTATTTGACCGTAGTCTTCTTTCTTAGCTTTCTGAGCCTCATCATTTTCAAACGATGAGGGAAGGAAATGAAGGATATAGATTCAGAATTTTACAGCTCCAAAAATTATAAGATTTTATTTACTTATTTTTCAGACTTTCTTTCCTAAAACCCAGGTCCATTTTCATTTGGGCCTGCTCTAAAGAAGCGATGAAGAACAAATAATAGGAAAACAGGTTTTATTCATTATTTGATTAAGAACCCACAGCTCATTCTGATGATTTTTTTTAAAGATTTCTTTATGGGGCACCTGGATGGCTCAGTTAAATGTCCAACTCTTGATGTTAGCTCAGGTCACGATCTCAGGGTCCTGGGATCAAGCCCCATGGCAGGTCGGAGCTCAACAGAGTCTGCTTATCCATCTCCCTCTGCCCCTCCCCCGCTCTCCCTCTCAAATAAATCTTTGATTTATAAATAAATAAATCTAATCTTATTTGAAAAAGAGAGCAGGGGAAGGGGCAGAGGAAGAAAGAAACTTATGAGAGGCTCAATCTCACAACCCTGAGATCATGCCCAAGCCGTAAGCAAGACTCAGATGCCCAACCGACTGCACCACCCAGGTACTCCTCTGGTCATTTTTTTAACTGAAGTTTTTCAGAATGATTTGCATAATGTTTTTAATGTTTGCAATCTAATCACAAGAGTCCCATAGTGACTAATAACTCAAGATGATATATAAAATAAAAAACATCTATGCCCTAGATGGATATGGATTTCTAAAGCAATGAACTGAGCTGCTTGTTTTGTGAGTTAAAACTTACTATCACTGGTACATTTGATTGTAATTCATCTAGTAAGAGGGCTACCAAAGCAGAGATCCCCTACAAAAACCTCAGAAAAGCTTTAGTGGTTTCTCTACTAAATCATAGGAGGTGTATCTTAAATTACAAGGTGTGGCTGATCCCTCTTGGAGGCACATTTTTTGAAGCAATAGCTGCACCGATCTCATCAGTTATTACTAACTTTGTGATAATTCATGAAACACCTCCTCACACAGCTCTTGGGTGGCCAGGCTCAGAGGAATGATATTTTTAGGAGCCTGTTGCTTCCACGACTTGTACTAACTGTTGGTGTTATGTGATTAAAACAGGGCTAAGGATGAAGAATCTAAAAAACAACAATTTCAGGTGACAATTTAAATACTTAATTATACACTATTACTTCTCTACTATTAAGGCATGATGAACAACTTCATTCTCTAAGTTCCTTGACGGGAATAAACACTTTATTTTACAGGTTATGTTGAGAATTTGAATCAGTTTGCTGCCTGAATCGGAGAAAGGAAATGGAAAACAGGAGGAGGAGATTAAATGTAGGACAGAAATTCAGTATCTGTTTAATACATGTATTTTTACCAAAATGACGGTGCAACTAAACCCCACATCCTGGCTCACTAAGAACCTTGCTGGAGTATGTTATTGTGTATTTAAAACATACATACACATACACACACACACACAGCTCACTTATGGATATATTCCAGTAAATGAGACAGGAGGAGTCAAGTGTGCCATAAGAAATTGAAAGTGCAGCATACAAGAGTCAGGAGTTACAAATGGGGAGAGAAAGACTGAGAGAGAGAGAGTTTTGTACCAGATTGAGTTATTTCCTGGCATGATGAGTTTAAAATCTAATACATAGTTAGCAAAAAGAGCTATCAGTGAATTCTGTTACATTCTATGTATCCGATGGAAGGAAAGCACAAAACGAAACTTCTGTCAGGAATGAAAGATCAAAGTAAACAGCTCATGCAGATAGGTGGCAAATGAAAATTTAGCATGCTGTGGCCAAAGCTAAGGAGTCTGCAGAGAAAACTGTCTGAATGGCTTAAGCAGTCACACTCTGTAAAGCATTTCAGTGGACCATTTTAAAATTTCAACATTAGAGGCTAAATGTATAGCTGATTTTAAGGATATACAAATAAAACATTAACTGCAAATAAACTTACATGTAAATAAAACATTAAATTATGTTTTTATAATTATTCCTAATGCTTAACAGATAAATACTAAAGTGAGGCTGAATTAATTCATAGTTGCTCTTTTCTTGGCTAATACCAGATGTATGTGGGCCATAATGTGAATGGCTCTTACCAAAAGCCTTTGAGAAAATCAAAGTAAAGCCAATTTTGAGCTTTATCACTAGTATGCAAGATGAAAAGCATTCAGGGAAAAGCAAAGCAAGAAACAGGGAGAGACATTATCTTAGAAAATGGTTTACGGGGTCTTTTTGTACCTTTGTTTAATGTTTCTTAAAACAAATAACAAGACTTGCTTAAATGTTAAACTTGGAAACCATAGGATTTCATTTTTTTTTTTAAGATTTTATTTATTTATGAGAGAGAGAGAGAAAGAGAGAACGCACAAGCAGGGGGGAGTGGCAGGTAGAGGGAGAAGTAGGCTCCCTGCTGAGCAAGGAGACTGATGATGTGGGACTCAATCCCAGGACCCTGGGATCATGACCTGAGCTGAAGGCAAACACTGACTGAGCCACCGAGGTGTCCCAGCCACATGATTTCAAAAGATCATTTCATTCAATATTAAGTTTTATTTGCCTAGCTGACAATTTCTTGATATACGAAATTTCTTTTTAAAATATTTTAAAATACTACTTAAAATTCTTTTTAACTACCATGTTAAAAAAAAATCTACAGCAAGGAGCTTCCAGAAACCACTAAAACATTCTTGCCCTCTAAATGTTTGAGAATGGTCTCTTGGTGTGTTATTAATAATCCAGACAAAGTATTCATATTAATCGGCATAGAATGAATATTCCGTTGCATGTGGGCTCATACCGCAGGGATATCAAAACCAAAAAGCTACTTTACTTGTACTTGTCTGACACAGACCCGCATAACTACCTGACTATACCAAACTTTCTGCAGTTTATACAGAGTTATATAAATGCTCGCTGTGGCAACAGAGATAGATATATGCACAAATACCTGTGATTTTAAAGGGGGAGGCAAGAAAAAGTGTTCACACAACATAAAAGTTAATTTTACATTAGTATCATTAATATTATACTCACAGTGTAACAGCCAAATAAACCTTGTGCTTTAAAAACAAATCAGGTCCCCTGAGCTACCTGCTGCATTCTGCTAAGAAAGCAAAACCTACCATGCATGGCTAGTGTTGACACTCTTTCTCAATGACTTTTATTGTCTCTGGTTAACTCTGAAATCTTCCTTTTCCACATCTTCAATCAGAATCCCTCACTCGTAGAAAGTTACATTTGTGGCATTAAACCCACATAAAGACTTTAAGAAATGGTACCAAAGAGAAGTTATACTTTTTTTTAAAGTCAGGGTTATTTCCCTAGTTTATTCGGGTATTTAAGTTTTTTCTTTAAATCTAAAAAATATTTCTTTAAAGAATAGTCTTTGTGTGGGTGAAATTAGAATGCATACAAGATAGTTTTTCAAGGCCAGCAAGCACTTCCTAACCAAATCCCCCACTTCCTTTGCTAGCTAAACATAACTCCTTTAAATGTGTACATCCTTTAAAAAGTTAGAAGGGAGCACCTCTCATGTAATAGCAGGCAGCTGGGAAGCCAATTGGTACAGTCCGCGTGCACATTTTAGAAAGCAGCTCTTTAACATTCAGTAACTACGTGGTAATTGGGCACAGAAATATAAACTGTCAAACTGAATCAAAACCTCTTCGCTTTTCAGAGTATTATTTGTAAGATTATACGAGAATTAAATTTGAACATGCATCCACCCTATGCATTCAGTCAAATTATAAAACAAGAAAAAAAATTGTTGTGCTTTCTTTGGATAAAATTAATGTCAGCTTTGTGTCCTTAAACCAGACCCGATCGGGAAATGAAATATGTTTAGTCCTGAAATAGTTGTGGTAATTCAATCCCTGCACTCTCCTTATTTTCTTGATGACAAAGAAAAACTCCCAACTGGCAGGGCCACCTGCACTGATTACTCCTTCATCCACACCCACAGAATATGAAAATGAGCCAATGATCATTAACCTTAATTTCTTCTAACATAAACCTCGGCTCTTTTTCAGTCTTGCTACTCAGGGAACTCCCCTGAGATAGAGAAAAGGGGCTGGGGGGGGTCGAAATACGGAAATAGGGAGTGAAAGCTCAGAGCAAAGGGGGTGGAAAGCAAATGAAAAATGGAATCCACTGGCTTTTAAAAACTGCACAGCTGGCTTATTAAACTTCATACAGCAAAGATGTTACAAAGATAAAGAGATTCTGAGGCATCACCACTCTCTGGATAGTGGAATACACTCCTGTCCAACACTCTCCTTCTGAGCAAACAATAAGAAAGGATGCTTCCTCTCCACCCCCTCACTCCTCCACCCAGACATCACTACAGAAAGAGAGCAAGCAATAAAAGATAGGTCTGGACAGCAGGAATGCAGGTGTGGCTGTAAGATCTCCAGGAGGAGGACCAAAGGGCCTCAACAGCCAGGGGAGAGACTTCCAAGGTGAGCACTTCAAATACAGTGTTGAATGCATCACACCTTCTGGTCATTCACATTCAAGTATCACCAACTGGAATCATTTTAATTCAAGCTGTGTGGGGCTAGATCCCACTGGCATTACATCATCTTCTAATGGATGAGGAGCTAGTTGGGGCCCTAAAAAGAAACACAACCAGGAGGGGAACAGGAAAATTTCAGAAATAACAGTCTCTCTTGTGCAGATGTGTATACTGAAAATTATCTTGTTATGTTTGCCTACACACATAAGCAGATTGCCCAAAAAGATTGTAAGACCATGACAATGAAGAACATATCAACATACCAATGTACGCAACTACACATAACCCTCGATAAAGCATTCATGAAGCTAGAAGAAAAGCAAACTTTAAAAATCATTACAATGCCAAATGAAAGCAAAAAGCCTTTAAAATGTGCTTTTTTCCAATAGAAATATTGAAGGCAAAGGCAAATAAATGCTTAAAGAACATAACAAAAGGGAACTATATTACCTGGAAGTGTATGACGAGATGTTTGTTGTCTACCCAACACAGGGAGATAGAGAATAACTGTGATCACACACTTATCTCATTATTTTTTTAAGTATTTATTTATTTATTTTAAGATTTTATTTATTTGACAGAGAGAGAGAATGCTAGGAGGGAACACAAGCAGGGGGAGTGGGAGAGGGAGAAGCAGGCCTCCCGCCGAGCAGGGAGCCCGATGCGGGGCTGGATCCCAGGGCCCTGGGGATCACGACCTGAGCTGAAGGGAGACACCTAATGACTGAGCCACCCAGGCGCCCCTCCTCATTATTTTAGATTCAAATCAAGTAGCAGCCATGAGGAGGGTAAGGCAGAAAGTCAGGAAAAACAAACAAAAAACCTGGCCACAATTTGGTCCTGGATTCTGCCGCACAGTTTAAGCTAAAACCTGGCTCTAGGTTGCTCAGGGTTCACTGTCTTCTTGCTTCGCCTCCCAACTGGTAGAGGCAAGCGCCTATACACCCTCCTCCTTCTGTTCTCTCTCCTTCATCCTCCCACTCGCACTCAGGCTGTCAAAGGTCAATGGTCCTCTCTGGAAGAGGGGACAGAGTATTGAAGTGTTTCGTGCCATGAGTCATCTTAATAGATACTCTAGCGACTGTCTGTGACCCAGCAGTGAGCCGAGAAAGCAGGGCTTTTAATAAAGCAGCACTTTTGCACACTCACAGCCTAGTTAATTTAATACCTGCCACTTGTTTACCAAACAACGCGGGCATGTCTCTGTGTCGATAACTTCCCAGTGACAGTGAGGCGACTGAATCTGGGCACGGAACAGATGCACCTTTTTACGCTCTGTTAAACCGTGTCACAGACTACAGCCCCTGAGCGCATTCCTTTATTTATGCTGCAGCCAGTTGAGCTAATTGTCAGAGACAGACCTGGTTCTAATTCTGCAGAGTCCAGCAACTGCAGAAGTATATGTGCTGAGGCATGAATGGTGCAGAACTCTTTTAAAAGAGCTGGAAAACAAAGTCAGAGGGTAGAGGTATCATCTGCTGATATTGTACCTAGAGAAACTTCCAAAATGTCACCTATCTGAATAGTAGGTTTTTAAGGGTGGGGACAAAGAAAAAGCATCATGGTTCTTAATGGTGGTTCTTAAATGAAGTAGAGGAAAGCAAATGTTAAAGCAAACACCTATGTAAAGAGAACACAAAGAGAGCAGAGACGCACTCATTTTTCAGACGCTGGTTTAAATACTGAGCAGTTGTAATATATTCACAAGCTTAAAAACTACCTGATCACGGGGCAACATTCAACGCAGCTCATACCAGCAGTCCTGCACGATATCAAGACTGACCATTTCAGATACCACGATGCAAGCCCATTAATGACACCAAAATTAGGAGAAAGATGAGTCCTCATTCATCCAGCCATACAACTTCAGTCTGCTTGATCGTGTGTAGACAAAGGAACTCCCATTTATTGTTCTCCTCATACCCTGTAGTATTAGAAGTGTTTCCTATTAGCTGTAATACCCATACTCATATTTTATCAGTAGCAAGAGTTCACTCCAGTTAAAGTTCTTCACCCGTCATGGGCATTTTTCAACAAATTAATGTCTTTTACTTGCATGACTTCTCTTCATATTATAATTTGGGGTTTAAACGGATCATAATACTTTACAGAAAAGAAAAAGAGAAAAAGAGCTCAGTGTTGATAATTTTTACTACTTATGACTAAATGACCTCAACTGAGGAATAAAAAATTAAGTCATTTGTCTTATGAGGTACAGAGGACATTTTATGGCGTACAATTTAGCTAATAATGGGTTGGGGCCAATCCTTAACAAGTCACATGTTTCCATTGTCCCTTCACCCCTGCTTATGTTTTTACCACATCCTAACAAAAACATGACCAGAACTGGTGAAAAACATACGGTTCCAACTAATGAATCACATACTTTCCCGCAAGTACAGTAAGTACTACCAGCTGGTGTGACAGTCCTGCTCTGGCAGTGGGACCGGCGTAGAACAAGCCAGCCCGTCGGAAAGCAGCTGTAGTGAAAAACCACAAGCCATAGAAGTGTGTCTGTCTTCTCAGAGCGGCTTTGTCTCTGTTCTGGGTCTCTGCTCTGTCCCCAGAATGTGCCAGCCATCTTGTATGCAGAAAGTTTCAGAAATTTCAGAGGTAGAGACAAAATCCACAAATCCAAAAAAACTTAAAAAAATTTTTAGAAAGTACTGTCACTTTGTCACGTGGAATGCTGCGAGAAATTAAAAAAAAAAATACAC
The DNA here is from genome assembly GCF_003265705.2 of Callorhinus ursinus. NCBI lineage: Eukaryota > Metazoa > Chordata > Mammalia > Carnivora > Otariidae > Callorhinus > Callorhinus ursinus. Next base: position 18,813,400 of record NW_027397101.1, read on the forward strand.
TCATCTCCCACATCCATCCTCCGATGTTCATCTTTTGGGACTCGCCTTAAGACTAAAGACTGTGCATCTCCGTGTATCTAAAGAAGGGAGATGGGAGGCAGGAGGAGGAACAGCATGAGATCCAGCTACTCACCAACAGGATGACGAACACACACGAACACACACAAACACACACTCAGAACAATTTACAGATTATCAACTTATGCCACAAGCTACTACAAAAATTCAAACCTGCCATTTCTACAACAATAAGCTTCATTTGTAACCACAGAGCATTCTGAAAAGATGCCCTGGCAAGCCCCAGATATTTTTACACAAATGAACTTTCCCTTTCTGTGAAACAACATTCAAATGGATAAACATTACTGTGAAAGGGAAAGAAAGCCCAGCAGCATTAGTCTAGAAATGTAAGTGGAAATGGTAGGATTTTTTAACCTTTATAGTGTGTGAAGGCAAAAGCTAATGAAATTTTACCAACATTATCAAGTGATCAGTAGCTTTTATGTAGCACACAAGGACCATTTCAGGCTTGCTCTGAGAAAAAGAAATACCTAGAGTTGTCCTTCTTGGCTCTTACAATGTCTCAGGGGGGGAAAAAAAAGGTGCTTTTTTGTTTTGTTTTGTTTTTTTGGCAAGTGTTTTAAATGCAGGAAAAGCACACATAAGGAATAAAAGGGAAGGTCTGCTTTTAATGTTTGCCTTTATCAATTAATTTAGCCAAACAAATTATTCTAAGCTTATACTGTAAAGATGCTTCATCTAGTAAAAACCTAATATGAAGTTCATATTAACACATCTTTTCTGTTTATACCTCAGTTCTGTGAATAATTTTGGTTTTAGTGAAGTTATCATCAATGAAATACTTAAAGAATGATCAGAAGATTCACTACAGTAGTAGTGAAAACCTTGGCCCTTAAAAGGATTTAAATGCCTTCTGAGTGAATTTTGCTGTGCCTATGTTTAGGGGAATTCAGGGTTGGGTTGGTAAGTGCTCAGGTTGAGTCCAGAAGTCACACCCATCCATATGGTTGGATCAAGCCAGACATAAGGGCAGGGTTGACAGCACCAAATAGTACTGGGGAAAGAGCAAAAAATAGACATATATTAAAGCATGAAGAACAAGACTTTTCAAATATTCACTAAAATGTGAATTTGAAAAACAGTACACTGATGAAGAAAAAAGACATACGGTTTTTTAAAAATGACTAGTTTGTAGCACTTAGTTCATATTAAATATCATAAAGAATGCTAGTCTAGGGCGCCTGGGTGGCTCAGTCGTTAAGCGTCTGCCTTCGGCTCAGGTCATGATCCCAGGGTCCTGGGATCGAGGCCTGCATCGGGCTCCCCGCTCAGCGGGAAGCCTGCTTCTCCCTCTCCCACTCCCCCTGCTTGGGTTCCCTCTCTCACTGTGTCTCTCTCTGTCAAATAAATAAAATTAAAAAAAAAAAAACTAAAATGTTAAAAAAAAAAAGAATGCTAGTCTAAGAAGGAAACAATCCGAAACTGATTATGAAATTACATAATGAAGTCTATCAAGAAAGAATACAGTTAAGCCAAACATGATAAAATTACTATGAAATCATTAAAACTCATAGTAATTAATTTAATGACACAAAGATAATTACAATATATTGATAATCAAAAAGTGGCTTATGAAACAGTACACATTTTTAAATGAATGCAAGAAAAAGGACAAAATACCCCCTGAAATGATTAATAGCTATGTGGACAGAACTATTGACCATGGTTTCATTGTTGTTAAACTCCATTTTCTAAATTTCACTTATTTAGCATACATAAATTACATGTAAAAAATATGTTTAGAGTTTTTTTTCCAATGTGATCAATATGATGATGAAGAAATCTACTAACTAGACTTCTGGTCTTCACTAGTAGTTATAATTCAAAACTATGTACTATAAAAAGTATGAAGCTTTTCTTTAAAAATTGGGTTTCTTGGGGCACCTGGGTGGCTTAGTCGGTTAAACGTCTGCCTTTGGCTCAGGTCATGATCCTACGGTCCTGGGATCGAGCCCCACGTCAAGCCTCCTGCTCAGCACGGAGTTCGCTTCATGCTATCACTCTCTCTCTCAAATAAATAAATAAAATCTTTTTTAAAAATGGGGTTTCTTTGGGCACCTGGGTGGCTCAGATGGTTAAGCGTCTGCCTTCAGCTCAGGTCATGATCCCAGGGTCCTGGGATCGAGTCCCACATCGGGCTCCCTGCTCCTTGGGAGCCTGCTTCTCCCTCTGCTTCTCTCTCTCTCTCTCCCTCTCTCTCTCCCTCTGTCTCTCATGAATAAAAAAATAAAATATTAAAAAAAAGAATTTTAAAAATGGGGTTTCTTTGAATAATTGTTTAAAATCTACATTTTTCATTTGTATGTATGTATATTCCCTGTAAAATCTAAAGACAAGTACTAGGGACACCTGGGTGGCTCAGTCAGGTATCTGGCTCTTGATTTCAGCTCAGGTCATGATCTCCATGTCATGGGATCAAGCCCCATGTCCTGCTTCGTCTGCCAGTCTCCTTTTCTCTCTGCTCACCCCCCCCACCTGCTCACTCGTGCATGCTCTCTCTCAAAGAAATACACCTTTAAAAAAATAAACACAAGTACTATATTTACTTAAGTCCCCCAGCTCCAATTTCCCAAAAGTATGCTTTCATAATTTGAGCTACACACTAGGCCTGTTAATTCAAACTTCACAAAATTAACAAACCATAGATCTAAATCTTTACCTTTCTAATAAAAATAATACCTTTAAATAACACTTCTAATTACCAGAGCACTCCCATAAAATAAAAGCCCATGTCCACTACTGAAACACCACTCCTTCACCTCCAAATACAGCAAGCTGCCTTGCAGAACCCAATCCAGGGTCCTTGGTAGTATGATACTGTAATAGGATCAATGCAACAGAGCAAATCTGTAAAAAATGCTAATCCAGGTTGCAATATGGCAGAAATAACTAAATTAACAACCATACTCTTCTAATACAGAATTTAGTATCATACCCAGGTATCAGAGGATTTATTGTTAAAGAAACATTCAAACTTTTTCATTCTATGATTTCTGAGAGTGCTAGTATGGACTCCTTTGGCAAATATTTACTGACCAATCACCATGGCCTAGCATTGTGTCCATGTTCAGGTTTGAACAAATAAAAAGAGAGGCTATTAGGAGCTTTTAACATTAATAATTTTGACATGCTGTCTAGGAGTTTAGAAATCCACAGAGAACATTCCAGAGAAACAGAGGAAAGACATTAACTTCATCTGAGGCTTTGAAAAGACTTCAGGAAAAAAGGAGAACTTTTTGGCAGGATAAGGAATAGGGAAGAAAGTGGACAACATGGGAGAATGCTCAATAATGGGAAACACCACCAAATCAGTGGACAACTAAAAACTGATCTGTGCTGCTGGGGCATGAAAAGACAAGAACAGAGCTGGAGAAGGAGACAGGGGTCTACTCACAGAGAATCCCAACTGTCCCTTTAAAGACCTTCTACCATGAGAAGTGTTCAAGCTCCAGAGCTCCATTCTCCACAAGAGTGGGGACTATCCACATCATCAGGGTGGTGGGAGGTGGGTGAGGACATCGGGACTACGACCAACTAATTGCTCCTTTCTTTTAACTTCCTTTTTATTTCAAAAAAGCACTCACTGAACACCTATGTACCAGGTACCATTTCAGGCACTGAAAACTCGGAATAAATAGTCCTGCTCCTTGATGCTCAAGGAGCTCACTTCTGTGGATCTCTCATTAGCTAACAATTTCTTTAAAGCATATACAAAAAGTTTAGCATGGCCCTCTGTGTCTTTTGGAACTTGAAAGCAAAGAAAGGCAAGATAAAAAGAATCTACACAGGTAAAAGCACAATGTTCCCAAATCATTTTAACGGTCACATTCTGCCCGACTGATGAAATCATAATTAAAGAGAACAATTAGTCAAGATATTGTTAATTGCAGATATTAGCATATCAGACCAATCAAACCTTGGGAAAATTATTCTCTTCATATGGTAACAGGTACAACCAATTCATATAAGCCACAACACAGTGTACACTTAGGTCTAGACTAAACCTTTGTTCACCCATTGTATCGGGGATGTGCTGCCATATCTTTGGCTGAGACACAATCCCAAGGCCCACTTTCACACATTTAATTCATAACATAACAGATAAAAACACACTGTGATGCAAATTTTGACACCAGTCAAATTTTAGCACCAACATTTATGCACAAGTCTATACCCTATAAAAGCCACTTTCTCAATAATTCCTAATGCAATACCCTTGGGGAAAACAATATAATCGAGTTTTATAGGAGGGCAGGTTTCTTAATACCAGCTGGTAATATTTGGGCTCTGAAGCATGCAAACTGATCATATTAAAATCCAGATACTAGCTATTATATCTAAAATTGTTGTTTCATTCATATTTAGCATGAAGAGGAGTCTATCTAAAGCAGGCTCTATTTAATACAATGTGGTTTTAATTGGAGTCTGTTTTAGATGAGCCACCTGTATTTCATCTTTTTAAAATTATCCATAATTTTCTGCACAATTTGCCTCTGCAACATAACGAATAGCAGTTAGTTATAGATTATTGCCATTGTTTAGATGTCTAAGAAGAGAAGGCAAAACTCTCTATTTACTGAAACACAATGGCCCCATACCAAAGAACGAAAGTAGGAAACTAGGGCTCTGCCCTGTTCCAGCACAGGGATGAACAAAGGTATGTATATGGAATTATTCTTGAGCCTTAAAACTAGAAATATACCAAATAAAAGCCCTATTATTCTTCCTTCATTATGGCTACTCTGAAGCCTAGTGCTACAGTAAATAAAATCTCGCTTTCTTTTCTACTCAAGAAGAGCCTCTCTTTTTTTAAATATTTCTAACTCTGGAGAGTCCACTGCCACCAACAACCTCAAATAACATTTTTTAGGGCTATGGCTCTACTTTGCAATTATTTTTACTTAAATATATTCATGGTTTGTTCCCAATTAAAACCGTTCAAATATCATGTCACTATTTTCTAGTTTTTACCTGCCTCATAATTATTCAAGTTTTCTGAAATACGGAATATCACAGCAGCAGCATCATGATGATTCCAATACAGATCCAAGTAAACAGCAGTTTGCAAACTAAAAGATATTTGTGTGATGCCTGTAACAAGAACCACATAACAAAGAAAACATCTAAAATGCAACTTTCAAAGAAAATTCTTCATTTAATCCATTCTGAATTAACAAAAACTTTTCAAAGTCAATAGCCAAAGTCAGAATTTCAGTGGGTATCAAATATATAAAACTGCTTTTCGGGGGCACCTCAGTGGCTCAGTTGGTTGAGCATCTGCCTTCGGCTCAGGTCATGATCTCAGGGTCCTGAGATCCAGCCCATCAGGCTCCCTACTCAGTGGGGAGCCTGCTTCTCCCTCTCCCTCTGCCTGCTGCTCCCCCTGCTTGTGCTATGTCAAATAAATAAAATCTTTAAAAAACCCCACCAAACTGCTTTTCATCACACGCTAACCTTGGGCTTGTTATAGGCTATTTAGCAGGAATAAAGCATCACAATCCACTTAAATATGCTACCCAAAGTTTTCTCTCTATGCTTACCAGCAAACGGAGGTGATTCCTAATAAGTATTTCTCCCCTAAATAGTTTGTTTCACACAACAGGACTCTACTCACCTTGTCTTTTGACAGAACTATTTATATAAATTTTATCTTCCAATTCCGATTTATCTACCATGCTCACTCAATGGGCTTAAGTACACTACAGAAACAGCACCTTTCTCTTTTGCAAATGTCAATGCAGTGTTTTCTCCGATATATCCATTTCTCTACTATTAAGTTCTGACCTTGCTTTGCCTTCTCCCCTACTTAAAACATTTTTTTAAAGACTTTTTATTTATTTATTTGACAGAGAGAGAGACAGCGAGAGAGGGAACACAAGCAGGGGGAGTGGGAGAGGGAGAAGCAGGCTTCCCGCGGTGCAGGGAGCCTGATGCGGGGCTTGATCCCAGGACCCTGGGATCATCACCTGAGGCGAAGGCAGACGCTTAACGACTGAGCCACCCAGGCGCCCCTACTTAAAACATTTTTAGGGATATCACTAACTGCTATTATTTTTCCCAATTTCTCCAAGTACAATGTTAAAATTAGTCACATGAAATCTAAATATGTCTAGTGATAAATACAATTATTACGTTAAGAATAGTATTTCTAAAAATCTAATCTCAGAATTATTGCCACTCAGTTACCAAAATTATCCTATAAAGAGACCTTTAAATATGTCATTCTTAAACACCAAAGTCAGAGCCCAAGAATCTGCCTCCAGGAGTGGTATGCACTACAGTAGGAGAAAAAAAAACACCTAACTAAAAAAGGTCTTTTCCTTTTAATCCAACCCAATAACACCAGCAATTTCCTTCCATATTCCATTAGGGGAGTTGGAGTTCCGCGACACGTGACAGAATCTATTATTAAGGTGGTTGGTATAAATTACATATAGCATACCCTCTGTTCTGTATAAATTATATAGTATACCCCATATGGAAACCGTATTTTGATATTAATCAATGTTTAATAACAAACACTATATCTGAAGTTCTTTGTAGCAGTTTTTCTTGTTCTCGTATTTTGCTGCACTACTTCCACAATTTGCCTGCTCAGATATTTTAGTCTATGAAGCCAAGGCTCTTGAATTTTCTCACTATGGTGAAAAGGGATTAATTTTATCCCATGTTGTATTAGAACAAGATAACTGAGCTTCTTGAAAGACATCACCATAAATTATCTTGATCCAGAAATTATTCTCAACATTCGTAGGTAACAACACTGTTGTATAAACATCCTTATTTGTGGACATTACTAATTAATTTTATTTACTTTATAATTTTATGTCTTTTTTTGCCTTTGGTCTCTGTCATGTAAAATTTATTAGGCAATGTGCCACAAGCTATAACTAGTTGCATTTACTATTTTATAATACCTTTGAGTACTTTGATAACAGCAAGTATTTTTCTATTTTCGTAAGCGCAGTCTTTACGTTAGAATGTTTTGAAAATATACAATTTTACAGAGAAGTAAAAAAAAAAATTAGTAATTAGGTCAGCCTGAATTAATGCTGCAGATTTCTGGGTGTATTTGCAAGATAGAATTTGAAGTCACATATTTCAAAATGGGAAGGACAATTCAATTGCATGGATTTTTTAGCCAACTCTTATTAGAGACTCCAACAATCTAAATGTATTTCTGGACAAAATCTTATAATAAACTCAATAGATAAGTCATAGAACTTTTTTTAGATATGGTGCCTTAGTGCTATTACCCAGGTTTTTTTTAAGATTTTATTTATTTATTTGAGCAAAAGAAAGCATAAGCAGAGGGCGGGGCAGAGGGAGAGGAAGAGGGAGAGGCAGACTCCCGGCTGAGTGGGGACCAGGACCCTGGGATCATGACCTGAGCCGAAGGCAGACACTTAACCGACTGAGCCGCCCAGGCGCCCCCATGATCTAGTTTTTAAAATGGGTTTCGTCAATACAGAGGAGAAAGAAGAGTTGCTTATTTGAAAGATCACTAACAAAACCTGATACACTCCACATGACAAAGGGTAAAGAGTCCAAGTGGAAAGCAATAAAAGCAATAAAAGGACTCCCAGCAAGTTAAGAACAGGAGATACATTATGAAGGGCTTTTGTTTATTTGTTTTCTAATGTTGAGAGACTGGGAGCAATTTAAACTTAAGATAAAAGGATACTCAAATTTTGCACAAAGGAAATAGCAAAAATAATCTTAGGAATGTTCCTTGGACTACTCTAGAATATTAGAATATGGAGACTGTTAGGAAAAGTGAATCAACACACCCAAACGCTAAATTAAACCTTGAAATCATATTGGCATATTGGTCATAAAAATCATAATGCTGCAGGGAAAAAATCTAATACAAGAGAAAAAAAAGAATGTCTGACCAGCTGTAGTTTATTTTGCAGGAAGGTGCATGTTTTTAAGGAAAGTTTTCTTTTGTCTAATGTCTAACATACAGGTCTATATACTATGAAACACCCGTGAAAGAGAAATACAGATTACAGTAACAGATTTCAAATCCAAAGAATACCCCAAAAATATCTGAAGGGAAGTGATAAATTTTTGGGTTACTTTGCCTTTTCTTTCTTTCTTTCTTTAGCCAAGCTACTGGAATTCTGTATCTCACTTAGCAGATCCTCAAAACAAGCCAAATAGGTGGAATGTTATTTGAAGCCACGTCTCTTATTTAATTAGTAAATGAAAGAGTGTTGATGCAAAATCTGGATACAATTTTAAATCATTTGTTCTATAATTATTCTATGATAAAAAAAAAAAAAGCTTAAGCACTGCTTTCTTAGCTAATGGGAAAAACAGGTTAGGGGACCTTAAGAATAAATCCTGCTGTGGTTGAAAGACAACTGATCTTTTTTTTTTTTCTTCTTGCTGTCTATGTAGGGGCAAATGTTTTTCTCTTTCTTTTTATCATATCCTTATGGCTTTCATTAGGCACATGAAGGCTACAGAATTAATTTTGTGTTCAGAATTACTCAATACAAAGCCCTATATAGGAACTCATATGGAAAATGATGCAAAGGGATAGGCTTCTTAAGGTGCCTAATGGACAAGCAAACTTTAAAGGGGAAATGCTCCTTAGTGTTCATGGGATTCAGACCTAAAATGAAGTTGGAGTTATGTGAGATGCTGTGAGATATTCAGCAAGCTCTCATAGACTGTAAACATAGCAGTTCAAGTTGTGATGTTCACCTGACATCAAAGCCATCTACCCAGAATGTGCTGGGGCAAGCCCCCACTAGGGAAGACCTGCCTGTGTCAGAAGGATGGCTCTAGTCCCTCCAAATAACCCAAGATGTGATTTACATTACAACAGTACATAATAAACATGGGCTTTATCACACTAATTCTAAGTGTTCAAAGTCATAACTAAATTTCTATGGCTGCCCCAAATATGTATATGTAGTAGCTTATATAAATAATACCTTAAAAAATGCAGCAGCCCCAGGTATTTCAAAGACATGTAAACACAACTAAGTGTTTAACACACCTGCAAAGTGAAACAGGCCTCACCTATGTATGGAGAGCTTACTAGCTACTAGAAATTTTAAATATAACAATGGAACAAGATTAAAAGAAAAAAGGAAATAGCCATCCATTGCATCAAAAGTGAACATTATATATCAGGCAAGGGAAAAAATACACAAATTCAAAATGTTAACAATATTGTGGTATAATTTACATACAGTCAAATACATAAATCTTAAGTGTCTGGCAAGAAGATACTTTGGAGGAAACATACAAAAATCAGAGACTGATTTTTTTTTCTTACTTTGATTTTTATACTGAGGTGTGGCTGATAACAAAATCACTGGGACATTAAAGCAACTATAATTAGGAGTGGTGATTCTAAGCAGAATTGGATTCACCTCCCAAATTTTAAATGATTGCTTCAAGCTAAATTTCTGGGAATTTCTTTGGTCTGGTAATCAGTCTGGGAGTCTTGTAGGAACAAGCTTTCTCGTGATATTTCCACTGCCTCGTGGTTTCTGGCAAGGTTGAGCCGTCTACAGAAACAAGATTTTCTAAGAGTGTCTTGTTATTTCCATTTCCTATCTCAAATGAAACCAAGTGTGTGTGGACAAAAATGTTAAAAATACACACATATGCAAACTTTTCATCATCAAGGCTGTTTCTAAATCCAGTCAAATGAAATTCATCAACAATACTTCTGAAGATTCAAGGCAGATCTAGCTGTACTGGTTAATTGGATAAAACAGAAAACTTCTAAGAAGTGAACTGAATAACTTTCTATTTTAAAAAAAGTAAGCTATTCTCATAACCATGACAGCATTAAGAATGCTTAAGACATACGACATATTAATATATTAAGCACCCCGAAGTCTTAAGACTACATGGACCTTTCCAAAACACGATTCTTTAGATTTGGATTCTTATCTGCACTCCTTCAGTGGCCTATGTTTCTAATTACATTTAAACTTTTATATATAGCATGCACTGTTATGCATTGTGCCATATTCCACTCATAAAAGTGTATTCCCAGAAAAAGATGCCCTTAAAAAAAGAATTCACTTTTTCATCTATTAAAATATGCCAAACAGACAATAATAAACTCTGAAGGGAATGGGATAGTATAATTTTTTAATATTTCCTTTTCCATTTATTTTAAATAAATACAATTCAGTCTATTTCTAAATGCCCACAAAAATTACCTCACCTAAGACCACTGGATAGGATTTATGATTCTTGGCCAGAAATTTAGTATCTAAACACAATGATAATATAAATTTCAAAAGTTAAAGATAATAATTAGACATTAATCATGCCTAGGATAGCAATGTAACTTCAGGGTAATGACTCAGTTATTGATCTGACCTTATAAGATATTTAGAAAATGTGAAGTTTAAGGAACTCTCAAAGGAGAAAAAAGTATAAAGGATGTCATGTGTAACAGGCTATTTTCCCTGAAAGAAACTTTTCCTCAGTGCTGACTTAATAGGTTACGAAAAGAAAAAAAAACTATATTTATTTTTATAAAAACAGAAGTTAATAAAGTATTCTGGGATAACACTTCAGAAGACATTTCATCAAAAAAATTTTAGTTCAAATAACAGAAATGATGAGAATTCAGATTCATGGAAATGCTATCATTGGCTTCTATTAAGTATGTGAGCAAATCATGGCCATTTTATTCTAATATTAAATTTTGGTATTGGCTTACTAATTACCAACATCTAGGAAAGAACAAAAGCTCACTGTCTGGCCTATTTAACTTTTGTAGGCATAGGCCTAACATATATTTCAATAATGATTTCAAGTTGTAACTTCAAAGTAATTACAACCTCAATGCACCACTGTTGAATGTTATTACTGTATTTATTCTCTTTTTATGATCTTATCTGGTAGTGTTTCTTATTTAATTCTGTAACAAAACTTTTTATTTTCTTATGACAACAATAACGAAAACAAACCTTACAGCATCACAGTTAAAAGGCAGGGGGGAGAAAAACCTCCAAAGTAGATTACATTTTGCCCCTGTTAGTGACAGTTTGAGGAGTTTTGTTTTCTTTTAAAGACCAATTTTTATTTTTACAGACATAAGAATTCATTTCCACTATGCTGCTTCCAGTGATTATAAATTAAAAATAGCAATATAAAGATCTTCATGAAAACTAGAGACCGGTGAAGTATTTGATACACTTCTGGGCTTAATCTTGCCAAACTGCATTACTGGTTAAGAAAATTAACCAAAAGAAGAACGCTAAGTCTCAACAGACTACAAAATCCAACAGGAAGGGCTGCAGGGTAAGTAAGTGCAGTGGTGATGCTAGATTAAATCTGGAAACCAAAAATTCAAAGATAGATGAATCTTCTTTTCCTTCTCTCTCTCCCTCTCCACAACCCACCCCGTCAAGCTACAACCATCATTCCCAACACATTTTCTACCCAGACTATCTAAATACATTGTATTACACACAGATACATGAGAGTTCATCTAATTTTGAAACCTTTACAATGTTTAACAAAACACATGGGGGACAGAACGCTACGGCAATTATTAACTACTAATTTCCAACTAAATTTTCATTTACAGGTTAATAGTTTCCTCAGAAAGCAGAGAATCGCCTCTTCTTATTATGTGTTTAATATTTCAAATTATACAACCCCATAAAGAGGTCATTCTATCAGGCTAAGCCAACTTGTAGAAAACACCCAAGTTTATGCAAGAAATGGTGAGGGCTTCCTTGCTATGAATTATGAACCTTATAGGTGTATTCTAAAAGATTTTAACAACCCTGTAGCCCTTCAAGAAGACCCCAACAGAAGGCATCAAATCTGTGAACTTTAGTTCAAAGCATAACCCTCTAGCTGATGAAGAGCCCAAACTGGGCATTAGAACGCCTGGAATCAAGACCTGGATATGTCCCTTGTGGTTATAGGACATCAAGCCTCTGAATTTCAGGAGCTTGGTTCTTACAATGAAAGTAGCACTATCATCCTGTTTCTTTAGAAAGGTGCAGTGAGGACTCGATGAGCAGTAAGTTCACGGCTCTAGAGAAAGCTATTATGATTGTGAGCATTTACAGATGTACCAGGATGTGAGTACAGGAAATTAGAAGCTCAGAGTAAGACCTAGAAATGCTCATGGAGAAGCACAAGAATTGTCGGATAAAGTAACTACTGGAAAAGTACAAAGAATGAAGGCTTTGGTCTATATTGTAGAAATCAATTTACCATAAATATTAATTCCCTAACAAGTTCACTGTTTACTTCTTAAGCTTTTTTTTTTTTTTAAAGATTTTATTTATTTGATAGCGACACAGTGAGAGAGGGAACACAAGCAGGGGGAGAGGCAGAGGGAGAGGGAGAAGCAGGCTTCCTGCGGAGCAGGGAGCCCGATGTGGGGCTCGATCCCAGGACCCTGGGATCATGACCTGAGCCGAAGGCAGACCTTAACGACTGAGCCACCCAGGCGCCCCTTAAGCTTTGCTTTATAACACAACTATACATACACAAGCATACTATGTATAGTATTTGAGTATTTTTTCAAAATACTTCAGATTGCAAATCATTCAAAAAATCAGTGAGACGATTAAAATAAAACCTTTGAGGAGATCTTAAATTGTGGAAGAAAGGTACTGGTCACATGGGTGAGAAATCTCTTATCCGTTCTAGAAATATTCCCTTTCTCACAACTGAGAAACTTAAAAATCCACCATAATAAATTTGCTAAGGCACTGCCCCAGATAATCTAAAGTAAACTGTTATTACTATTATGAAACAGTTTAGCTATCCAAATCTGTTGTTTTTATTTAATTTCCTGGTTTTTCAGTCTAATTACTAAGTAGTTTCTCATCACTAAAAATTTCTATATTAAAAAAGTATTAAGATACAAGTTAAATAATTTATTGGACTAAAGATGCCTATTATCATATAAGTGCCTGAAATCAATGGGTCTCTAGCTGATATTTCTATAACTTCTATTACACAGTAATTCTAGTCCAAATAAATGCTACACTTCACTGGAGGTGTAAACATTAAATGAAGTAATGCATATATAAACATAACCATCTTAAGTCCTTTTCTGGAACAAGCCAAGAAATAGTAAGCATACTACTTAAGGCGTTATTATTTAACGGAAGGGCCGTTTTCCTGTTTGCTGTTAAAATTTAAAAGTCACCAACTAATATCTACCAACTTACTGGTTAAAGATTTATTCTCTACAGTAAGTAAACACCCAACGCAGCAAGTTACTAAGCAACATTTATCATCTGGTTTCTACCTCCTCATCATAGTTAAGACTTACTGTCACATTCATAAGCCAAAATAAACAGTGACCCTAGTTCCAAAACACTCGTCTTACATGTTACTAAAGTATTACCTCGCCAACATGCTCTTTGCATGTCCCTATGCTCAACTTGAAATGATATCTAATACAAGTTTTGGTTTTTTACTTTGAAACTTTAAAATGTGTACAGAATTTTTTTAAATGAACAGGAGAAAGAACAGAATACCCATAACATTCAACAAGTCTGAACAGCGTGCTGCTTTAGAAGTGCTGTTTTAGGCAATGCCATAACGGCTTCTGATTCTAAACTAAGAAACATCTGAGGTTGTTTCACGTGACACTACTAAGCAGAGCCACCCACACCTGAACTCTTCTTTGGAAGGTAGAGTGCATATTTTCACATATTCCTCGTTACTGTATAGATTTCCTTATTTTTTCCTCAGTGATAAAACAATACAAACCATTCTATAATACCAATGACCAAACCACTCCTTCCACAGGATCCACCTAATTTTTTTTTTCTTTTACTTCTGTAGACACAAAAATCTTTGAGGCAAATCTACAGCCAGTTGCCAAGTGTCTGTTTGGCAACAGAGAGACTGTCATCACTAATATCCCGTGTTCTCTTGGGATTCAAGAAACGGGGAAAGAAAATGGTGAGTGACTGGGGCCATGTTTTTTTGTTTTCTTAAATCTGGCTTTCAAAATGTGGTCTAGAGTTCCCATGGCTTAAACTACCTACACAAAACTTTTGCTTTGGGATGAAAAGTAATATCAAACCCTTCTAGGGAAAAGTACAGCTAAGTAGTTCAGGAACTATGAATCTGGAATCAAACTTCTAGGCTCCAATCTGACTGTTCCTGCTTACTCTTGCTCTGAAAGTGTACGCAAGTTACTTAACCTCTCTGGGCTGGTTTCCTTATCTGTGAAATAAGAATATTAATATTTCCGGGGCACCTGGGTGGCTCAGTCGTTAAGCGTCTGCCTTCGGCTCAGGTCATGATCCCAGGGTCCTGGGACTGAGCCCTGCATTGGGCTCCCTGCTCAGCGGGAAGCCTGCTTCTCCCTCTCCCACTCCCCCTGCTTGTGTTCCCTCTCTCGCTGTGTCTCTCTCTGTCAAATAAATAAATAAAATCTTTGAAAAATTTATTAATATTTCTTAATTAAGGAAACAATACCTATAAAACTCTTGGCACAGCACCTGAACTACAGAAAGTGTTCACTAAATTAAGCCATTATTACCATAGTAGAAAAAGGATGACAGAAAATGAGTAAGGATCACAGGACTATCTTTTCAGGACAGGAAGCTGGGATTAATAGGAGATTAACACATATGGAGTGGTGAGAAAAATTCAGGTCTATCCAAACCTGGGACACCTGAATTCCAATACTAGGTCTCAAATAATTACTTAATCTCATAGAATAATTTTACCTTCTGTGAATCTCAATAACCTCATATGCAAATAAAAAAGGTTGGTCTAGAATCTACACTAGCGGTTTTCAACTCCGCCTGTATATTTTAATCATCTGAGGAAACTGAAAGAAATATCCATACATACCTGTCTCCACCAAAGATCCAACTCTAATTACACTACTTATAGTGTTTGGTAGCATCATCTTAAGTCCCTCCTATCTTTTAATTCCAGAATTCTTAGTTTTATCTTTTTGTGCATGAAACAATATGGAGATCAAATAATCTAAACATGTTAAGAGCAGCAATCACTACTTATGCTTCTTGGTATTTGTGGGGGTAGCAGGTATTCAGTCGCCTCTTTTGGGGTAAATGGGACAAGCACATGGATCTTTTTTCTGCCCCCAAATTCATCTCCCCCAGGATGGTTTAAGATTAAATATTCGATGTCTAGGAAATCATCAGATTTCTTTAGCACATTTTCCTCAATAATAACAACAACAAGTAGCCAGTTTTTAAACACTTGAGTTCTCTTGACACTATAAACTTCCAGAAATATCCATGGGTGGGGGTACACTTAAGTGTAAAGCCTGAAAAAAATACTCCAAGAGAACCTTAGAAGAACTTTCTGATAACCTTTAGAGATGTCAAAGCAAAGACTCCCTGTTAACAAATGGTAACCTATATCAAAAGTCTTTGCAATAACTTTTATTTCTACTCTGCCTTTCCACAATGACATCAAAGTTTCCTATACATATAAAATCAAAAGATATTCTAGGGAGATATTTCATTCCCAACTTACCAATGGAGTCAGGGGCAGAAATGAGAAGAGAATCTAGATTTCTGAAATAACCTTAAGTGGCTCCTCAAGTCATCGCAACATGAGCAAAGAAATGAGGGGACTGAACTAAATTATTCAATGTTAAGGTTCCATACACCTTAAATATATTTTGTTTGTAAGATTATTTTTAACAAAGATTCTCTTTCTGATAGTATCAAGAGTTGAATAAAAACTTTCACAGGCAACAAAACTTAAACCTGGAAATTCCTTTCACTATGTAATCATTATAGCTATCAAGAGAAAAAAAAAAAAGGAAAAGACTCCAGATGTAGTCTATATATGCTAAATCATTTATAGTCACTAGGATTCCGAATAATCCCAAATTTTCTAAAGCATTCTTCTTTTTTTTAAGCCAGTGCCTTGTGTTTATAGAAAGTCACAATTTATCCTTTCAACTTACAATAACAAACATGAAAGGAAATGTATAATTATTGGCATAAGACACTTAACATAAAGTGTCAGCCTAAGCATATTGAGGGAAAAACAGAAAAAGAGACAGTAAATAAATGGTACATATCAAATATCATAGAGCAAAACCAATGACTATCAAGGATGGAATAAACTTCCCAAATGCAGCTTTTTGTCTTTCCTCTTTCTCTTCCTTTGGCTAGTGTTGATTTAGTCATTTTATTTTGCTTTCTCTCTTCTTTAAAAGTTTGAAGGAAAGTAGGCCCTGTTCTAGAAACAGACTTTATAAACTAGCACCTAAATCAACATTCTGTGCATTTAAAAAAAAATCTTAAACTCTGCCAATCGAAGCCATAACAAGGATGCTGAATTCATCTATGTAAAAGAATTTGCTACTGACTGCTGTCAAAATATTCTCTTAGGTAAACTCTTAAACAGATACAAAGATGTCTCCAGTCCCTGTCTATGAATCACATTTAAATTAAAAAGCTAATAATTAAATAATGTTCTTTAAATCTTGGCTTGGCTAAGAGAAAATAATATTTGAAAAAGTAGGGTAAGAGGCATGAAGGGGCAGTCTAGGTTTCTTCTGGCACTCTACTGTGGGAAACTCAAGGAATCTTGCCCCAAATGTTCATCTTAAAAATTTGTACAACAGTCCTTACTACTTCCATCCTTCACAAAATGTTATTATTTTGTTATTTTTCACACATTCTAAGACCCTTAAAGGAAAGGAATCCAATGTAATTAGAGACTCTAGTTTGGCTCACATTTTTATACCTTCCGTTATACTGAAGAGTTTAACAATTACATTAAAATGTCCATTACTAAATACATCTATATTACATTACCTATTTAATACTTAGAAGAAAATGTCCAAAAAGGCTCTGTGGGACATTAGGGTAGAGTGTTTGAGAAACTGGACATCATATCTGGAATCACACCCTTGTCCCATTCCCATTACTTACTAGCTGGGTAACCATGGGTAAGTTATTCAAGGCTTAGTTTCTGCAGATATCAAGTAGGAATAATAACAGTACTTCAGTACTTACACGAATCGGATGTTAGAAAGATTATATCTGAGATAATGTACATAAAGTCTTAGCCCATCGTCTGTAACTGCTAAGTAGCTTAATGACGAGTAGCCACTACTAACCTAATCAACCAGCACTTTTTATCCTGAAAGTATCCAGGCCAATGGGGCTACATGAATCTCTCAGATGATAACTCAAGTCCAGAATGACTCTGGGGCTTCTCAGTCCCTCAAAACCTGAATAGGGAAAGTGAGGACAGACATCCAATCTAAAGTATACTTTCAGAGCATCTTAAGGACAAAGTCCCCCTTTCAGGCCATTTTCAAGGGTTCTAAAACTGCTCTCAGAATATTTCGGAACCTCCATGTGTACAAAGAATACCTCTGCCTTCTAAGAGCATGAAGGTTTTTACAAGATAAGTGAGGATGCCTAGAGTTTTAAGACACTGGAGAAAAACTGAAGCATCCACGTCCTGCCTCTGTTGTCTCTGAACACCCTCAGTGCACACAGAGGTTGCTGTTCCCTCTGAAGAGCAGGGATGTGGACCAAGAAGACCGAGAAGCCGAGACTTTGAGATGAATAGTCAGCCCACTGCTGGGGAATTCACCAGCCTTGGATGTACACGTAGCAGAGCAATGGAAAAGTCCTTCTAATTCTATCAGTCATAGAACAACAGTGCCAAACTCAAGAGTAACTGTGATGTTAATATATCCCCATTATATAGAAACAACTCATAAAATATGTCTAAATATTCTTTTGTAATGGATGTTGTTATAATGGAATATTACTCAGTAATAAGAAATAAACTACTGATACACACATCAGTATGGATAAACTCTCAAAACTGTACATTGAACAACAACAACAAAAAGCAAGATACAACATAATACCAACTGTATGATCCAATGTATATGAAGTTCTGGAACAGGAAAAATTAAACTATTATGACAGAAATCAAAATAATGACTGACTCTAGGGGGAAGGAACAGGAAGGACTGCCTAGAAAGGACCACAAAAGAGCATTATGGGGTGAAGAAAATGATATGGATTTTGATTGGGGTGACAGTTTAACATGGGTGTATATATGTGTCACAACTCATTATACTACACTTAAAATCTATGTATTTAGTTTTATGTAAATTGCACCTAAATTTAAAGATTAGGGGTTATGCAAAAGAGATCCTAAAGTTCTAGAGTAGATTAGAAAATAGGCATAGAGATCAACAAAAAGTGTGGGCCATAATGCAACAACTGGGAACAGACAGGAGGTCCAGGGATGTTATCCATAGCTGAGTCCCAGTTATAAGTAAGATAAGGTTCTTCCTTGAAGTCTCAGACAGTTCTGTTTCACTTGTTAGTTTCAGCAGGCCATGCCCACCCATGAGCAGACATGAGAGAGCAAGTTACAAGTATTACATGTGGGGAGGTGAAGGGGGGATGAGCCGGAAGAACAGGAGGAGAATGGTAATTGATTTTATTTAAATGCAACCTGGTTGTAGATGACATTTCCCATGTATACATATATTCTCAAGCAAACACCTACATATGGTTGTATTTTCCTGATGTCTATCAGCCCTTTTCTGTTGCAGACTTGAGCACAGCACATGTTCCAATTAACTCCACTCTTTGTTACAACTTGCTGAGTCTTGTGTCCCTTGCCAAAAAGGGTAGGTGGTAGGTTACATAACAAGGATTGGGGTGGAATCTGCTGCCAAGTCTACACAGAGAGTTAGCGGACTGTGTGTGGTATGGGTGGGGGCTGGTAGAGGTGGGAAGAGTAGGGGAGACCCACAGGAAGAATAAAATCCTTCGAGACAGACTTTGACAGAAGCAGGCCTCATCTGCTGTGTCGCTAAGGGAAAGAGAGTCAAAGGAGAGCCGAAGTGAAGATGATGAGGAGTCAGTATATAGGATGTAGATTAGGTTGTTCTATTACACAAGAATTTTTCCCTTGGGGTGATGCTTCTGGGAACAATCTAAGATGACAATAACTTTAGGAAGAAGCTTGATCCAAGTGTAACCATGATGAAATTTTAGTAATGAGAGAAAGGGAAGTCATAAGGTTAAAGGATAAAGAGGCCTTTAACAAAGTTGATTTTCAGTTAGAATAGATGAGATTCAACAATATGTGAATTCCTATCAGTTTAATGAGTCAAGTACTGCTAATTAGGAAAGCAAACTTTAAATCTGATCTTCTTAGGCAGGCTTAAAGACATCTTAGACATTTAGGCCAATATTTTACTCAAACTCACTTGTGAGTCTCTGCTGGTTCTACGCCATAGCTACGGACTATATTTCCTACCTACTTAACCATCTCCCAATCTATTAAAAAGAGTTTGTGTACTATTAGTGAATTCATTCCCACCAATGAACAAAATTAAGTGATAGAAATTAAATCCTAAAAGGCAGTCAATGTAAAGTGTCCTTGGGACTGGTCCCTTTGAAAGACAGGATTATAGAGAGTCACCAATACATTTAAAAAATGTTTTTTTAACAAAGACACGGTCTTTAAATATCTCAGCAAATGCTAACAGACAATATGGGACAAAAGTTATTTACTGAAGAGATAAACATTATGCTTCTAATGCAAAGACTTCCTAGGTAGGGCAGATGTGACAACAGTGCAAAATCAAACTTTAACAAAGTTGATTTTTAGTTAAAATAGAAGAGTTCCAACAATATGTGAATTCCTATCACTTCAGTCAGTCAAGGGAGTCAACAGTCCCTCCACTATTACAAAGACTGTCATAATTACTACTGCCAAGCACTTGGCTTTTTTTAGTTGAAATTCAAAGATTTTCTGGGTTTTCTATTTAAGACATTAGTAGGGAGCACCTGGGTGGCTCCGTCAGTTAAGCCTCTGGTTCCTGATTTTGGCTCAGGTCATGATCTCAGGGCCGTGATACCAGGTCCCACATCCGGATCCACACTCAGTGTGGAGTTGGCTTGAGATTCTTTCTCACCCTTTGCCCTTCCCCCTGTCTGTCTCTCTCTCAAAATTAAAACCAAAAACCAAAAACCAAAAAACACAGTAGTAGAACGTCAGGACCTCAAATGGAAGAAGGAGATGGCAGAGACCGCCAAAAGAGGGCTAAGTAAGGACTGCATGGTGAAAGATGCTTCACATGACAGCAGTGATGAGTACACATCCATCCAGGTTTTATTAGCCAAGACCAGATTAGATGTGTGTAATGCTGAAAAAACACATTAGAAACGTGACTCTGAACATGGAACTTCCTTGGCTTCCTCGAAGACTAAGGACAGGGGGATAAGTGTCACAAAACAAACGGTGTTTGGGCTGAATGCAAAGTAATGAGGACAGAACCTATCACGGCGTGTTTAATAATGTAATTTTGCTAAGGCAAACTAAGGGGTAATGAGGTTCCATCAAATAAGTTACGTGAATTGTGTCATTTGCAAACCACAAAATATCACATTAGTAAAGGGAAACATTTGACAAGCAGTTTCTAGTCTCTTGACCAATTCCACATTAGGCAATCTCACAAATGACATAATTAACACAACTTACTTAACTGATCTCCATTTGCAATTCATTGGGAATAGTTTTCCAACAGAATTATGCCCTCCAAAGGTGACCAGGCATATAAGGGCAGTTAACGCATATGAGGTACTCTACCTAGATTAAAATGTAGTTTAAGTCAATCACTTTGGGCTAAAACTATTGTTTTTACACCAAAAACATATAGCTACTTAGTTCCCTTAAAGACTCTGTGACAAAAGATGAAAACACAGAAGCATACCTTTCATATAAGTGCATGTATATACATATAAATTCATCCCACACTTTGCACACTCCTGGCGTGCTAAAAGATGAGCTCTACAAATAACAATCTGTTTGCATTTCCTTTGAAAGAGAGAATGAGCCTAACAGAGAACTTCCAAAGGTGTTCCAAGACTGACAGCCTCAGATGAGCTCACGGTCTTCTGCACACAGCCATCAAGTCTGAGAGCTGAGAAGCAGTATGTGCTACACCCCTGAACCAGCCAGTGTTTTGAGAGGCTAGTGGTCTGCAGCTGAGCAATTCTTGAGGAACCATTAGTTTTGAACAAGACCTTCCCAGAGTCCCTGGGAAGAGGAGAAGACCTGGAAGAGTGCTTTCTCAAACTCTCATAAATCAAATGAGAGAATCGAGCCCATTGGCGACACATCTTTTTTTTCATAAGGCTAATGATTTTCTCATGAAAAGTATCACTGACTCAAGAGGAAAACTGGGAGCACTGGCACAAATTAGAGAGAGAGAGAGACAGAGGAAGGAACACATTCTGCCTGCCCCTGGTTTTTTGTTTTTTGTTTTTCCTTTTAGGGATTTTCAGCAAGAAATCAATGACTGCATGTTTGAAAAGCTACTTCCATATGCCTCTATTTCTTACCTTTAAGCTTAAAAGCTATGATTTTATATTCAGGTGGCAAAATCTGTAAGAGAAAGATATCAGATATATTTCCAATGTTTAAATGATGAATTAGCCAAAATTTTCCTTTCATATAATGCACTGTCATAAACTTCATTTATTTGAGAGGTCAACGCTGTAGAATCATAAGCGATATGGCCACAAGCCTTGGTTTAGACTACCCTAAAATGCCAAGATCATTCACCTAGCTGTACACTTCTAGGATTCCCCAAAGAATAGAACTAAATGTCAATACTGACTTCTATGGAGACACGGAGACCTTATAAATTCATTCTGCAATATTCTCCCAAATACTCCCTTAAGGAACATTAAATTCTAGCCCACGGTTTTAGAAATGGAGAAACTGAGGGCCACAGTAGTTCATTCAATCTGATTAGTTTAGACCTGCAGTCCACACACAACCACAGATGTGTAGGGGAGGAAGGTAAAGAGCAGAGGTGAAAGCAAAAATGGAGATGAATGCACAGCTGGTTTCAAAAGTACCTTGTGATGAATCTAGAATATTAAATGCATATTGCCATTCACAAGACACAGGAACTCTTTAAAATTCGAAACAATATTGACTGTCCACAGATATATTTTAAAATGGAATTTTACTTGTCAACCATTTTTAATAAGGAACAGAGGGTATAAATGGGCCCATTCCATTTAAATTATTATTATTTTTTAAAATTGGAGATGCACTGTGTCTGAGTGTAGGCAGGATGGAGCCTGACGAGGTAGGCCATTGCTGATGTGTTTATGTCTCAGTGGTAAAATATTCTGTTTTTGCCTATTCTGTAAAGACTAATTAAAGTCTTTTCAGTTCTTCATTCTTCCCTTGTACACTCAAGGTACTTTACCTCTGCAGTATAAATAAAAGAGTCTGCCAAACTGCCTAGCTGCTTTCACAGGGAAAATTATATTTGAAAAAAAAATTTACAATAGGCTAATTACTCACCTATTTATATTTGTAAGTAATGCCACTTCAGGCCAAAGCCTAATTCTAAAACTGTAAAACACAGTTTCAACTGGATATTTCGTAAGGGTAGTATTATGCAGAAAAGTGAAATATCCTCTAGAACCTTCCAGTTCAAAATATATTGCAGCTTCTAGGTAGAAAAAATTCATTCACAAAATTGTGCCTTTAGTAGTACTGAGTGTAGTCTCTCTTCAGAGCTGTTATGAAATTTGAGGTCCACAAAGGAATATTTGTTTAAATCCTCTAAATGATGACATCCATTATATCTAATAAACAATATACTTTACTTTTAATAATTCGCTTGTTCTATTTTGTTCTTTTTCTATTCAGATAACTCTTTGAAAACAATCATCTTTATAAGCCTCCTTTTCCTCACCAGAAAGAGGAAAATAATATCTACCCTCAGATGCCACTACTCCACAGGTGTATCATAAGGGTTATTTAGATACTAAACGCAAAGTGTTGTAAGCTGTGTAAAAAACAAAGCTGGAATACTGAATCAATGACTGTCTTAGGCTATACTTTCAACAGAGACCCTCACGATGTTTGTAACCCATGTCTACCTGTTTCTCTTCCAAGTTATCAGGTAGATATTAAATCATGTATGTTTCAAAATGATAATTTGCTGATCCAATTTGGCTTATGACTTCAATCAGTAAAAGAAGAGAAACAAACAACCTAAAAAGCCAATTGTCTTACATTTCCAGTTACAAGCAAAATCAGACCCATGTATATTTCACTTTATTACTCTGACCAATTCTAAATGCCACTTGACTTTAGTGTTGTTTCAAATGATTCACACTGCACAGGTTTTCTCACTGCACTGAGGAAAACATTACAGGGTTTGGGTTTCTTACCCTCCACCAGTCACTTGTCCTAGAAGCTAAACCAAACTCCCAGCTCTCTGGCTGATCATAGCTGGGAGCTCATTAGGCTGTTCCTCACGTTAAATTACTGAAAAGGGTGATGTATTTATAATACAGCTTGCGATGCTATAAAATGGCTCATCAATCTGTTTTATTCATGGAAAGTCCACATAAGGCCACTAGTCTGTTACTGGCAATAAACCTTGGGTGCGTCTTCAAAAGACCTGCATATTAGATAGTGATTTATGTCTCTGTCCAAGAAATCAAACATGATACTAACAAGGCAGGGGATAACTCAACTGACACTTTCAAAAGCAATATAATTTCAGTAGTAAATCAAGTGGGTATAACATACACAGGGAAAAGAGAAAGACAGATGATTAGCACGTATATATTAAAAGAAAAGTAGAATGTTAAAAAAATAAAGTGTTCAGATCTTAAACAATTCTTCATCTGTTCTCTGCATTATTTTTCTTACATGGTATTTCTTAGATAGCTTAGTCACTCCTCATCTTCCATTTTATAACTCGAATATTCTTTTGTCAAGACACTGATATATCCTAAATAATTCATTGTTGTTTTTTCAATACCCAAAAGCAGAGTTGCTCAGTTTTTCTTATCCTTAAAATGTAAGGTTGTTTTGGATGAAAAAGACACAATGAAAAGAATGAGAAGTATTTAGAATCGACATGAGAACCAAAATAATTAGTTAGGCCTTATACTGTTTTCAGAGAACAGCACATTTGTTAGAAACCGTTTCCCTGTTAGGAGTCTGCAGATCCCAGCTACCTCAAAAAAGACCTTTCACTTTAAGATCAAGTAACAAACTGACCATAAAACAAATTTTTTTTTTAACCACTGAGTTTTCTTTTAGGATTGCCAAACAGTCACTTGAACAAATAGTATGAACGTGAAAGTATAGATGTAGAAAATAAGAGTTTCTCATACAAGTGAGTAATGAGTTTAAGACGCCTTACATGTACTTGCTATTTTTATCTTCAACGGTCCACTTTAAACAAACTCATTTTAATAAAAGATTAAGGTGAGTTGTACAAATTCCGTATCTTATCACATACACTGAACCTGTTTGCATTACTCTATCTGGAAAAGAGAAACCTTATTTTTAAAAGAGAAGGTCTTTTGTTGTTTTTTTTTAATATCCCTAAGTGCACATGACATCACCACTTTTCCATCAGTGTGTCTCATATTCTTGTTCAGGCAAAACTGGAGAGCTACTTGAATTTTCCTCATGGACTGCCCAATCTTATGGACAGGCATCGCGCATGCGACAACATTCCTAGAAGAGAAAGGCAGAAAGGCATCCTCCCTATTATTGTTAGTCAAAATAAAACACTGAGCTTCGGGAAGGAGTCACTGGAAACACCTTCCATTTCAATGGAGGCAAGCCTGCCTGGCCCGGCAGAGGACCAGCTGCGGTTGCTGAAAGGCCCTCTGTGGTCCCTGCTTCCTAAGCGTTCAGAGGCTCCAGTTTTAAACTCTTTATTTCAAATGTTGATAGCTATATATTTGTGTTTATATTCAGCCCAAACAAATAGAAATTCTAAATTACAAACAAGTTTTTACAGCTAAAAATTACTTGGTTTTCAAAATAAATCAAATGTTTTAAATGCTGCAAAGTGATTAAAGATTACTACAGGGTTTAAGATTAGAAAGAGAATTGTGGGTTGGTGTCTCAATTGGATCTGGGTAGTTTTACTCTGAAACAACTTTGAAAATATTCACACGTGAATTAAAAGAGAGGTGATTTCTTTTCTGCATATCTCACCTGTCTTCAAAGCTTTTGGAACAGAGAAAGAGGAGAAAACTCACCCCTCTAGCCCCTACCCCCCAAAATCAGAACACATTTAAGTGCCCACACACAGAGATTTCCCTTTTGATATATACAAACAGAAAATAAACTATCTCCTCTTGCATCCTCAAACACAAAATGCACACACATACATACCACCAGCCAGACATCCTCCAGGTTATCTCACAGTTAAACAAAATAAAATGGGGTTCTTTTTGTGCATTTTGACACACACACACACACACACACACACACACACACACACACACACACACACACTCCAAGAATCCTGCCTCCAGTACTCTGTCACAAGAGCACTCTGGGGGGCCCAGGCGCGCAGGGGGGAGAGCTGCTTGGGAAACAGAAGGAGCCGTTTCAGCAGGCATGGGTTTCTCTCTGTGCCTGTGAAGTGGACATTGGCATATCTAGCCTGGGCTTTTCCTGTGGGGTTCATCTGGTCGGCAGGGTGGGGAATAGTTGTCTGCGCCATACCAAGGTCAGCCGGCTAGGGCTGACAGTCTCTGTCTCTGTACAAAGAAAAGAATCAATACTTTTGGACTACGGCTGTGCCCTCAGTGTAAAACAACAAACATGCAGCGTCTGACATGTTTCTAGGTGATTTGTGGCAGAACCTCTTGTCTGATCTGTATCCAGGAGCTGCTGTGTTACTGTTCTTTGCTTTTCGCCTCCCCCACGCCCTTCCCCGGCCCCCTCCTGCCTGCCCCAGCTCTGTGATGTCTAATACTTTAGTCAGGTACAGAGGCGGGTGTTCTACCCTACAGCCACTTGTCACTCAATAAATCACACCTCCGAGCCCACTCTGCACAGAGTGATCTGGGCTTTAACAAAGGATCAGAGGGACAAAGTGCAGGCAAGATGCTGTAATTATAACAAAACTAAAATATTCGGAGAGAGGGACAAATGCACAGGCTCTGAGGCATGGATAAAATGTCACTAGAAATGGTAGCTTTTGTCCTTTTTTTGGTTTCACTCTTGTAAGGCATACCTCTTGCCCTTCCTCCGCCACCCCTACCCCTTACTTATTTTTGTTGTTCTTGTCCTTCTTTGTTCTAATTAGAATTAAAGGCATGACGGGAACATTATTAAAGCATCATTAAAATAAACAATGCTCATCTTGGATTTTAAAATATATGTAAGATGTATTAAATGCAAGAGAGGCACCTTCAAGAAGTACAGTATCTTCAGTTTGTATCCTTGTCTAACATATTTGCACATAGAGGCCCCAAATCCTCCTGAAACTGCCCAAAATGTAGAAACTGTACCAAGAGACAGCTATTAATTAGGGCCTGAAGTTAATGATATGAACAGTCATCCAAGGGTTTTACGTATACAAAAACCTGCTTGTTTTGTGTGGCTGCACAGTTTGTGTAGAAATATCTCTTCAATAAAACATTAACATGTATTCTATATTCTTCAATTTGCTTAGCAACAATTTTATACTAGATCTGATCTTTCTCACGCATCCCCCACCTCCCAAATTTATTTTCCAGAGTCTGAACCATTAGCCAAGTCAGATAAGAAGGTTTTGGACAGTTTCTTCTGTTCTAAGTATTTTAAATGCAGCAGTTTGAGTTATCCTGGCAATTTCAGTCACATCAGACACCTCTTAATGCAGGAAAAGTGATGTTCCATCATGGAGGTCTTGCACAAGTCTCTACTGTAACTGTTGCTGATGAAAATAAAAGTGAGTTAGAATAGCTCTACACTTCCTTCCTAGTCAATCAATGCCTGACAGCACCAGTTCCTTCAGCCATGTACTTCAGCGATGATGGATCAATAACTGTGGTTTAACAACAGGGAGCCACCAATCATTATACGAATGATTAAAAGGGGTCTCACTCACATACACCTCTGCAGACAGAGGAGGCCATGAGATCAGAATACTTGCCACTTATGCTTCATACTACAGAAATTCAGGTAAAGAAGGGGAAAATGGGGGAGGGAAAATCATTAAAACACAGCATAAAGGAAATATAAAATGTTTATCACTGGGCCAATAAAAGCCAAAAAAAAAAAAATAAAGAGGAAGGATTGCTTATTGCTAAATTCTACAAATCATCGACTAATTAAGATTACTTGGAATGTCACATAAGCATCCCCTTAACCCTCCACACACCCACAAGGCCCCTCTGCCTGGAGGGTCTGTCTCAGCTCAGTATCTTGGAAATCCTTGCTGTAGTGACTTGCTTTTATCTCACTATATTAAAATTACTCCTTGAATATCTATCTGGAAAGCCTAAAAGACCCTGAAAGGGTAAGACTGTTCCATCCAGGAATAAATAAATTCCCTGGTATAAAGCAGATGACTGACATGATTGATAAATTAATGAAATGAATGGATTGGCCTTTAAAAAAAATCTAGTCTATTTTTAAAAGAACTCTGGCAAAAGTACAACTTCTTCATGCACCTACAGAATATTACCTTGGGTTCACTTATTACAAAGCAAAACACCACAAAATATCAAAATAAACTATCAAGATATATCTCTTGCAGAATGGCACAATTCTCTAAGTTGCTGACTGTCCTTTCTCATTTGTCGGGGAACAATAATAAGGGGACCATCCTGGCATATACTCAGACAGCAAATGCTGCATAGGGGCCACTCGGTCTCAACACTGTTCCAGATGCAGAGGTGCCTGGATCTGACCTCCTACAGCAGAGAAGATAAACAAGTAAGGACATAAACACAAGATATTATTTTAAGTGCTTCAGAAAAGATACATAGAAGGGCAGTGTTCTTAACCAGGGGAGGTTTTGCTGCTCAGGAAACACTTGGCAACATCTGGAGACATTTTTGGTTGTAACACTGGGGTGGGGACAGGGGAGAATATGTTACCCTCATCTAATGGGTAGAGGTCAAAGATGCTGCTAAGTATCCTACAATGCACAACATGGTGCCCCATAGCAAATAATCAGTCAACATGAAATGTCAATAGATCCGAGGTTGAGAAATCCTGGCGTATGGTGTTCAGGAAGCACAGAGGAAGTGAGTGCCTAACTACCTGGAGAAAGAGAGAGTGGAGGAAATGAGAGAACTCAACTCTTCCCTCATAGTAGCAGGTAAGTGAACAGAGGGAAGAACAGGGTTTGGGAGTGCGGAAGTGCAGAGTGACGAGGGTCATAGAACACTCTAGTTGCAACAGGTGGGACAACCAAGAGAAGTCAAAAGTAGAGTTAGAAATGAAGAAACAATGGGAATCTTTACAAGATCAGAGGCACTGGGATTGGAGAGAAACATGGAGGGAAACAGCAGAGTTAGTTGCCTTTTGGATTTGGGGAAGGAGCTAGGGAGAGGAAAAAGTCTAGAACGACCTTCCCAATTCCCACCTGAGAAGGATTTAGATAGGAATTTAAAAGGAATTAAAATTAAACTCGTAAGTAGGAAAAATAGAGTCTCAATAATAGACCATGATCCCCTGAAACAAGAGGGGTATGGCATCCAGATCACCCGCAGGTGGAAGGAGGCACTAATTTTTTTAAAAAGATTTTATTTATTTATTTGAGAGAGAGAGAAAGTGCCTGAAAGAGCAGGAGCGAGCACGAGCGGGGGCGGGGAGAGGGAGAAGCAGATTCCCCGCTGAGCGGGGAGACCAACATGGGGCTCAATCCCAGGACCCCGGGATCATGACCTGAGCCCAGGGCAGCCATTTAACTGACTAAGCCACCCAGGCGTCCCTAGGAGGCACTAATTTGAGAGGAAGGTGAGCTCTAGCTTACAATGCCAACTGTCTGGCAAATTAGAAATTCTCCAAATTAGTAGGATCTATAGAACGAGCAGAAATGTGCACTGTTAAATTGTCTATCTAGAATTAACAAAATTTTAAGTATGAGTGTCATTAAGTGTTTTTGCAATAATTTCAAAGTATAGAAAGAAAAAAACCGGTGAAAGAGGGTGGTAGGGAAAATAAGAAAGAGGAAAGAAAGCAAAACTTTGAGCAGCTGATATATTTTAGTCAATTCTTCTAAATGTCACTGTGAAACAAGGCCACCTCAGTTTACACTGCCTGAAACTAAAACACACATTAACTTGGCCAAACGCTTGGCTAAATGCTTATTTTTACCGTGAATAGCTTTCATATTGTTCTGCCTATCACCTTCTGGATTCCTTAACTTTTTTTCCCTTCAAATGGCCAAAGCCACAATTAGAGGGAACAGTTCCAATGTCAAATTCTTAGCAATTCCCTTATCCTTCCAAATTCTGGGAAAGATCATAGGTCTTGCAAGTATGTGCCCAACCCTTTTCCTCCCCAGCATCAATAAACAACTTGGTCTGTCTCTTAGGGAAAGGCTGCATTTTGCCACACAGATGATTCACTAAGTAGCCCAGAACAGACAATCCAACTATTAAATATCCAGTATCCGTGTTCTCTTTACCCAGATGTGGTGGGTACTCTTTTTTTCAACTCTTACACCCTGTAAGATGTTACCAACAGCTGAAGTCCATATGACCCACTGACCTGGGAGAAGGTAGTTAGATGACAGTTTACATTATCTTAAAATTATCAACTAGGTTCAGAAAAATAGATGAAGCCAACACATTAAGTCATTCTACAATGGTCTACTTTTGGGAATGGGATTAAACTTAAGCATGGGTTCAACTGAGAGCCAGGGCCTAGAATGGTGCTGGCATCATAGAAGGTACTCAACAGATACTGGATGAACGGATACACGGATGGGTAACTGGATGGCTGGGTGGGTAAACGGCAGATAGAAGGAACAGGAGAAAACATGTATGCATGCACTTAATGCACAGGACCCTAAGAAGAGTGTTACAGTCAGATGCCACTGTGCTCCCACATAGAAAGGCTATCCTTTTTATCATGCCCTTCTGAAATTTCAGGATCCTTTAAGCTGAATTTTACTGACAACCACATTGCTTCTTAAGATCACCAAGTCTGTCCTTACATCAGAGTATTCTTTCTTTCCTTCTGCTAAAATGTTCTTCCTCTAGACCTGTGTGGGGCTCACTCTCTAATTTCACTCAGGTCTCTGCCCAAATGTCATCTCCTCCAAGCTGCCTTTTTGATCACCCCATAGCAGGCCCCTCCCCCACCCTAACTCCTCATCCCTTTGCTCTGTTGTTTTTCTTCATTGCTCTTACTGCACACCATATCTGTTTTGTCTATTTTTATTAGTTGTCTTCACCACTGAAATATAATCTCCAGGAGAAAAGGACTTTGTCATATTCACCACTGGACAATCAGCAATGAAATCAGTGCCTGAAACAGAATTATATGCTCAATTAATATGTTATATGAATACAGCCAAATTATCCCCTGTAGACCACTTTATAAATCTATTATCATCTTTTCTCCCAGGAAGTTTCACCCATACCTGGGACCCCTTATTTAGCTGTTCCCCAAATGTAGTATGTACTTAGCACTCTGCTCATGATGCTTCCCACGCCTTCAGTGCCTTGCACCTTCTGAAAACTCCACATGTTTTAGCCATCAAGGACCAGCTCAAAATAGCACCTCCTTTTCTAACCTGACTCCAGAGGAATACATTATTGCTCCTTATCTGTACTCCTCCTGGTTCTTAATACATAGGGTGACTGTACTGCACAGCACTTTGTATTAGTTCCTTGTTTATGTGCACACTTCCCACAACTTAGCCGAACAAGAGCTGCTTAAGATACCCATTAGCAGGGGCTATAATGTGCCTGCACAAATAAAACCAATCTTCTTTGGACAAAAAGAAAAAAAGGTGGGGGGGGTAGAAAAAAACTGAGTGCCCACAGAAGGTGCCATCCAAAGTGATGTATGATTTCATTTAATCTGAAATACTATAAAAAAGCAAATACCACTGTTCCCATTTTAAAGGTAAAAAAAACCTGATGCTCAAGACAAGTACCCTTCCCAGGGTCACATGCTAAAACTGTGATTACAACCAAGGACTTCCTTTTTCCATTCCTAGAGAGAAGGAAAGGGGTGGTGAGTCCATGCTTCCTTCCTGTGTCACAGGAGCATGATGCAATGGACGATAAGCTCAATGTGAAATGAGAAACCCTGGGTTTAGGTCCTACTGAAGTTAGTCCTTGCTAGTTTTGTGAGTTTACTTGGGTAAACCACATAACCTCTCTAAGTCAGTTTCTTCATCTATAAAAAAGTGAGTACCACCTGCTGTGCCTACCTCTCAAGTTTATTGGGAGATTGACTTCAGTAGCACATGGGAAAGTGATGAATAAACTACATAGCTCCATGGTAGCTCCCCAGAGGTGAAAATCATGTGTGGGTCCACATTACAGAAGACTCTGGAGCTCTCTGCCTCCTAATTTTAAATTCTGTACAGACTTATTGCTTTGGAGACTCCTACTAAGGCAGCTACAAACTTCTACTCATCTTATTTTCTTACCTATCTTTAAAGACCAGATATATATGTGATTTGTTATGACACAGTTCCCTGTTGAAAAAAAATTAATAAAATTCACTTCTCAAAATGTTTCAAATGTCTATGTAAAGTCACATAAGAAGAAAAACTATCTTGTAAATGACTACTACAGAATTAAATATTAACAGAGAGTTTGTTTTTTAAACCAGAATATTAGAATAAAATGAATCTGAAATTATTTAACTCAACTCCTTAGCCAGCTCCTTAGCTTCAAAGACAAGTAACAGAGCTGGGTCTAAGCTTTGGGTGTGTAGAAAACCACACTAACAATCATCTTCAAACCACCAGTTATTTGAAACAGCTGCAAATATGTTTCCTTAGAAAAACAGATTGGGATTTAGGGGCTTACAAGGTGATAGCAATTTAGTTAACCATTCAAAAGGAAATTTCAATTCAACCCATTAAACTCCTAACATTTCTCCTTCAGAAGGGAAAACGGTGACATATTAGTTCTTGAGTTTATTTTGTGTACTTGAAATAGATATTCTGGTCCTCTAAATGATAGATTTTATGATGCTACATATTTAACACATTTTAGAACAGAGGCTCAAAAAAGTAAACAAAACAAACCTACCAAGTGAAGAACAGGACAAGATCCCATTCTATTACACACTAATCAGACCAATCTCCAATACTTTAAGTTCTAGAAGAGAAACACTGATCACAGTGGAGCACAGCCGGAGAAAACTGGCCGGATTTTAACTCATCCCAAGAAATAAAAAATATCCAACTTAAAACAGAAAAAGGAATGAACATTTGATGGCATAAAATCAGGGAGAATTTTCCACTAGTTTCTTCCCTAGAAATATCATTCTTCAGTAAGGTTACTGAATCAGTGGTTTTCATTCAATTACTTAAGTACTTGTAAGCCCCTATTACTCCCAGTCAGTGCCCTAAACAGGAGGGACATAAAGAGGAAAACTCCCAGTCTGTCCTCAAGGAGGCCTCAATCTAGTCTGGTTACACCCTATCAATCACCACCCCCCAACAATCCCAGTGATTCGCAGGCAGCCCACTATTTTGAACTAACATATACAAAGATTCAGTCTCATTTACCAATTGGGTTATTTACTCCATCTGTGTGACTCTGGGCCACAGTATAACAGGAAGAGGCTGAAACATAATGAACTCTGATATCTGATAATCTTGGTATTTTTATTCAAGTTCTTACATTTGCTTTAAAACTGTGTCTTTCTGTAACTACACTCAGGTTCTACCTCTGTACTCTGACATCACACAAGGAAAAAAAATCACAAAACAGCTTTTTCCAAAATCTCAAAAACAAGAATTATTATTATTATTATTAATCTCCAAGGTTATAACCTGCTGGGATATCTAATACACTGAACAAAATTTTAAATTAAAGTGTGAGGTGTGAATATTACTTCCTTACTTAGTAAAAAGAAAATATGAAAGGGGACCTAGGAAAGCAGATTTTCCAAAAATCTTTGCCTTAATAAGCAAGTTCCTATTTGAGTAATGTACTATTAGACACAGAGGAACTTGTCTAGAAACTAGCTAGTGTATGGTCCAAAACAGAGGAGGAGGTAATCCCCATGAAAGGAAAGATCTAAAGCCAAGTATCTCGCCATTCTTATTAGAGATCTGCCATACAAATTAAACCCTCCGTTAGTCCTTGATTCCCTGCTTCTCTGGTAAGGCCTTCATCCTTACTGTTCCTCGATGAAAAGGGAAATACTATGACAAGAAAAGGACCAACACTGGACTAATGAAGGCAGTGCTCATTTCATCCCAAACACTGGACTCAATGGACAGTGCTCCACGTCACTGAGCTCTACATCTCCACAGCCCCGAGGATGCCTACCCTATCAGGCCAATCCTCAGCTGCTACTTGCTGGTGCTGTGGCACATTAGTGTCCTCCTTCTCCTCCAATGTCTGCCTTTGCCAGAATGCCCACAATTCTTACCAGCCCTCTTAACTACAACTTCACGGGGCCAAACTTCTGGGTCCAATAACATTCCACTCCAACAGCACTAAACGGTGGTCTCAACTCAAGCAATTACACCAAGTTTCTGCTAGGGCCTCTGTCCTTTAGTCTGGGACTGATTTGGTGCACCACAAAGATCTGGCTTCATAGTAAAGCAAATGCACATTCAGAAATTCTATGTGGGAAATACTTCTGAAGACTGCCTTATCCCAGTCTGGGTCTGGTGTTGGGCATGGTTTCTAAGTGCTCACATCGATGACAGATTCATGAAAATGACAGAAAAATAATAGCAGGGGCACTAACAGCACTGAGAAAAAAAGGAGCAAGTAAGAGGAAGGTGGTAGTTGTCCTTGGCTGAATATACTATTTTGATCTGGGGATAAACCTTCCCAGCTTTAAACCTGGTCTCAATCAGCCTCATTAACATTAACTGTGTTACTATGATAAAGAACCAGCAATACAGAAGGCCCAACCAACCCAAAGCAGGCAGTTGGGGACTGGGTCTGACACCCCCTGTGGAGTCTGATCAAATCATTTGCCTTTTCTTCATCTGTAAATTAAATAGCATGGCCCCATGCCTAGTTGTCTAAATGGAGGGGAAGATAAATGAAAAATGCTCTACGAATCTAAGGTGATATTGCCATCACACAGCATCTGAGAGACATGTGCCAGACACGGTATTGTGTGGTAAAGACACCAACATGAATGAGACATGGCCACAAATCAAGGCACTACAACAGCCTAAAGAAATGGGGTAAGAATAACTAAGAAAGCAATTATAACACAGTATGGTAGGAACAGATGGTGTGGTGGGAAAGGAGCAGAGGGATACCCAGAAAGCTCTATGGGCAAGAAACACAGACCAGGTGGACAAGGTGCTGAGAGCACTTTTACAGAAGAAACACCTGAGCTAAATCTTGAGCAAAATGTACATGGCCGTGTCATCCTGCAACTGGCTGATATACGTGCCTGTGCAAATCTTACATCTGACTAATAATTATAATTCAGTGACTTTTTCTGTAAGCATGTCAACATGAAATGTGTGCATTGGAATGTTTCACTTATATCAACGAAATATTATGTCTAATGCTGCAGATACCTAGCCTGTTCTGAATCTAAGGAATTCTTTATAAATCAGGGAGGTGCCCTAGAAATCATAGAAACTATCCCATACCAGAGCCCTAACTTCTTTTACATTGAGCAATCCTTACTGTCTTCATTTAGTTTGAAACTATCCTATGTCACCAAACACAGAAGTACGTTTAATATTTGACTAGCATCATGAATGTATATCTAAGACTAATTTGGAGATATGGAAATTCATACTGCCAGTTAATTTCTCATCAAAACAAAATTTACTACTTCTTAAACTAAGCTATCAAACATCATAAAACTGGCAAATCAAATGAGGATCATGCACAGTATGATCATATTTGCATTCCTAAGCACAGTGACCAAAGACCATATCTCCTACTATGCTATTTTGTGCCCTCTAAACTTCTAAAAGTCGAAGGTGGATGTTCCCAAATTTTCCTTCCTTTATAATTAAGCATTTGATTATAAAAATAACAAGTTTAAAAAATCTGTAAACATATACTTCGTACCAGTTTAACTCTTCCTAGAAAATCATCACTAATTAAAAAGACACAAACTACCATAATTAGTTTTTTAGTCATTTTTACAATAAGGACTTCCAGGATCAGAAATAATGAAAATATTTAATCAATATTGTATTTGAAAATTTATCAGTTTGTTAGCTGTTTTCTTTGTAATGATTCAATGATTATCTGTATTTATAGAACAGCAGTAATTTTAATAATTCCTTCATTAATAATTCCTTTGAGTAGGTTATTTCTTGCATAAAATCTGAATTTCTACTTCAATAAATAGGAAGTCATGTGACTTTTAGTATATTTT
Organism: Callorhinus ursinus; assembly: GCF_003265705.2. Taxonomy (NCBI): domain Eukaryota; kingdom Metazoa; phylum Chordata; class Mammalia; order Carnivora; family Otariidae; genus Callorhinus; species Callorhinus ursinus. The sequence goes on from NW_027397101.1 coordinate 18,848,794, forward strand.
CCCCTATAAAATACATTTTTTTCTATGAAGTTCCACCTTCTAACATACTTTCCTCCAGAGCTATGTTTTGCCAGAGGGCTTTTCTCTCTCTCTGTTTTTGGTCTCATCTTCAATTCTCTGTTTTCTTCACTCTGGTAGTTTTGGCATTCCCTTGATCTCTGTCATCTCCATTGCAAATGTTCTCTCCCATAACTCTGTATAGATGTTTTGTTTTTCTCGACAGTGTGAATACCTCAATAAAATAGGTGGTATTAAAGATATTTAATATGCTCATAAGAAGAAACCAACAATAGCTTAAAAACACAGGCACAAAAAGGCTACTGCCCAATAATACTCTCAATTATCTGAATACTACAGCGCAACTGACAACACAGTAAACAATATCAGAGCTATCTTGGCAATTAAGTAAAAATGCCTTTCAAGAAACCATAGGTCAGCTTTCATTGCTAAGACTTGTTGGGTGATTCTGTAGCTAAACACTTCAACACACATCCCGCTGATCTGATTATGTTTTCTCAGTTCAAATCCTGTATCTAAACAGCAAGTTTATCTGTTTTGCTACTGGTATAAAATGTAATCTACACTAACCTATTCAAAGCAAGATTCACACATATTTTTGAAGTGATATATCCTTATAAAAAAATTCTGATGTTTTGAGGAAGTGCTATCTATTCCATTTTAATGTAATCAGTATTATTCAACGTGGACACTTTACTTGCTTGACATTTTTTCTTTTGGTAATTTTTTCTGCTTGAGTTTATAGTGTTTTAAAACTCACACACAAATTCAAATATTTATGAACTAGTATTAGGGTAATATTTTATTCTGAAAAATGTTTAAGCCAACAATGAACATTCTAGGTCTCCTATTTCCATTAAAGAGGTAAATAATAATTTCAGAGAGAAATACATTTCACTCACACACAGACACACAGACACATACACACACACTGTTATGAAATTACTGTCACTAGTTGGTTGTTTATCCAAGAATGGTAATGAGATGTGATGACCTACCTTCTTTAGCCAAGTCCTCTTTGTAATAGTAACATTCATTTATTTAACAGTTAACCAACATTTGGAGCACTGTCTATGTTTATTCAAGGGGTTTTTCCCTTTGCAAATCTAACCAGCCCATACAAGAACAGAATCCATAATCAAGCTCTTGCTGATCCCAGGCCCTACTCAATTGAGATAGGCAGTGCAAACAATTGAAGTATTGTTACTGGACAAGATAATCGACAATGTGGTTAATTGAAAATTAATAGTAGGACTCTACTTAGTGCCAAATGTAGTCATTTGAAGTAGTCACCTTCAATAGCCCAAGAAAGAAAGTCGATTCTCAATTATCGAAAAGTAAGGATCATCTGAGGAAATAGTACTTTCGACTTCCTATTGACTTAAATTGAGTAAGAGAGAATTACTCTTTTGATAACATTTTTTTTCTCCAGCATATATCACTTAGATATAATCAAACAAGAAATGTTTTAAAACCAAAACATTTACCAGGTTCTTAATATGGAAGTAAAGAAAGGTACACTTCAAGTTTATACAGAGAGAAAGCCACACAGTATACTGAGAACCTGCTATGTGCCAGGCATTATTCTGGACACTGGAGTACACAAAGATGGGCACAATTTCATTCTTGCCCTCAAGGACAGTGTCTTTCAGCTATGCTTGCTGAATCTCCACTCTCTCTGCCACAGGAAAACACGACCTATTCAAGAACTTGACTAAAACTTTATCCCGTGTGTAAATGCTTTCTTGGTTTGCCTGTCCTCTGTTACTCTGTGGCACAAAGATCAGCGTTTATCACATTCACTCATCAGCAATTATCAGGTACCATCCTACTAAGTGCCAGGAATGACAGTTGATGCTGAGACTCTAGAGATGAACAGATAAAATCTATCCCTTGGGAAAATCACAGTGCAACTCTTAACAAGTTAACTTACCTAAAACTACTGCATAAAGCAGAGCTCCCCTGGAAGCACCAGCTTAGGCATCTTTACATCACTAGCTCCTGGCATACTATAGGAGCTAAAGATGTTCATTCAGTACCGGATGAAAAATCTCTGGATGGGAAATCAGAAGATCATATTTTGACCACAATATGTCACTGTGACACTCTGGGCTTCACTTTGTGTCAAACAATGAGGTGGCTGTCTGCCCCATGTAGTCTCAGGGTCTACTGGTATATGAGTCAATATTCTGATTTCAAGTGAGAGAGGTAAACATTGTTAACAACCTCAGGATATGCTTTAAACAATTTTAAACCCATCTGAGCTATGATTAGTTCAATGACTAGGCCTATGCTGAAATCACATCTTGAAACATTATTGTAACCATTATTGTGGAATTTACTTTCTGATTTTGATATATTGAGTTCTTTTCTTGTCTCCCCTAACCCCTAGATGTATAATTTGGGTCTGCTGTATTCTTTCAAACGAAGAATTGGCAGGGTGGTTGCTGTTACTTAGGGTAAGTGTATAATCTCTTTGACTTTCTCTTGTTGGGCAAACTGCCCAGTATCAATTTTTTTTAGAGCTACAAATATGGTTTTAATAGATTCACAGATTTCAAATTATTAGAATTCAGAGCATGTCTCTCCCAGGGTTAGCAGATAATTCACAGCAATCCATGTAGATGCAAAGGAGATGACAATGGATCAATCTGTATGTGAATAAGTTGACATAGTGGTTTACTGTTCCTCCTATCTCTGCAGCCCACTCCCACCTCCCAACACACAAACTTTTCACATGAAGAAAAATGCCTCAGTCTATGGGAGTTTAAATTAGTCATAATATCCACTTTAGGGACTGAAGAAGACTTACTGTAAATCAGCCACTCAGAAACCACATTTGACATACTTTGGTTAGAATGTAACTAAAAGTTGCATAATATGGTACCTATTGATTAGAGCTTGGGATTATAATGGAAAGCAATTGCCATACATTGAAAGAGACCAGCCACAATATAGAAAATTGTTCCTGAGGAGCCCACAAAGGGAATCATTTTCCTTATAATCTGTAACTCCTTATCCTCTAGATGGTATATTCTATCGCTCCCTTAAGGTTGTATTTTGCCCTAAAGGTGCTAAGGATATCTTATCCTCAAATCACCTAACTGTTCAACTCCCTGAGAGCAAGAGAAAGTTCTGCAGAGTAAACTGAATTCTTTATTGAAACAGCACTGTCCATTCTGAATTGGAGCAAAAGAGCAAATCAGAAAAACGTCTCAATGGGTAACAATTCTCAAATGGTTGAGGATGTTATAATAGTTATAAATTCGCATTAGAATCTGTCTGGGTTTTTTTCTGTTCTTTTTCCTTTATAAAATATAATAATTTATTGAGGGAATTATTGTACATCAGATACCGTGAAATGCAATTCATTTGCAAAGTGTCCCTTCCATCTACCTGAACAGAGAACTTGTTCTTCTCTACCAGCCTTAAAGCATCATTCCCATAAGCAGTATGTATTTTTTTAAAAACAGGAATACCCAGCAAGTAAAGAAATCTCATGCCACAGAGAAAGAACTAAGATCAGTTCATCTACTTATAAGAAGCAAAAGGTGCTACAGATTTGAATCATAGCTTGAGTGGATGGTAGGAAACTTTGATGTTTCATACCCTCTGCATGAGTCACGATAGTAGTTAACCTTATAATTTTTGGACCATGACTCCAACAAAAATACATAACTACAATAAAAACACATATAGTAATTGTGTAACTCAACTGCTTTTGTTAAAAGTTGGTTTCTGAAACAGAATCTTCTGTCATGTAAATGCTTGAAGACATGCATAATATTTCAATCCCACTGGGGACTACTTTTTAGTTTTTCCTTACACTCTTCCCTAAATCTTCACTAATCTATCAGACGTCATGATTTAATAGAAGCGTGAACTATACCTATTGGGGTTCCTGGGTCCTTTGGAAAAACACGGTGAAGATTTGGGCCTTCGTTTTTGAAGATCTGAAGGAGCCGAATCACCCTGTGACAGAATTCTGCTAAACAATGGTTTTTTAGAAGAATATTAACAGTAGCTAAACAGTTAACAACTTTCCCCTGTTTCAAAATCAAGGATATGGAATAAAATTGAGATAATGTCTCTAAATGTTTTATATTTCAATGTGGATAAAGCTGGGGACCTGTGTCCATGAAAGGGAAATGCATTATGCACTCCAGATCACTTCAGTCTGACCAATTTTCAGCTGGTATGCTAAAATTATTAAGGAAATGCCAACAGTCCTTTCAAATAACAAAGTTAAGGTGAAGGCACACCTGACTGAACTCATGTGAGAAGCACACTACAACAAATAAGGGATTCAGGAGAACAGATACTCCAAAGCACTCTAAGCTTTTAGATCCACATGAAAAACAACTTATCGGTTCCTATGGTGGACTCCATCTCTGCATTACCAAAAACCCTCCCTGTCTCACTTCTTATTACAGCCACAACACCTAACTTCCCCCATTTATAGCTAAATAGCATCTGAGTTTGCCTCACATGCATCATGCTTCCTGACAATATGGAAAAAGATGCACAGGCACAAATTAGAAGTGTAGGGAGTTAAGGCTCAAAGGACCACAATGATCAACCAAGAATGAGTCAACGGGTAGACATTTCCCCCTTTTATTTTGTGGGGAAATGTATTCATGAGGGGCCTCCAAAGGCTCCAGTGAGAATGAGCACCCATTAGGAGTAGTAATGATCACTTTAATAATTCATCTTTGTATTGGTTTCCCATGGTCCTTCATTCTTACTCTGGAATCTACCCGAACAAAGTACCTTCATGTAAGTCAGTATTTCATGATCTGTTTGCAGGAGGACCTAGGTTAAGTCAGCTCTCCAAAACATCCTAAAATGTATAAATGAAATAACACCTGAATGTACCAAAATATAAGAAGAGATAAGATAGTGACATAATTCACAGTAAAAAAGGAAAGATAAATGATAAAAGGAGAGAAACTAGAAAAGCCCTTAGAAGATCTAGAAGGCTGGGATCTTCCCATTCAGAAGAGGCAGCCCATGGAGGAGCCATACTCAGAAAAACTCTGAAGGGCACAACTTATAGCCCTTTATTTTTGCTACTAGGGCTTCTACTTGACAGAGAGCCAGACCATACACCCCAGAGCTCCTCATAGGCTCTGGTCATCTGCATCAATCCCAATTAGAAATAGGACATGCACCCTCATACTGTCTTCTCAAATCTCTGAAACCTACTTCCTATCAGATCTGAGAAGCAGGCTCTCATAAGTGAGCAGAGAAGAGCAGTCAGCTCACTGTTAGTCACCTCTTAAACCCAGAAAGCTTCCTGTCCCACCATATGCTTGGCTCCAGTCAGCAGATCCCCTGATTTCAATACCGGTTTGACAAGTAGTGTCCTGCAAGGCTTCCCAGGAAACAGACCCAAACTCCATCAAATACATCTGCATAGTAGAACAGTGATTGAAAATCCAAGTTGCATAATCCAGAACAGAGCCAAGTTTAACAGTGAAAAAGTATCCTCACATGTAGTGTGAGGTTGTCTTACGCCACAGTTTCTCTCATTAAGGACATTCTGAACAACTCATTCATAGATGATTGGTCTGAAATCTTTTAGTGGTTACTGATTCACAAAACCACAGAAATAATACATATTCTGCTAACAGCCAGGGATGTTGCTATGGCATCACAGATAATCACTTTTGAAACAGAGATATCTGTGCCACTCCCGTGAAGATGAGAAAAAAATCTTTAAAATAATATATCCAAATATCTGATTTGTCAATTTGGAAGTGTTTAACATCAACACAGACCAGTAAAGAGGGGAAAAAAATCCTGATTGTTCAGGGCAAAATGAAATCACAATTAAGATTTCATTATACACAATCATAACTGCTTTGTATATAACCCTAAAAGGACACTGTCCTAATAAATCCATTCTCTAGATGAGATTAGGTAGTAACAACAGTTATCAGTCATCAAGCTCCATTCATAAAAGTAAATCAAGAGGGAATTACCTGTGACATTTGTTTTTCTGCAAGTCCTTGGTTAAATTATTAGGCACTACTACCAAATTCTGTTAAAGAATAAAGGAATGCCACGAAGTAGCTAAGCAACCTGAGAGCAAAATCAATAAAATACACACCTTTGATTCAATCTCCCAAAAGCAAAGTTTTCATTTGGGGACATAAAGAAACCAACTTCATGGAGTAAGGGGGATGGGTATGAAGAAAGCAGGCAGAGTAAAAAGGGCAAAAAATACCAGCAAAAGTCCTGAATCAAGTAGTAACTACTGACACTAACAATTTTCTTTTGCACTAGGATTCTGGGTTTGTTTTTTGTTTTGTTTTTTTTTAAGGGTTTCTGTTTTCTGCTCCCTAGCTAATAGGAGTCCTTTCCCTTTCACATGGAAGATAATGAATGTTCCCTGCATATGTTAGACATGGACTTATATGACTAGGAGTTATAAGCAAAATTCCTTTGCACATCAAAGATTTAAAAAAAAATTTTTGCTTATTCAAGAAATTCCTAATGGCTTCATTTTTAAATAAAACTTTCTCTTTATTTGAGACCCAGTGGCACAGTAGCGTATAGCTTGAGGATAGCAGGTAACTCTCATAATGAACTCTGCACAGTTTTGAGAAAATAATATCTGAAGGCAGTTTTTTCTTCTGGGGTCAGTAGATGAGCAGTTCAAAAAGAATAAAGTATCCCAGGGAACAGAACACAACTGGAGGGGGAGGGGAGGAACATTCTTGCTAATTAAAATTTCCAGTTCTGATGGCCCTCTATATACACAAATCCCAGTCAAGAAAGGCCTGCAGGATCAGGCCTGTACCAAGAAAAAGTATACCATCATCACATTAATTGTATTATTACTTCATAATGCTAACCAGCCAGGTTTATATAGAAGAGATTAAATAACAAGATAATCTTATAAACAATGCTCATTTCATCAGTGTACCAAATAAGTTTGATTTATATCAGTAACTGTTCTTCTAATTAATTTATGCATCCACATGCTTTAATTTACACAGACACACACCTACACTGGGGTAGGGATAGCTATTTTTTTTAATATTTTTAACTTTAAGATGGGTTTATGTTTAGACTTCCCAATGTTCACACTTCAAAAATGAAGTGACTGTTAAAATACCCTGCATTAAAATTGAAGCATGCAGAAAGAAAACATTTTATCAAACTCAATGCCTTATCTCCCCCTGCCAACATTTATGTTTGATTTTAGTTAGTCTAGCTTTACTCAAACTTAAAGCCAGATCTGTCTATTCCAAAGTTGTAAACTTACGTTTCTAACCAATATTTCCCTCAAAGCCTTTTGGATATAGAACTTCATCTTGTTACAGCATCAATCTTAAGCTCCTATATTTGTTTTCCTGCAGTTTCTAGTGATTTAAAGGGGGAAAAAAAGGCTGCTAGCTTTAAAAAAAAAATCATTTCTACTATCATCAGGGGCTTGGATAAATTTTTTAAAGTACACTCCAGGATGCTGGTTTACAATAGCAAGTTTACCACCAGTCAACAGAAATGAGAAAATTCCAGAAAGGGAGGAAAATTCAACCTGAAAGATAAAAACAATATGTCTGAATCCAGACCCGCTTACAATAAGCCATCAGTGACATCATGGTAATGCCAGCACTCTTTGAAAGCCCCTAAAAATAACAATCTAAAAGGATTATCTTGGTGTCAGGATTATTCCAGTTTAGTCATTTTACACCATCCATGATACTTTCAGTGTGGCGATGAGGAGGTCTATTTACTTATTTAATTGGGCAAGCAAAAAGGTTTTTACTTGTCTTTGATATAACACTTTTATTTATGTATTTGATCAGTGTTTATTTGTAGGACATTAATATAATAACATGTCAACTACATTATCTGTTTTTGATTATAAACTCCTAGAGGGCAGAAACACTGTCTATTCAGCTCACTTTTTATAGGATACAAACATAGTACCATAGTCAAAAAGGCACTTTAAATATGGTTTTTATAAAAACGATGGTTTCAAGGGTTTGGTCTGCCTCTGTGCTCCATGAAACTCAACTGGCAAGTACTGAAAGTAACACTTATATTCTTGGGTAATTCCATTCTTCAGATGTCTGTAATGGCATTTCTCTTCTTGAAACAGTGATTATTTAGATGGAACTATTTCTACCTCTTAATGTTCAAGAGCTAGCTTTTGTCAAACACCTAAATTCTATAACGAATTCACACTTCCTAGAAAATAAAAGAAAAAAAGCCAGACCCAAACATCCCATTTCTTAGCATCAAGTTAACACACTTCCTGCATCAGACAGAAGGATCTGCTGTTTTCATGAGGGAACCTGCTAACACTATTACTGTGGTACCTAAAGGCTACTGTGTAGCCTTCTGGTATTCTTAATGCTCACTCAGAATATCTAGAACAAGGAATACAATGAGTCAAATAATTTTCTGTGATAAGAACTTAGAACCTTGCCATATAATGCTTACAAACTCTAAAGGAATAAAAACCAGTAAACAGTATTCTTCAAGGCTCTGACACATTAGAAGTGGAGAATGTTTCTGCTAACTATGTAATTTGGAGTAAGTTTTGAAAAATTTCTGCACCTTGGTTTCCAAATCTATAAAATGAAGACATTAGATTATATAAATAATTCAGATAATTCCCAGGTTTAAATTATGAAATCATATGAAAAAAATACTGAGTCCTAAAGAATCTCACACACAGACATTCCATTATCTACCCTAACAGGTTTCCCCCCTTTTATTTTTGCAGGTGGAAGAAGGTAGACTATGTGTTTTCAATGTAAATCCTCATTTCTGCAATGTTACTCATTATGACTAACTCAAAATATTCAAACAGAATATCACTAGCCATTCTTATAAACATAAAATATACAGATTTATATGTAATGAGATATACATGTACAAAATCCATATACATGCACACATTCTGACACATACAATTCTCTCTATTCAAGCCAAGAATTAAAATTCTTCCTGTTTTTCTATCTTTATCTTTTCTTTCTCCTTCTATGAAGCATCTACAAAGCTGTTATGACTTAGGAACTTACATAAAGTACAAATAAGCACCTTACTCAACATTTCTTATATTCATACTGACAGTTCTCAACATGAACTTATGTTAAGCTGATTATCTGAAATCTAGATAACATTCCCTCAATACAGTGGTTTTGAGAGAGAATACAAGTGGGTTCCATGGTGTAATGGTTAGCACTCTGGACTCTGAGAGAAAATACAGAATGTAGGTAGGTTCTCAGGCCATGGAACCAAGATTTATTTAATCTGTAATGTACTTGATATATAGAACTCATGATACAGAATCCATGAATTTAATGATACTTAAGCAGAGAGTAATAGTAACAACAGCAGGAGAAAATTAAAAAAAAAAAATGTCCTGAAAATATGTAGGGGCATCCAGGCCACACTCCACTAAATTATAAAAGGGAGGAAGGAACTTAAGTTCATGAAACTGCTTTTTATCTATTAATTATTTACTAAGACTCCTGCAAAAGAAAACTTCAAGCAACTATTGAGTATACTATCATTTTCTTACTTGTTTTGAGAAATAAATAAAGGCACTACAGAATGCAGTGATTTCTTCCAAATAAAGAAAGAAAGGCACAGGTATTTTGTTCAAAACTCCCTATGTTCGCTGTGGATGCCTTAATCTCATGGAAAAAAAATTATAGAACTTTAAAAGTGAATATAACTTAAATGGATGCAGTATATGAAATTTTCAGGAAAAAAAGTCTTGCTAATTTTTAGTTGCTTAGCCAAGAGAAGCTAGTAAAATACATTTATATCATAACAATAATGCACTCACTACTTGCTGTGTATTAGACACAGGCCTTATGTACACACACAACCCTTCAACCCTTCCAATAGTGCCAAGAAAATAGATCTGAAGAAGCCAAATCTTCCTGTTCTTTTTCATCAATTAAAATGAAATCCAAAGATCAAAACACACAGAAGCAATCTCCTAACTACTGGTTGCTCTATTAGATGTCAGGAAATTCAAGTACTTTGATTTGAATGTCGTCCTCATGTCAGGGAAAGGGTAAGTGGGAGCCACAAATTTCTGGCTTTCATCAATAACAATTCCACTCAAAAGTCCAGGAAAAGGGATGATTTAGTGAGTATCCTGCATTCCTTTTTTAAGAAACAAACAAAACTAATCAAGGTCTAGTCACATTCCTTAAAAAAATCCACCAATGCTCATACAAATTTGTGTAAAAATGCAACCTAAAATTTCTAAGTTCACAATTCAAGTAACTGGATATTAATTTTTTAACTACTAGCAAAAAAACGAGGACTACAAATGAAAACAGAACTGCAGTTCACTTTTATGGAAGACAGAATTGGTTGTGAAGAGAAACAAGCATAAAAGAATAAAAATTAAAAGAATAATGGAAAGGAAAGAGAAAATGGAGAAGAAAAAATGGAGGTACATAACAAGGAAAATAGAAAGGCAGTGAGGTGAAGAGGAGACTGACGGAGCAAAGTGGGGTAAAACGTTTGTATTAAAACGACTCTCGTCCAAAGCTTGCTAGAGCTGGACCATCGCCTCTATGTGACAGAGGGATTACCTTTTTTAGTGGTTTTTAAAAATGCTTTCTGTACCTACACAGTCTCATTTTATTTTTCAAAATCCTGTGTTTATTTCTAAATAAAAGTTCACGTTTGAAAACTTTGCTTATGTGTAAAGGAATGACTTTTATTTTAGAAATGTACTTTGGAACATACACACCATTGCTCAGTTTAGTGCTCAAAACCTCAGAGATGCCCTGACATTCCAAACCTGACAGTCTTTCCTTTGTCAAGAAATTAGGGCTGCCTCTTTCCACAGTACTTGAAAATTACATTTGAAATCAGTGTTCACGATTTTGCAAAGCCTTGAAAATACGTCTGTTTGCTTGAGGAACAATCTGTCACTCAAGATAGTTGTCCCGATTGTCCAGAAAACAAGGTAGATGTGCCCAAAGAGTCAGAAGATCTCTAAGGAACATCAGAATTTGGTTATCAGAGAAAAACTGTCCTCCTGCCTAGAGTATGTACACAGAACACTTGCAATGAATATTGTACCCAAAGCCAGATCCATAGAGAGGTGAGCTGTGCATCAATCCAGTCTGGTTTAGCAGGCTAAGAACCCCACCTACCCAGTCCGCCTTGACCAGATAGCTTGCTTCCTTCTTCCCATCCACCTACCCATCCTGTATTCCAATAAACCCCTGGTCCTCACTCTATCCCTCAATCGCATAAGAATGCTTTCATATAAAAATTCATTAAGTAATGTACCACTTTCAATATATTGATCCTACAAACTGTAACTCTGTGAAGTGGTTCAACACGATGTCATCACCACACAGCAACTTGTTTCATTTACAGTATCTGTTTCACTTCGACTCATGAGCTAATATAATTCAATTTTTTTTTAACTGCACACAGGCTGCTAGACACATGTGCATGGCAAATGGAATCTGAACTTAGCTTAACAGCCTCATTTATTCCTGATGGTTTAAATTATTTCATCACAATTAATGACACCCCCTCAGCTTCCTGTGCAGCGCTGCCAGATGTTCAGAGACCACAAAGCCACTCTCTTCTTTGACGGCTGGTGACAAGTCGTCCTCTGAAGGACGTTCCCTAGGTACACGGGCCGGATGACACCTCCATTGCTGAGCACCTCTCTGCCTCCCAGAGTACCCATGTTGAGGAAAAAGCAGGAAGGCATGAGAAAGAAGGCATGAGAAACCAGGAAATGCATTAGCAAAGGCAAATGATGTGAAGTGATCTGCACTCAGAGGAACTTGGCTCCCGCCACAGGAGTCCCTAACCTTGTTGTTTTATGAAAGAGCTCTTCACCTCCACCTTCCCAGGCCCTGGTATCCGCTGAGTGCCTAACCTGGCGTCAGTCCTCAGGGAATGTCAAAGGACAATAAAAATATCAACTTTTCCACAGGGATCCTTCTTGGTTTTGGTAATTTTGTTCTGAAGGGTGTTGTTTAAACTTACTACCTTCACTATGATCATCATGTTGGTTTTGAGAGTAAATACTCTGAATGGTTTATCATTATATCTTTTTTTTAAGATTTTATTTATTTATTTGAGAGAGAGAGAGCGCAGGAGCAGTGGGAAGGGCAAAAGGAGAAGCAGACTCCCCACTGAGCAGGGAGCCAGATGCAGGGCTCAATACCTGGACTCCAGGATCTTTTTTTTTTTTTTTAAAGATTTTATTTATTTATTTGAGAGAGAGAGAGAGAATGAGAGATAGAAAGCACGAGAGGGAAGAGGGTCAGAGGGAGAAGCAGACTCCCTGCTGAGCAGGAAGCCCGATGCGGGACTTGATCCCGGGACTCCAGGATCATGACCTGAGCCGAAGGCAGTTGCTTAACCAACTGAGCCACCCAGGCGCCCCCGGGACTCCAGGATCCTGACCTGAGTCAAAGGCAAACACCCAACCGACTGAGCCACCCAAGTGCCCCTTATCATTATATCTTCAACTATAATTTTCTTCTATCCTATTCAGCATTCACTTCCAACTGAAACATACAACATTTTGGGAACTTGTGGCAAACAGTTTCACCCCTTTTTCTTTTTTTAAACTTTATGGAGGTATAATATAATGGATATACAAAAAGTTGCACACATTTCACGTATATATCTTGATGACTTTGATTTACCTATTTTTCTTAGGCTTAGTAAGATTTATTTGTTTCAGGGACTGTTGGCTTTTTGTTTTTGTGCTTGTTAGGTTTTGTTTGTTGCCTGGTTATTTTTTTTAAAGAACATACTGAAAAGTAGACTTCACACTTTCCTTATTTTGATTCTAATAATGGGCAAAACCATTTACTTCTTTTTTTAAAAAACCAAAATTTTTATTCAGTATGAAATTCAGAAATAGTGATTATATTCATCATTTTACATTCACAAAAAATATAAATTCATATAATCACAGGTAGCTAAGAGTAGCTAACAGGGTAGCAGAAACAGTAAACACACTAGCACTGATACAGTAAGAATCCAATACTACAGCTCTAATTCGGAAAACATTTCCATCAACTAGAGAACATGTGGCAGACATTTTATGGATTATTTTTTAAATGTTAAAAAAAAGACAAAAAACGCTGATCTTATTCAGGGAATAAGGGGCCTTTTTCTTTGCCAAAAAGTGTAATAGGAAAACTGAAAGGCCACCTGTGTCAGCCCACCCTATAGTATGAACATAAGCTATAAGAGCATTTTGGAAAATATCTTCAAACTGAGATGAGAAAAAAAAAATCAATATCAATACAGATTCCAAGCAGATGCAAAAGGCTTCTGTGCATGTTAGTGATTATGTGTGTGGCCTACACAGGCTAATTTCAGATGCCTCCAAAACTCAGTATACTTTCTCTTTTATAAACTATTTGGGATTAAAACTAGGAGCTCATCCATATCAACTTTGACAATGGACACAAATACAGGGTAAGCTAATCAAGCCAAACAAGTTGAATATTCCCCCTCATAGAAGACTCTTTTAATCTTAAATGCCTACTGAAATTTACAGACATGCTACACTTAAATTTTGACAGTTGTTTATTAAAATTGCTTTCCTAGGAAGTTCTATGAAACCAACAGTCTAGTTTGTATCAGAACTGAAGCAATCGGAGAGAAGTCGAGATGATGGCATACTTGCAGCAAGCAGACAACAATAGGAAACTCTTAGCACTCCCAGAGTTGCATCAAATTTTCCATGGACCGAAACTAAAATGAAATAGTTCAATTACTAAGAGGTAGATAAGTAAAATAAACAACTAATTTCATACAGTGAAGTTGGGAGAGAGTCATATGGACCTCATTCTGTTGTCTCCAAACGCTGTATTAGAGGGGGAAAAGGAGCTGAATAAACTTTAAACTCTCATGTAGGGATGTATTGCTTGTGTGTCCCTGGCAGATGTGGAAAGGAGATGAAATGGGCAAGGGAGAATCAAATATCCCATCGCTGCAGGTTTGTTGAGGGAAAGAGCACTGCAAAGATCTCACATCTGGCAATCATTTGTCAATAGCTGGAAAGAGAACGGCAGGAAACTTTCTGGCTCTTGGAGAAGATGAAAAGACAAAAACCATGTGTCACACACACACACACACACACACACACACACACACACACACATTCTGCAATGGTACAATGACTACTACACTTATTCTCCACCCCTCCCCCCCCAAATTTAATGATCTTCAGATATACTCTACTCCGTGGTCAAAAACATGCAGTCACTTGACTTGTTAAAGCTGCAGTGTATGTACATTTTTCAAATAAACCCCAGGGCTGATGTTAGAAAATCAAAATCAGTCAAGCATAGACCGCCTGGTACTTTGGGCAGGAATCCTTGTGGTTTAGTCAATAAACAGAATCTGAATGAAAGACACCACAGTAACTAGACAGTAAGGTTTTGAACAGTTCTTAACCTAAGGGGGGTTGGGGAAGGCGGGTGCACTAGTGACCATGGACATAAGGCTACCAGTCCACTTAGATGGCTCGCTCTACCTGCAACATGACTGTGTTTAGCACAAGGTCATCTGTTGTTTCTCTCTCTCTCTCTCTCACTCTCTCTCTCACACACACACACACATACAGTGAACTTGTATTAGAGGAATGTTGAATGTTGTGAATGAATTTAGAGAGGAAACAGTTTGTTGTTGTTTTTTAAATAATCATACCTGTTTAATAGGGTGGGAAGGAGAAACCTCAAATTCTTTTCGGTCCATACTGGTGATAATAATATAGAAAATTTGCTGGCTTCATTATGAGTTCATAAAAATGACCAGCTTTGCCCTAGCAGGTTTATTATGCAATAAAAAGTTTTCGAGACAACCCACACAAAATTAATTAACTTCTCCAAAATCATAGGAATTTAAATCTGGTCATGGTGATCGATAGACTTCAATAAGCAGCTTTCAGTTCACCCTTATGCTGCATTTAACTAGCAGCAATCGCCAAGCTCATCCCTGTGATTCCATAAGTGAATGCTGCAGGTTGTTTAATAACCTGGCAAATTCACAGTAGCTTGTCAAATTATTACAGGAACAGTGTCATCACTAAACAAGCCTGATCACGGTTAATTACAATGCAGACTAGAGTGCAGCCACAATTGTTCATTAATTACAGGAAGCACCTCATTTAAATTTTATGGAAATTTACACTTGCACCCCGGTATGTCTGGGGAAAAAAAAAGTGATCCTTCACGCATTCACAGAAGAAAGGAGTCTGTGGTTTATGAAACATCACAGTAAATTGTGTCTAATCTGGTACTGAAATATTGGTTCATTATTTACTCTAATTTTCTAAGCACTTTAGTGGTGAAAAATATCAAGTCAACCCCACATCTTGAATTCCCAACCAAGAAAGGAACCGTGTTGGGTTAGATGTAACAACTTAATACAGGATAAGGCAGAGTTAGACTTAAAAAGTAACTTTTCTCTGATTGAAAATATAATATTTAACAGCAATTAAGGGAAGTCTAAACTAGAATAACCACTTCCTAGAAAATAATTATATAAGAGCACAATTTTTTGCTAATATACATCAGTTAACCTCCCAAGCTAAAAGAAAGTACGGTTTCTTACCCACTTCAAAAACCACTGAGGAAAATCAATAAAATTAGTGAATCAAAGTCTTGATTTCCAGCTACTTTTCTAAATCAAGCATATTAACACAAAAAGCCAGCAGACACCCTTGCAAAAGTCAAGTAAGACACAGACTTCAGGATAATAGTCATTCAAAACCAAAGATATGTTCATGAAAGTGTGCGAGGGATCTTGGGATTATTAAGCAATAAAGTTGCTAAGCCACCTGAAATTTTAGGGATAGAAAAAAAGAGTGAAAAGGAAAGAGGTAAGAACAGAAAAGGACTCCACCAGTTATGAGAAATTATGTCAGCCAAAATAGAAAAGTAAATCAGATATGGGCGCTGTGTGTCTAAATGAAAATCCTTCATAGGAAAGGATATAAACAAACTACTGCTCCTAAGTCAAGGTGTACAAGAGGTTATTCTCAGAATCAAGAGGCCAAAACAGCAAATCCTCTAGTGGTTATGATGCTTGGCCCTGGGGGACAGCTTGAGATCCAAGCAGGGAAAATAGATGCCTCTGGCACGTCCTAGGGTGAATTCCCTGGAGTGCAGAATTAAGACTAAAAACTAAGAAATGCCTCATTTCTTAGGGAAAAAGAAAAGACCAGATACATGCCATAGCAAGAATGAAAGGACTCTAAGCTAAAAACCACTCCTGAAATTGTTAGCTGGTGAAGAACATATTAAGTGTCAGGTTTTTTTATGACTGACATAATGTGGATATGTACCAGATATCATTAAAATGTATGGAAGCCATATTTAGAAAGAGGAAAAAGAGAAGGAAATGTTCAAATGGGTCCCAGTTAATGCACCAATTCACCACACTTGACTCTTTGAACAGATTCAACCTTTCCACTCGGTCTGCCAAAATGGTGTTGTAAGAGGAGGAGTCCAATAAAATGAGACTCATTTCTTTGCCCGGGGGCTTGGTCTTCCTTGCAAGGACCGTGATGAATTGTCAACTCTACAAATGTTTAACTCCTACAACCAGGGTTTCACTTAAACTAGTAAATATACATCTTCTCTCTTGGTATGTTAAAATAATATGCTCCGTTGGTCTCTTTCAGTTTTATTTCACACAGTCACATCTGCAAAACCCATTGCTCTTTGCTTCATAACTCAAAGTTCACAAACAGATTATCCAACAACCACCCATGACAGACCATTCCAGGTGATATGTTTGAAGAACATCACTCGTCCTACCCAAAGAGGTCAAGGATCAGACCACTCTCCATGAAAAGTCTTCCATCACTCTGCATTTATGTGTCACACACAAGCTGTTCGCTTTCTAAAACTGGGAAATACATGATCATGTCTCATATGTGTCACACCTGCTTTTCTATTGTACCATAGCCATACACCACCCAGACAGTACCAGCTTGTGGCATAGCAGAGCTCAGGTGGTCTTCCCTAGGCCAAGAGCAGGTGTGCAAGAGATGGTACACTCTTCAGTACCATAAAAACTGAAACCTCCTCCTACCAACACTTCCACCTTCTCTCCAACTGTGAAGAAGTCAATTTTTAAAACTATTCTCCTTTCTCATGCGGAGTGTCTAAATCAGTAAAAATGCTTTAAAACCAAGCTCATCATGCCCATCCTATAAGTCTGAAAATTTAGAAAATGATGCAAATGCAGGTCCTAAAAAAAAAAAAATAGTATGTGTTTGCTCATGCTAGGGGATGCCATCCATGTTACAACTTCAGCCAGTATCTCTGCATTAGTAACACACACATTCCTTAAATATTAAATGGACATAAAGTAGAGGTAGGTCTTTGACCATGGTGTCATTTTTGTATTTTTTATCTGTGATATACCAAACTACTTCTAATGTCCCAAGACCATGTAACATGAACTGAATTCTAAGTACTTTCATTTGGCTAATGAACTTAATATTGAATCACAGGACATATCTCCCCATACAAGAAAAGGGAAGATACTTATCATTAAATCATACTTTTCTAGTATGGTGCCTAATGGCTTCTGTTCTCCTGAGCTGAGAAACCATCATGCAGGAAGCATGACTTGCTCACCATGTATCTCCAGTGCCTAGCAGAGTACCAAGCACGTGGTAACAATGCTTTGAAAAGATAAGAGCTAGTCTTAACTGAATGCCTGTTATGTGCCAGGCCCTATGCTAACAGCTACGTATATGTTAGAACATTTACTCCTCATAATCACCTTGGGTGGTAAGTCTCCATTTTATAGATGGGAAAGCTAAAGCTCAGTGTGTTTGAGTGACTTTGCCAAAAGTTTCACAGTAGCTTTTGTCAACCTAGGCAGCCAGCCTTCAGAAACCATGTTCTTATCCACTGCAGTTTATACCGTTTCTTAAATGGATGAATAAATGAATTATCTCCAATTACAGACAGTTTAGCCTGAAAAGGACTTTTTGTGGTGCACATGCTACCTTGGTTCTTCCTTTACACCTGTCTCAACAGTTGTCCATCTCCTGATGACACTGATATATCTGTATGGCCTCCAGGGACCACTGTTTCTGTCACACCACCCCCAACTAATAAAGCAATAAGACTCCAACCTGGACTTCCAGCCTCTGGTCTGGCTCCTCCAGGTTTGGGCAAAAGTCTGCACCCAGCACTCTGCCAGCACATGCCACTGGAACCTGGGGGAATATGGCCAAGTTAGATGCTGGGTGTGGAGGTTGCTGAGAACTACACACAAATACATTTGACCCAGACAGAAGCAGGGACATTCCAACTGCAAGTATGAAACAGGCCATCATGGCTCCATTGGTTTTTGACACTTAGTACGTCAAATATATTATGTCAAATATATTATGACTATCATGTAACCAAGTTTATTAACTATCAGAAGGCAAATTCTAAGAAGAAAAGATCCACAAAATTTTTATTCCCCCTTGTATCCACAGCATGTAGCACAAAGTAGGCATGTACTAAGTATCTCTGGATGGAAGGAAGAGAAAAGATTAAAGTACAGGGGAAAAGAAACAGAGAATCTCTACTTGACACTGGTGACATTTTTTCCCCTCTTTTAATTTTCTTATGTGAGAATGAAGAAGAACACTGTATTCTCTAATGCCTAAAGTTCCTTTCTGCTGTTAAAATTCCTGTTCAAATTTATTTTTCCTATTTATGGTAAAGGTTAGCATAGACAGACTTTATCAATATTTTTTTTTATTCATGATCTCTAAATTTTAACAGGCTTATTTTATGTCTGTTCCAATAATAAAGATGATAACAAAATAGCAATAATTTAGAATATTTCTCTATATCTAAAATTCTATATGGAAAGCCACTAAAGATTCCCTTTCAAAACTATCTTAATCAGGCGATCTCATCTCAAAATATTGCCTACTGTTACTTGCTTACTTCATTTTAGATTTTTTTTTGAGATAAAGACAAAAGGACTTAGATTCCATCTAAACCTGTTTCTGCTTTTTAAAAAAGTTCTCTAAATCACTATTCAATATTTCCAAACACACACTATCTTTGTTAATCATACAACTATCTTTATCATAATCTCAATCCATCAATCAGCTTCATTCCACATGTCTTCTTTCCCTATCAAGGCCCACCTTTGCTGTTTTGGTCTGTGCTTTAGCTCCACTTAGGATCATCTGTGCCAGTCAATTCTCTTTGTTCAGAGATCAGTTTTCAGCCAAGTGTACTGCCTTAGAAGATATTTCCCTCTTTCTTTCGACCCACAAATCAGTTCACTTCTTCAAATTTAAACAGTTTTCAATGAAGTCCACTTAGCAAGTTTACCAGTGAATATTACTACTGTTGTAAAAAAGCACTCAGTCAATTCTGCAGACATTTTTGGGACCAACTCTCCTATTCTTTTTGAGTCTTGCATTCTTTCTTCTTGCTCATGTCCATAAGGTGACATGGACAAATTATCACCTGTCTTTGAACTTAACCACTCTTCACCCACAAATTTCACAGTGGGGCCCAAGAGGTGGGAAGCAAGAGAAGTCACGTTTACTGAGCACTTGTGATGTGCCAGTCACCATGTGGGCACCTTACACACATGGATTAACCTGTTTTATTCCTTGCAACCATCTTACGGGTTATGAGCATCTCCCTTTGACAAATGAAAAAAAAAAAAAAAAAAAAAAACCAGAGACTTCGAGTAGGTAAATAACTAGAGCTCAGGGTCCCATACTAGAAAGTTGCAATTCCCAAACTTAAGAAATGAGAAGACTGAGAACATATTTCAAAGAAGTTAACAAAAAACATGCAAAAGTTGTGGCTTCCCATCTAGAGGTATTTGTTGATGTTTCATATGAAAGAAATTATAAAAAAGACAAAGGAAGTGAAGAAAGTGTGTTATCAAGACCCACTACTTGCTCTGTGGTTTAGGACAACATAAACAATGCGAAATTATCCTCTAACTTGAGGAATGAGAAAGAAATGGGGCAAAGAGACAAGCAGGGACACTGTGTATGTGTGTTGGGGCACACACAGACTGATGCTGATGCCACCCCTCAGCTGACATATGGAGGGGCACTAATGAGTTCTGCAACAGTAATCCTAAGGTGCAATAGAAGAACTGGGGAAAAATTAATCTTCGAATATTCTACATCAAAACAACCCCCCCCACAGCTTCCTATAAAACCTCAATAAATGTGACTACTTAACTGATTAAAGCACATTCCATGAGCCAGAATATATACTGCAAATCAAGTGTAAAGAATATTTTATGTACACAAAACAAATTCCCACTTATCTTAATATTTTGACTGTGTCACCAATACTAAGTTTCTAGTTCCTTTATACCACCTCCCACCCCACAGAATGCATTTTATAAACACTCTCAAGAGCAAAGGAGAAAGTTAAACAGCGACAATTACACGCGATTACAACCTCGACACTTAGAAATACACAGTTTCTGAGAGAAAACAAAAAGGTCTGTGAATAAGTTGGAAGGAAACAGTGCCAGGCTACCAGAAATCTATCAGCTTTCCAAATCACGAAAAGAATTACACTGGGGACGTGAGTTAGCACTCTCAAACAGAATCCGAAGGTTTCTGAGCAGAAAAAATCCATCAGGATCCAGGTAAATGGACTCCTGCATTTTAAAGATGAGGAAATTGAGACTTAAAACAAAACTGCACAGTTGCACCGCTGGGTTCACTGTCTAATGATGTCCTCTCCTACCACACCCACCACACTTCGTGGCAGTATCAGATAAAGAAAAATATTTAAGGGAAAAGCACGCTCTGTTTCCTAATTCATCAAAATGTACCAAGGAAAACACAAAGGATATAAAAGTTGGTAACCTAATTAGTTATAATTCTGCACACCTAGACCATTAGGCCTTTTGATTTAGAAGCCTCAGTAGTGAGACAGCTAGCTAGAAATGATCAAAAACATGACTGACGGATACAGCAGACATAAATTGTCCAGCCCCTTATTATCACTTCAGCGTAAATTAAGATAATAAAATATGGTATGTACCTCACTACTGTTTTCTCTGGAATACAAAATTTAAATTAATTTGGGGAATTCCAATTTCATCTGCTTTCCTTCATGCCAGTGTTTAGTGCCTTTTTCAACGCCATACTTTATTTTTTTTTTTTAAAGATTTTATTTATTTATTTGACAGAGAGACACAGTGAGGGAGGGAACACAAGCAGGGGGAGTGGAAGGGGGAGAAGCAGGCTTCCCGCGGAGCAGGGAGCCCGATGCGGAGCTCGATCCCAGGACCCTGGGATCGTGACCTGAGCCGAAGGAAGACACCTAACGACTGAGCCAGCCAGGCATCCCTCAACGCCATACTTTTAAAACAAAGTTCTCTACAATGATTTTCACGGAATGTTTCAGAGTGATTTTTTATCTCTGAAAAGTAGTAAAACTAGGGGACTTTTTATTTTTTGTTCTTTTTCGCATCTTAGTATATTTTGCTTTCAGTATAATAAAAACATTTAAGTTAAAAGCCAAAAATACTAAACCGATTGGCTAATATTTCTGAACAGTATGCCACAGGTTTAATTATGGGATAGTAATTGTCTAGTACTCATCTAAATTTCATTCTGCTATTGCTGTAACAGGAAGTAGGAGACCTTGAAAGGGACCCTCTGGAATCCCCAGGGTAAGCAGAAGCTGAGTGCATATCTACTCTCCAGGACATACCTCAAAGGAATCATGGTGCGTGAGAGAGCTATTTACAGCTAACTTTGTGTATAATCAGCAGGAACAAAAGGTATGACAACAAGCATAAAGGCCTCCCTCTCTCTCTCCCTCTTTCCCCCTCTCAGGGGAATTCAGCAAGGGAGGGCCAGTGGGTATTCACTTCAGTGTCAAAAGGGCTTCCAGAAAACACATTTTCCATGGGGCAGGGAGGAAATATGGCAGGCTTCCTACACACACACACACACACACACACACACACACACACACACACACACACA
>NW_027397101.1:18870815-18970815 GCF_003265705.2 Callorhinus ursinus
ACACACACACACACACACACACACACACACACACACACACACACACAGTTCTTGTTTACTGAGATCACACATTATAAACTGTTAGGGGCGAGACTTCTGAAAAGAAGACTGAACAAACCCCACAACAGGAGCTCCTCCTCAGAATAACGGAAACTGAATGAGGTAAAAGGTGTGTGGAAGGAAGGACAATGGAAGAAACAAAGAGGCACAGGAATGATAACGTGAGAATACAAACACGTTACCAAGAAAAGGGATTACAGAATCTGGGATGCTTCTTGCAGAGTTAGGGCCCATTTGAAATCTCATTTTTAAACACTGAACACTCAGGTAGCCATTTGCCTGATAGGCACTATAAAAGTCAGAGCCTAAATAAACAAACTAACTTCCCTGTCAGCTCAAGACTCTTCAGTTAAGCTGGCCACAAGCCTGGATCAGTTCTGAAGGGCATGTGTTTTGGTGACTTCAGACTAGCAGTTGCAGGGATGAGGGAAACTATCTGAACCCATGAAAAACTTGGAAAAGAATGAAAAGACAAAATTTGTTTTAAGAAGCAGAGAGTGGAAGAGAGAGAACCCAAAACAAGTCCCATTAGAGGACGGAGGGACTGGTTGGGTACAAGCTCTGTCACCCCCCAAGCTAAAGAAAAGCACTGATTAGAACTTCAGCCTCATTTCAGTGGTTAGACAATGCCAAGCAGCAAGAGGAAAAATTACTCAGATAACACAAAGAATTCAGGAAGACCATTAAGTGAAATAGATTTGGCAATAAGCTAGTCAGGAGCTCGTGAGAAAGAGCAGAGAAAGAAATAAATTAATTACCAACACTATAAAGATGAAGATGTACACTGAACACTGCTATAAAATAAATGAATACAAAAACTGAAAAACAGGAAGATGAACTAAGTTGCTGGATGTGCAGATAACTTATACCTTAAATTTTCAGGCTACAGTTTCACTAAAGACAACATTCTGGGCCTAATCTTTCTCAGCCGTGGAACACTGGGCTGAGACTCAGAAGGGACAACTATACAGAAGCTAAAGCTCAAGAATCAAAATACTGCTTAACCATCAGAAAGGAATTGGTGAATCTAAACAGTATTGATCCAGTCTCCAATACAGAATGGCCAGAAATATGCTTATTCTTAGAGGCCTTAGATGAGGCAGGGCTGTAACAACAGGAACATGGTAATAATGAGAGATTATAGGAGAGCTGAGCAGGACAGAGGACAGTCCCCTCTAGAGTCAGCCCAGAATAATGAACTACAGGATCGAGAAGAGAGAGGAGAGAGCAGAAAAGGGTCAAGGCGGGATTCTGCTACTCAGCAGGTTGACAGACACAGAGGATTACTGCGGGTGGGCACACGTCCTCACAGGAGCCAGGTACTGTTTAATTGGGGCTCACTCTCTTTCTGCCTCGGGAGCTGGTCCTCTTGGGTGAGCCAGGGCCCTAGGCTCTGTGATAGGAGCAACCTCTGCAGGTACAATTACAGGAGATTTTCACAGCCACAAACGACAATACCTTCTTTTTATACTGTGAAATGTAGACTAGAAGGTAAAAATCTCTCTTTCCTGGTGACCCCCTGTGGAGCCTGATGGACCATGAATAATGCTGAAATTACATAGCATCTTTCTTCCAGAGCCCTCAAAGGGCTTTACACATAGTATTTATTAATTTCCATACCAGACAAGTAAGAGGACAAGAGAAAATTTCTATCATACTCTTTTTAAACAAGAAAACGGAGGACCATCACTACAGTCTTCCCCCACATTTGATAAGCTGAATAGAACTGAAATTAAGACAAAGTTCCCTCAACTACCGCGCTAGTGTTTTACTAGAAAAACCTTCTACCATATGAGAGTTTGCTTATTTGTCCAATTCTTTTTTATGTGGGTTTTAGCACTGAAGAAAATGTGAATGAAGAAGTTATTTGTAACTTGCCATGGATGAGCTTTATACTTAAGAAAGAAAAGTACAAAATCTGATTACTTTCAACTAGTTTACCATCATTTTTGTAATTCAGTATTTTGGAAATTAAACACCTCAGACTGTTGCTGATGAGCATATACACTGTCAAGTCTGACAAGTGACATTAAGTGAAATTTCTTTTTCTTTTTTTAAGATTTATTTATTTATTTATTTGAGAGCATGGGTTTGGGAAGAGGCAGAAGGACAAGCAGACTCCCTGCTGAGCAGCGAGCTGGGTTCCATCCCAGGACCCTGAGTTCATGACCTGAGCCCAAGTCAGACACCGAACCAGCTGAGCCATCCAGCTGCCCCTGAAACTTCAAATATGCTTATATACACCCAGGTTATGTTTCTTTCTGTCCTCAAAGCTCAACTCCAACTATCTTAAAGACAGGTAATATGAAAAACTCCACTGGCTTTGGTGTTAGATTTCTGTTTTAACCGCAAAGGCAGTACATTGTAAAGTTGATCAGTAAAGTACCAATTTAGAGTCTTGTTTCCTGCATCCATAAATTGGGAATAATTATATTTTTACTGTGTAAGGTTGGCTAGTTTGAAGGAGATGACACAGATAAAGCACCTAACTAATGCAGTAGGGACACAGTACAGGTAAATGATACTTCCCCAGATGTCACTCACCCCTTTCCGAGCACACACTCCCATGAGAGCTGAAAAGTTTGAGACAGAGAAGGAAGGGATTTGAGGGAAGTAAAGTAAACCTCAAGTAACAAAGGAATAATATAAGCAATTAGGGAAACTAAAAAATAGTATCTATTCAATTAGTCTCAATTAGGGGCCAGGTCAATCAACTTTCAGAAGGCTTCCTAGAATGCTCTGTTGAGAAAGACTATAAAGACCTGTGTAGGGGCGCCTGGGTGGCTCAGTCATTAAGCATCTGCCTTCGGCTCAGGTTGTGATCCCGGGGTCCTGGAATCGAGCCCCGCATCGAGCTCCCTGCTCATCTGGGAGCCTGCTTCTCCCTCTCCTGCTCCCCCTGCTTGTGTTCCCTCCTCGCTTTCTCTCTCTCTGTGTCAAATAAATAAAATAAAATCTTAAAAAAAAAAAAAAGACCTGTGTAAGTTCTGAGAGACTGACTGTTACTGCCTTCTTCGGGGGAAGGAATGAGAAATGGCACATTTCACACTGGGACACTCCTGCCCCAACTAAGCCCTTCACAATTAAAAATAAGGTAATTTTTTGAGTTTTCTTTCAAGCTAGTGGGTTGACCTATGAATTAAAAATAAGGAGCTTCCAGGGAACATAGGTGAATAAAATCTGAAGAACCTCTACCCTTTTGGGGTTAAAAAAAAAAAAACTGAACAAAACAACAAACTGATAGACAAAACCAACTGTCTAGGTCAGAGGTTCAAAGTGTACTCCTCAGCCAAGGCACATGATTAGTGCATCTCCTGGGAACTTGTCTGAAATGCCTTTGGGACTAAAGACCTGAGACCCACTGTGACAAAACCCAGGGGTGGAGTCCAGCCATTTGTTTATGCAAGCCTGCCAGGTGATGCTGAGCAGCATTAAGGTTTGAGAATCTAAAGCATAAATAAACGAGAAAATCAAAAAAGAACTAAGAAGGCAAAAGCTCTCTAGATGATAGTTTAGCTTTAGAAAATATATCCCTCTTTAAAAGGGGGGGGGTGAAAAAGAAAGTACCACCCACTAGGCATAAAATCCAGGATGTCCCAAAATCTCACTCTGAAGAAGAGATGGACAGTCAGAAAAGGAGACTCTGAAGAGGGAAAGCCAAAATATGCAAGCCACTTGAGCAGTGGTCTGTCCAACTCCACAGACGCGGCAAACAACAGAAGAAAATGATTTGGGGGTAGACATTAACTTCAGCGTTTAAACTAAAAGCACTTTAAAATTATCCAGGTACCCTCGAACTTGGCCACTGGGTCAGTTCCACTCGGCTTCCCTCCCTGGTTCTCCACAGCAATCAAGAATGAGGATAAATGGAACAATCTCTAATGAGGGGAAAGAGGCTATTTCGATCACCAAGCCACTGAATTTCTTTTTTTGAGGGGGTGGTATTTTTTTTAGAAAGGCATTCACTTTTGAAGATCTTACTTTCATCAGAGGCACAAAATGAGACAAATCCAAAGGGTTTCTTTTCTTCCTAACTTTAACAATTCTAAAGAGAAAAATGTATGTGAGTAAGCAGAAAGGAAGTTTGGGGATCACATAAGATAGAAAGAAGGGTTACGTGCCATAGAGTGAGAAAACAAGTATTACTCCCCCCAAAACTCTATGTCTCAAGTTACCCAGTAAATCACCTACCTTAAATCTATTATGGTTAAAAAAAAAAAAAAAAGTTTTAGTAGCCATATACATGGCTTAAGAGACAAAATACAAAGAGCACATAAACTAGATTTAACGCACAGTGGCTGTCTAGAGATTCTTCTGGACTAGACCCTTGCCCTATTTGACAGCACTCAGACTCACTATGAAGAGTGAGGCTGAAGGAGGCCACAAATTGTAGCAACAGACCAGAGGAATTCCGACTGCTGTAAACAGGAGAGCCAGGGGAGCCTTTACCATGCTGCCAAAGTGCATAATGTAGCAAGTCGAAGATCAATGAATCAACGTGGTTTTCTTTGCATGCAAAGTTTGAACACAGGTAATGAGAAGAAAGGAAATGGGAAGGCAGATTGAGGCTTGCTGTTCCATTCAGTAAAAACTTTCCCAATTCAAACGCAAGTCATACTGTGTATTGCACAATACCCCTCCAAGCCTGCTAAGGATCCCAGGCTAAAAAGAGAAAATGTACAACAACATACAAAGTTGATTTCTACAGAATGCCCACCCTCCCACTAACCAGAGCCCCTACCCCAACCCAAGTACACAGATCCTAACTGGGGTGAGGTCTAGGGAAGATGAAATGCTACAGTATCCTGTACCAGACAGGTGGAAAGTGAATATAAATGCCTCCTACCAGGGGCATCTTTTTGTTACTGTGGGTCTCAGGAAGTGGCGAGAAGAGAAAGTAAAAGGGAGATTCTTATGTTTTCCTCAGAGAATCTTACAAAGTATTTTTTCAAACATATTTTACTCCTAAACTCTAGTGGCTTTAGAGGCTAAAAGAAGCAGCTTAGTAGACAGCAAAATGCTTTATAAATGATAAAACACATGATCTTTTTTGGTTTTGGTGTTAGTAGCCTCACATGAAGGTAGAGGTACTTATGTCATCAACTTACCTAATGATAAGTAATGCTACAAAACACCATTTTCTCTCTACAGGTTTCCTTTTGGTTATGTGATGCTCTTCCCAGGTTTCTCGGACCACCTGTATGAGAACAGTGTTCCTAAATCCCTCCCTATTCCTTACCTCTCCTGTGAATTTCAGTCCTGCAACTAGAGCTAAACAAGCAAAGCAGACAGGTCCATTGCAATCCTATCTTCACTACAGCTCTCTCCTGACTTTGCTGTCTTTTGCAAAGTTATAATAATAATCCCATTAACAAAGTCTCAGAACCACAGATCATGATTAAAAGCCTTGTCCTTATTTCCCGAACCCAGTAAATGGGTTTACTGAAAGCCTAGCCATTCTTCCCTTCCAAGCTCTTCAGCTGCCTTCCCCCCCAACCCCAAAGATTTCTCTCCTTCCAGATCATTTCTAACAAGTACATGCTCAGACCTTTGCCATAACCCTTAAGTGATAATACCACCTTTATCATTTCACACTCACCAACCAGTGCCATATATCACCACTCCAACTGTCAAACATATTCTCCTAGATGATGTTTAGAGCTCCCCACAAATTACCAATTAAAGTTCCTTCCGGGCCCTCTGCAACCTAGCTCTCTACCCTGCCTTTCCAGCTTTATCTTTTCCTCCTCCTTCATGACAAATACTTAATAGACAGTCTAATTAGACTATTGGATGTCTCTTGCATACTGATTTGGACTTTCCTAATTTGACATAGTTTACATAAATACCTTCTCCTGCATTATACTTTTGAAAATCTTTCTATTTCCCAATGCCACGTTTACAGTTTTCTGATACCCCCAGGCAGAAGAGATCTCCTCCCCAGTGTTCTACATCCTTAACGGATCTTAGCACTACACAACTTTGGACTGTAAATACATGTTTTTCTTTCCTTAAGGGCCGTATCTTACTTCTCTTTGTACCCCCCATAACCCCTACCACACTGCTTTACACACACAGCAGACAGTCAACAAATACATGCAAAATAAATAATAAATAAATCTCTTAAAATTTACAGTGGCACCAGTAAGCCAATGCTACAAACACAGTGATTTTAACTCTACCTTTATTCCACCAGATCCTCAACAAACACCCTTAAGGCAGTTAAGGGCCAATAATTCCTATTTTATAGAAATTCAGGATGCAAGGAGGTTACTATATATGCACAGAACATTCTTCTGAGTATAATTTAGCCTGTAAAGTTTCAGTAACTAATTCAATGTCACCCTGTTGATTTGTGGTATGTTTCTATGGAAATGATACTTCTCTTGCTGGACTTTCCTTCCAGCTTACTTCAGGACACCTCTAAAACCTGACTCCATCAAAGCAATCTTCTAGAGATGAGAAAATACACAACACTTTCTCTACAACAGAAGTGTGAGAGATCTTTCTCTGCCCTGCAAGCTGTCAACACGTGCTGAAATCTGAAGTACAGAATGATAAAATAAATTCTGCCTCTCAGTTTAAAATTTGCTAGGCTTTGAAGCAGAAGCAGGTATGAAAAACCTCCTGTAATAAGCTCTTTAAAACATGTATGGATTGCTATATACCGAGAAAGAAAGTAATCAGCCCATTACACTGCCCTGAGAGAGGAACTCATTTCCAAGATACCATGAGAGTGGCTTACAGCCAGCTGGAGATAAATTTCCATCCCCAATCAGTGTCTCCTTTGTTTCAAGCCAAGAGTAAGCAACTACAGCCTGTGGGCCAACTGCTACCTTGTGATCTACTTTTGTAAATAAAGCTTTATTGAAATACAGCTTCGCCTATTCCTTTATATCATCTACGACTCTGGCTACAAAGACAGAATCGAATAGTTGCTACAAAAACCACATGGCTGCCTAAAATACTTACTATCCAGATCTTTTTTTTTTTTTAAAGATTTTATTTATTTATTTGACAGAGAGAGACACAGCAAGAGAGGGAACACAAGCAGGCGGAGTGGGAGAGGGAGAAGCAGGCTTCCCACCGAGCAGGGAGCCGGATGCGGGGCTCGATCCCAGGACCCTGGGATCATGACCTGAGCCGAAGGCAGACACCTAACAACTGAGCCGCCCACGCACCCCTACTATCCAGATCCTTACAGAAAAGGTTTACCAACCCCTGTTTTAGACTGCACAAAATTATACCTCTTTCCCCAGCAACATCACTTTTAAGAATTAATCTTTAGGAAATAAGAATACAATGCAAACAAGAGTGTTCATATTGAAGCAACACTCCTCTTAAAAGAGCTGGCAACAACCTCAATGTCCACAAACCAAGAACCCATTACATAAATTATGTTACAATGATTTACTAGGAATCTGTTAAAAATTATGATAGATATCTAGATTTATAGACATAAAACGGTATCTATGACAGGGTTGAGTAAAATTTAAAATGCAAGTCATGTATCCATAATCCTTTTATGCAACTAATACCTATCCCTATGTTTGCAGGTACACCCAAATGGAGAAATGACTAAAAAGATGTTAATGAAATGTTTCCTTGGTGGCAGCCTTTCAGATAGCTTTTTCTCTCTGTAGCTTACTTAATCAGATCCATACAAATGAATATGTATCTTTACACAAAAGATGTTAAAAATAAAAGCTTAAAGTATTAAGAATTAAAATCAAGATGTAAAGTTTATAATCCACATTTTATAAAATACTTTTTTTTTCCCAGAAAACAAAGGGTTTTTTTTTTATTTTTTGGTTTGGGCAGGCTTCTGGTTTTGTTGTTGCTGTTTTAATTTTTCCTTTTTCTTTGTTTTAAAGACAAAAAGACTCTTAGGCTTACTAATAACCTGCATATCTAGGCACTGGCATTCCCAATACATATGGCAACTTCAGTTTTGGATGGAAAAAGTCCCCTGCAAAAGGATGCATGGGTTAGGAAGAAGAAGAGAGGTTAACAGAATAGTCCCCTGAATGGAAATGTATTAATTCAATCAGTGTCTTGCTTCTGGGTTACCATAAAAAGGTTCATAAAGTACCCAAAAGCCACATAAGATTTTAGAATTATGCTGCTCAGTGACTGATTCTCAGTGAAGAGTAAGAAAAGAGAGATTTTTCTCCATCTTCATTTTCCTCAACAAAAGTAAGCTTCGGCAAGATTAACATATGTATTTTTTAAACTGATAATGAAAAAAGGCCAAGGATGTACATGATACGAGTATTAAGAACCAGGTAGCACCACTGATAAAGAGATGCTAAGTCGACACTGCATAAGGCTTGAAAACTAACCACAAGAACAACAGAGGGCAAAACTGCTAGTAACAACCAACACCACTCACCCTCTCTGTATCAGACTTTCCAGGCATGATTACTAAGCCCCACTTTATAAGTGAAGTCACTGAGGTTCATAGAGGTTACAGAACTTTTCCAAAGTCACATAAAGAAGACAGAAATTGAAAAGCAGATACATCTGCCTCAAAAGTCTGGACTCTTCCCACCAGGCCAGCTAATGAAACAGAAATTACATTTCTAATGAAGTACTATATAAAATCCCAGTATAAATTTAACAAGTTAGAACACTTGAAATTCCTGGTTTATAAAGATATTACAAAATGATGATGTCAATTAATTTGCTTTACAAGTAATTTATTTTAAATCGTGTTTTCTACATTATTTTCTGAGTTAAATATATTCATATTCTCCATCCTTACATTTACACATATATGATATGTACATATCTTTGCAGATAATGCTATATCATTACATAAAGCACAAAAACTTTTTAATATTTTCATACTTAAGTGGAGTCTGAATATATTTGTAGACACGGACTCCAGTTAGGCAGAAAACTGTGACTTGTTTTTTTTTTTTTTTTTTTATCACTTTTCCCACAGTAAAATTCTTTCACCGTTATGGATTAAACAAAATCTGTGCCCTGAAAATTAATATGTGAAAAGCTGTACAATGACATAACTAATTTCTTTTACGTCGGCATTTAAGCTGTGCTATTTTTCTCTTACATATATTTTCTTTTAAAATTATGCAGAGATTAGCTTTTCCCGTGAATTCCCCATAATTGCACCTCCACGCTCAAGATACATAAAACCTTTAACTCCCAGATGGGGAAACTGAGGTATTGCTGTGCCTCCCGTTTGGGAGTGTGGGAGTATTAGGCTTTGGTTTTCTGATCAGGCAGCCCATGGATCCCTGGTGGAGACCTAAATGACAGGACTTCGTGGCTGTACCCCTTTCCATCTAGAGCACCTCTAATTTTCGGCAGTTCTATATATTGACTTCCTTATAAAATTTAATTTGAAAGAAAAATCCTAGCAGATTCTACAACTATTGTTTTTCTTTATTCTTTTTTAGTCACTGGCTTGAGTTACAGATGGATAACAAATGAGGCAGAGGAAAAAGCAAAGACTTTGAAGTTAACTTTGTTGGATACAGATTTTAGACCTTTATTTCCTCAACTGTAAAATAAAAATAACTGTCCCTGCCCTGAGTGCTTTTTAATAACTGAATAAGATAACACAGGTACCAAGTCTAGCACACCGTGTGAGCTAAGAGATAGCTGTGAAGTTATTAGATTTTAATCCTCATTTTTTTCCTCTTAGAAACAGGTGAAAATAAACGCTAAGCCAAATATTTATTTTAGATCTGAAGATGCAGTATGTTCAAAGTAGGATTGGCTAAAAGAAACTAGATGTTAAGCAAAATAACAATGTTAATCAAAGGTCACCTATAACAATATTAAAGTACTACACAGAAGAACATAATTACTTTTGATAAAACATACTCCAGGATTAAAAAGCACGAAAAGCAGCACATTTTGCTCAACAAATAGTTCCCAAGCCCTAAACTACACTTAAAGCATTGTGCATGACTGGAAATGAGATAAAATATTGCACAGACACCCATGTATGTTGCTTGCTACTATTCTGTTTCATTCTGAGAGGTGTAAGCAGGACTCGCTTTCCTGTGACCTTAATTCTATGAATACAAGTGAATATTCACAAAGCCAGGGATACAGGGTGGGGTCTTTACCTATAAAACCAAACTTCAAGTTCTACTATCAAACGCTAATGATAATGAGTATAATAAGGCAGGAAGCTTCCACTCAGGCACATGATTAGAACTGACGATACGAAGGTATACAGAACTCAGGAGAATTTGCCAACTTTGCCTCCAGTCTACAGTTAGCCATAACTGATATCACAGAAATAACAGCAATGTTCTGACACTGACAAAAGGCCAACCTGGTGAGAATTGTGCAGAGTGGCGAAAATCCAAGACTAATGGATGACACAAGAGGATTCTCAACCAAAGAAAGAAGAGAGGGAGGGAGAAAGAAAGAAAAAAAGAAAAGAAAAGAAAAGAAAAGGAAAGAATTCCCCCCAAATTCAAGCCTCCTGGGGCAAGCTGAAAGAAAGGGATCTATAGTGTACTCAATATCTACTTGGTACCAAAGCTTCACATAGGTTATCTCATTTCATCTTCCTGACAAATTCTCAAGCTAATTGTTCTTGTCCCCATTTTGAAATCGAAGAAAATAAAGGCTAGTTAAAGTGACTTATCCAAGGTCCCAAGACTAACAAATTGCAACATTAGAATCTGAACTCAGGTCCCATCTTTTAATCCCCTCCCCCGCCCAAGTTCTATAATACATTAACATTGGGTCCAATGGGAACAGAAAAATGCTGAGACAACACGTATTGCTATTGACAAAGTTTGATTCTTAGGGAAAAAAAAAATCCTAAATCAACTTTAATTTTCTTATTATGGAGACATGATATTGGACTAATTCTACTCTTTCCCTCTTGGATTACAGAGGGAAAATTTTAATAAATCAAATTGGAAAAGGTTGAAATAACCACAACATCCTTTTTATAATCAAAAACTGCTTCCATGATCAGGATAACAAATGTATCTTTAGACACTCTAAATGTACATGATAAATTTTTTTTCTCAATTTGGCACTGTTAAGGAGTTTTTGTACTATTTAAGATAAAGAATTAATTTCGAAACTGGCTGTAAGGAGAAAAAAAAAAATCCAGCACAAAGAAAGTTTACTATCCTTCAGAAAACTGCACTTTAGCATCTGGAACTAAAAACAAAAATCACCAGAAGAAAACTCCCAATATCACTTTACTACATCCAACAAAGTATAAAAATAATTCTTAATGTGAGCATTTTTTAGGACGTAAGGTAAAATATCTAATCAATTATCTAAACTTGGAAGTGCCACATCCATACATAAATCATGGTTTTTGCTATAGAGTTGACTGCTTGTTTTGGTTTAAGACCGCCCATAAACAACGTGAATGTATCTGTTTATAAAGAACAACCCATTATACAGATAGCACTAATCTGATTAAACCCAGGAGGTCTATCTTGACAAAATCATCACTTTACATAAATATACAAACCATGTACCCAAAACTCTCTAATTGGACACATAGACCCACCCATAGTTTACTTTTTGTACTATATTCTTGAGTTAAATTTCTATTCCATAACATTTAAAAAAATAACTTCTCAAGAGAAAACTACCTTAGTTTAACAACTCTACAATTTTTTCCCTGTTAGCTATTTGGCAATTATCAAAGTGTATGTGCACATACAGGCACACACATACACAACCCCATATATGTATATATATGCATTATTAAGGAAGAGAAAATGACACATCACAAGAACATGAAAACAGAAAAAGTATTAAGGTTTGAAAGTAAAAAGAAACAGGTAATTCTAAATTAAGATTCAAACTATTATGGTATCTTTACTTAGGTAAGCCCAAGAAAATCCATATTTCTCCTACTCATTGGGAAAAAATCAGGCACATGAATATTTTAAAAAGTCACAATGCAAAATCAGAAGGCCGTTCCATATACCCGTACTTTAATCTGTTATAAATTAACTGGAGTCAGATAAATCATGAAGCAATCCTGAGTGTTATATGTAACATGCACAATTACAACCAAAGTCAGATCATACATCCCCTCAGCTAACTGTAAGCCTAAAACAACTAGAACAGTGAATGAGAAGGCTAGAGTTTCCCCTGGAGAGGGACTGGGGTGGATGCAAATCTACAAAATGGATACATCTGAAACAACTGCAAAGCCTGAAAATGTCCTAAAATCCTGAAGATGTTCACGTGGTTTCATAACAGAGTCCCTTTACAAGATCCACAGCCCAGATGACTTGCATCTTTTAAACTGCCCTAGTTCCAGAATTCCTGATTTTAAATCACACTGGAAACCTTTGGCTGCAATTGAATTAGAATGGTTCAGTTTACCCCTTCTAAACGCCAAGGGGGAAAAAACAAGCACCATACTTAAGTTTGTTTTGTTTTAAACTGGACCTTCTGCATTCCAAATTGTATCGCTCTGACTAATATAAACCATTATTACAGAGAAATGGTTAATAAAAAAAAAAAAAAAAAAAAAAAAGGAAACCAAACCATCCAGTGAAAGGAATGAGGGAGTAGTAATGGTAACATACAGTACCATGAGCTGCAGTGGCCTCCCAGTCAGTGGTGCAAGGTTAACAGATCACTCTTGGCCTTCAAGCAGACAGCAAAACACAGCCTGGGGAAGGGGGGGTTGGGGGGGGGACAGGGACCAAGTGGGGGGAGGGGAGGGGGCTCTCGCTCGGGTAGTTTACACAAGAAGTCAGCTCAGCTCCTTTCTGGCGCATTCCTCCTCTCTATCTCCCAACCTCTTTGCGTGTGTCTTGTCATATTTTCTTCAGCTGTTAATTGTCCAGACTGCAAGACTTTAAACAGCCACAGTTTAGGAAAAAGCGAAACCCTTCTAAGTGACCATCACAGCAAATCAGCTTCATGCTGGTGGGTAAAATTTTCCAAGGGAAGTGTTCTTCTGATAGTTCCTGAGTCTCTAAGTCACCCCCACCCCCACCCCTACCCGCCACCACACACACTCCCCTAGAGGGCTAAACGCACTGTGGCAATAAAACATTCATGCGACTTGGAATTTTAACACAATGCCATTTCCCTAGTTTAACCTGAAAGGAATGCACTAGTCACAACAGACTACATCATCCTGCCATTAAACCCTGCCAAGGAACGGCTTTTTTGGCCGTGCTGGGCCAGCTTTGACGGGAAAGGAGTACACAGACCCACACACTGAGCACAGAGGGGCCACCTCTGCTTCCTCAGCCTCGGCCAGCAACACCCTGCTCTTGAACATGACCCTTGACCCTTCGCATTGTGACCGGCTTGTGATGCATGTGTCACTCTGGAACTTCTGCAGAGCCACGCACTGCGCAGGCCATTTGCCGCTCCCTCTCCACAGGACTTGGGAGGATGCCAAAAGTTCTTATGATTACTGCTACTACTGAAACTCAAAAGGTTTAAGTGTGGGGATGCTTTTTCCCTGTGTCCCAGAGTGGTCTGCTTTTCTCTTTCCTTTGTTTGTTCAGGACTTTTTAAAAAACAAACTTTGCATTTGCATTCATAATTAGGTTATGATTACCGACAAAATGGTTTGCTTTTGGGACTGCTTATCAAAGCTGCCAGTTCTTTCGCATTTAAGTGACATTTAATTTAGATTTACAAAATACAAAAACAGAAATAATTCTGATTTCTCCTGAGAATCTTAGAGAAAAACTCAAAGGTGTTAAATTCTAAAACATCCACACTTAACCATTTCATGTGGCTAAAGTACTATCACAAAACAAGCAACAAGTTAGAGCAAAAAACTCCTAGATAATTGATTTATTGGTTTATTACTTGTGCAGAGATTTCTGCCTTCCAAGGAACATAATGGACAAACCAAGAAACAAAGAAAAATATATGTACAACAAATAAAAATTTAAATCATTTTAAAAGTTTAAAAATGTTTTAATTAATTTCTAACTCTGCTGTGAGGCCAGTTTGGCCCTTTATAACCAATCATATCACAACAGTATTTTTATTAATTTTGTAAGTTACCAGATACCATAATTTTGCTCCCCCCCAGAATCCTTTTTTCCTTCAACTTCTCTTCCACTATTAAAGTACACCTTCCAGATTTTTTTTTCCTTTTCTGATTATCCATTTTTCCCCTTTTCTGATCATTAACTATTTTCATATGGGGCACTTTCACTTTCAACATTGCCCTATTATTTTGTCTTTGTTACTCCTTCTCTTTGCTATAGTCACAGGTAGGTCTGAAAAGCAGCAAGTCTCTCCTTCTTGCCCTTGACCTTGAACTACAGCCAGGTGAGGGCCGAATTTTCCCTACAAAAGGCAAAAGGTGTTCCACTTTTAATCTCCTAGAATGAGGCCACGTGCCCTTCTCAGTAACAAATGAAGAACATCTTACTTCATCTAAGAGAATACTCTTAAAATACAAAATGATGATCTCTAAGCAAATTAACATGCACATATAAAATAAAACCAAACTGTCGTCTTTAGCGTAATTTTTGTCTCCTTAGTAGTTGGAATTAGTGTTAAGCCCTAGTTAAAAGATTTTTTTCTTTTTCTTTCCTTTAAACAGACATTATCAGGCCTTGAAAAGTCATTCTAATCCCTTCACCTTAGCCAAGCCAGGCTAATTCTAGATAGGAGGACAGCAATTAACTTTAAAAAAAAAAGGGGGGGGGAATTATATTTGACTTGGGGGACAGAGGGTGGGAGATCAACCCAACAGAGAAGCAAAGATTATCAGAACCTTTGCTAAAGATTTCCATTTCAAAATGTAAATGCTGAAATCAAACTCATTTTAATCTGTATTAAAACAGAGCAATAAAGACATGATTTTTTTTCAAGTTACCTGACTTATTATCAATGTATATTCAAATTCCAAATTATGGTGTTTTATTGGGAAACCCAGTAAAATTGAAGACAGCACCAAGTCAAGACATGAGATTAAAATTACAAAGGATTTTTTGCTTGTATCAAATTAATCAACACAGTGATCCCAGAGTATCTAGGATGAGCATCCAGAAAGACAAAAGTGAAGGTCTGTGAACATGCAAGAAGCATTTTAAAAATCCTCTCAATTGTGATGCATTTGTTCTAAAGACTTCTGGAATTTTGAGATACATCATTCAAAAAAGCAATAATCCATCTTATTCTATTTCTCAACAAATTGTCAACCAATTTTATAATGTATTCACTGCTATGGTACAGTGATGCATCATAATGAGGAAACCATAGAATGGTACAAATACCACCATGAAAAGTATTTTATATGAAATTATATCAACAATATAGAACTTGCTAGAAAAGAAAGAAACTCGTATCAGTAAGTTCACTGAAATGCAAAAAGTTGCAAAAATCCAAGTTTTACAGAAATAGTAACTTATTTTGGCAGGTAGGTTTGAGATGATCAAATCTGTGATAACCATTTTCCCATAACCAAAAAGAAAAAAAAAAAAAGCCTTACCGTGTGAAACGGCATTTAGAAATACAAGTTTGAAAGTTTTGTAAGCTACCTTTTAATTTCTAGAAAGCAAAATAGGTGAGATTTTTCTGACTTTTATTACAAGGAACACGAGCACACATATGTTAACTCATTCTTCTCAGCAAGAGTCCACTTGGAGTCAAGGATTGGCTAAATCAACCACCACTACCCCACACTCGGGCAGTTAACAGAAGCCAACCCTGAGTTAAGGCAAACCTCAGAGGCAAAGGGATGAGAAAGGAAAGGAGATGTGTGGATCGAGGAGGGAAGGAAGAAAAAGGAGATGGTGTGGGAAGAAAGCAGACTGAAAGAAAAGTAAGCAACAAGCAAAAAGGAAGTGAGAGAGAAAGAGTGTAAAAATAAGCTGGGAGGAGTGACGTGGAAAGAAGCAGGGAAAAGGAGAGAAAAGAATAGGGAGCCTGAAGGAAGAAAGGGGATGGCTGGGGGAGAGAGGCAGAATAGTAGCCCCACAACACCACAGTGGATCAAGCAGCTGGCTGGAGATGCTAATTCAGCGCTTTAACAAATCAATGCCACTTGAAAAGTACAATGCGAGCCCTCACTGGGTAGATGTCAGGGGACTGAGAAAATGCATTCTCAAGTATTTCACATTAAGAGGGAATAATGTGTTAATTTATAACTCTTCACCCTATACACTTGGATTATCTATCTGTGTCAGCGATTTGACTTCTTAAATTTATCAAAAACGCAGGCAAAGGGAGGCAGCTTCAGCTTCACCACTGGGAAAAGGAGGTTTAGGGAAAGCCTGTCCTGGGTAGTACTGCATCACTCTCCTATCTGAGCTGAAGTACTGGGGGGGGGGGGGGGGGGGGGGGGGAGGAGGGGGGGAGCACCTGAAGGGGGGAAAAAAGGGGGGGGGGACCTCCGGGATCTTTTAAAAACAAAAAAAAAAAAAAAAAAAAAAAAAAGGCTTTCTTTGCCTGTGGTTGATTGCATTAGGTACCATCCGTCAAAAGTGACACAGAAGAGAAGGAATAACTTGAATCAGCAACCCGAGCTGCCATCATCAGAATTTACTTTACGGAAACTTACTTAAGTCTCTCAGCACACCCAGCGTTAGAGAAGCTGCTGACAATTGGATTGTAATTAAACAGTACTCTCACCATGCCACCGGAGTTCCATAGACAGAGCTTATCAAAATAGGAAGGGAAGGGAGGGCTAAGCTTATTCTATTTGGTTAGCTTTGAGACAGGGAGGGGAGATGTTAACTGATATTACATCCTACCCTAATGTTCCTTTCTTAAGAAAAACCTATTTTATTAAACATCAAATTCTTGGAATTGTTGCCTAATTGTTCTTTAATGTAAATTTAGCTCACTTTTAATATAATGATAGCATCATTAGAGTGTTTCTAACCCGAGGGAGGGAGAAAGATTCTGTTGGTATTTTTGCTGCCAAAATTAAAGCCTTACCAGACTTAAGTTTTTAAGGTGCAAGTTCTGTCAACACACAAAGGCAAGTGTCTTAAAAGTGGGGAAATAAACAGAAGTAAGTTCAAAAAAAAATGTTTTAATTACGATCACTTCTTCAAAGATATTAAGGGGGGAAAGTGGTTCTACATACAAAGAACACAAATGACTGGATTGTAACTATTCTGAGTTTCACTTTTAAGATTGTTTAAACTATACAAAGCAGTATTTTAAACTGTAGGGTATTTTTATTTGCAACTTGTACAACTGCAACAGAAACAGACATTCTCTTTTTTGAAACATTCATATGTAAATAAATGCTGATGAATGGAAATGAGATGCTATACATGATGGGCACCGTTCAACATTTAGTTTAAAAAAAGGCAAAGTTACCTCACTCACTGAAGCTTGAATATCTTCCCTTCTGCAAATGGGCACAAAAGGAAATGAAAGACAATGATGGACCTTCTACCAGTTTCTATTGGCTAAACACCAGGAACAAAGATACTTATGACAGAAAACAAACATTCTTTCAATCTTACGTTCTGCATCTTTTCTACGACATAGCATTACACAGAATCATTTCTTAAAATGCGCACTTGATTAGCAACTGAAATGATAATAGCCAGAATTTTTACAGCTGCACTGAGCCAGCGAGTTAGAACGTCCAAAATAGTGTAATTATTTAATGTTTTATTTCTTTTAGAGGAGATAATTAATAAGGAATTTCCTAGGTCAAGACCGTAGAGTACACTACTTTCCCTTTTCATAAAATCTTAGGAGACAGCATATATATCCTAGGCAGTATCTTTTCAATGGGAAAGGACCACACTGTATGCATTTCAAGGCCTCTATGCCCTGAGAGTAGGATTTGTCCTATCCCTGGTTTTCGCATGAATTACCATTGCTGCCTGTCCCATCCAAGCTAACCCTGTGTAAACCATCTATTCTCATCATTATTGGTACCATTAATCCCATTCTCCCCTTCCCCCTCCCCCACCTCACTCACCTAAGGGGTTAAAAGACTTCAGTACATTTGTGACTTGTCAGTGACATATAATACCCGGGTCCTTCATGCAATCAACTTTTACTTGACATGTATTTGCTCATCACAGGACCCGCATTACTACTGGGAAAATGAAGAAAAACCTAAATTAACACTTGACATTCAATATGGTCAAGTCCTTAATTGGCTGGGCTTCCTGAGAAAGCAATTTTCTATTCCCCAAACTGTTCGCGTGTCATGTGTGGAGTGCAGCTCTTGGCCATCACTGCTGTCCCTCGCTCCCTCTAATGAGAGCAGATGAATTAGTGCTACGTGACACGATTTGAGCAGGGCTTCCTCCTCTTCCCCTCCCCCCAGTCTTTCTCCTATACCAGTGACAGCTGTGTGGCAAGGGAAAGAAAGAAAGAAATGCAAGAGCAAAGAATCCTGTAAAGGATGATCATTTTTTTAAATGAACCTTAAATGTCTTGTTGAAACTCCAGAACAACAGGGTCATTTAATTGTGGAGGTGGGGAAGGGGGTTGTTACTAGGATCAGGGGAATCATCTGGCTATGGTTGATTTGGGTTGTATTAACCTCCAGCATGTTTCTTCCATTGCTGGCTAGTTGAAGTATTAGATTGCACTGGCCTAATTAAAATGGAATTTACATCCACTTAAAGAAGTTTTTTAAAGGTCTGGAGAATGGGTCAACTAGAAAAAACAATGAACAGCATGAAATGATTATTATTCTAAGATAAACATACCTCTAAAAGAAAAGTCCCTTCAACAAACGTTTAAGTCAAAAAGAACCTACAACACAACTGTCACTGTACTTTGTTTTCAAATATTGTGCAGAATCTGAACTTAATGCCAACCATTCTATTTTAAATCATTTAGTTACCTTCGAGTGTTGAATTACTGCAACAAAATTAACTGAACACTGATTTCATTCTATTATTTTGGAGAGGGAGGGAATATATGCTGCTTTAGATGTGCTTATCTAGCTCAGTAAGAAAGAACTGAATGAAGGCATGAAAGGGAAGGCAGGACAGAATCTGCTCTATTCAAAGATACTTAGAGGTAAATTAAAGGGATTTCCCTGAGTCTTCACTTACTCATTTTGAAACCAAAGAGGAAGTGATTCTAAATGCCTCAATTGCTTGGCCAATCCGATTAGGACCAAACAGAACTGGGGGAGGGATGAGTGGCAAAGCAGGGAAGTAGTTAGTACAAGGCATCAGTGAAGAGAATTAGTGAAAGTCTCTAGCACCTTAGCATCTTGAAGCCTTACCCATTTTTATTTAAATGAGAAATAAAGGGGTGCCTGGGTGGCACAGATGGTTAAGCATCTGCCTTCGGCTCAGGTCATGATCCCAGGGTCCTGGGATCGAGTCCCACATCGGGCTCCCTGCTCAGCGGGAAGCCTGCTTCTCCCCCTCCCTTTGCTTCTCCCCCTGCTCATGTTCTCTCTCTCTCTCTCTCTCTCTCTGTATCTCTGTGTCTCGAATAAAAAAAAAATCTTAAAAAATAAAAAATAAAAAAATAAATGAGAAATAAAGCACAGATGCTACCTGTGTACCAGAGATTATTTCAAGACTGCACTGGTACCACAAAATCCATGTAAGCCTGCAAAATACAACTGACTTCAAGTGTAGTTCCCCTGCCTCTAATAACTAGCTTGATCATTTATCATTCCTCCATAATTCTGAATATTTAAGTAAATTGTGAAGTAAATTTGCATACATAAAAATATGGTGAAACCCACTTTTGCACTATGTTTAAAGTAATTTCCACATTTTGTATTTATGGAAAATAACATGAAAGGAAATGAGCTTTATATTTGTCTTAAAGTCAATTCATAACATGATATTAAGTATCGATACACTAAGAGAAGACTAACATAGGGAATCTTTCTGGGATAGTTCGGACTTTCAAATTTGTTGGAAAATTATTCACTTCAAGCAATATGAAAACTCTAAAAAATGAGTGTAATTTAGAAGTATTTTCACTGAAGTAAAACATACAACACACTGTGCATGTTATCCCTCCTGTGGCCAAAGCACTGGTATTTCAAGTATTGTTAAGATCCCTTTTGAGAACACACTTGAGACAGCTTGTGAATGGGCATTCTATCAGGTGTATAAATGAAATAGATAATTTGGTATTCTGGAAAAGTAGCTCAATCTAATACACCCAGTTAACTGCTAGAGTAGCATTATCATTACTGAGCAACAAAGCGAATAGCTTTAGGGTGACCTTTGCAATGCTGACTAGTCCGTCAACTTCCATCTCTGAGATGCAAGGTATAGACAGGGATGGTTTATAAACTGAGTTGGGAACCAAAGACCAGGAGCCTCCAAAAGGGTAGGCGTTTCACATTCAGGAAATGGGGAGCTCCTTGCCCTAAGAAGAGAAGTAGTGTACCATGAGGATCAGGCTGAACAGCCCCATATTCTTTCCCAGAGTATTAGCCTTCCGTGGTGTAAAACTCCCAACTATTAGGAAAAAACAACATCTTTTTCCTCTTCAGCTACATTTTTAAATACTGCAATGAAAATCCAGCTGTGAATTGGTAAAATGGGATCAATGACAAACTCCTGAAATAAAGCTGAAAAAGAATGTTGACATCATCTCAGAGCTTTAAACAAATTGTGATGAGTCCTGCTTTATTTGGGATAGTTTCCAACCACTGCTACTGGGATGGATTGGCAGAATTCAGGAGGAGAGCAACAGTGGGTCAGAAAAATGACTCTGTACTGAACTGAGAAATTTCTTCAAGGATCACCTGCAGAAAATCAGCCTTTTTGATTCAAGAAAGGTACTTTTTGATTTAAGAAAGTTAACTGTGACTATGGCAAAGTGACATGCTTAAACTTGATATTCTCTTAGGGATGAGCAGGCTTTGAAGCTCATAATAAACTTGAAATGGTTCTGTGGAATGTTAAGGCTTAATGTAGATGGTTGGTGCCACTGTCATGCCTACACAAAACTATGTCAACCTGGAAATAACTGAATTAACAGCTTCAGGGTATTTAGAATGCAAGGCTTGCCCCTCCCCCCCTTTTAAGAATTTTACTTTGAACCACAAAAAGAAGCTGCATTAAGTTTCCAACTTATTTAGCACAGCTTAAATTAGAATACTTATTTCAGTTTGGAAAGGCATAATGTTCGCCACCCACTTAGTTCATGTTACCTTCACGTTATATCGTTCTCAAAAAGTATAAACACAGCAGAGAGAAATGATTGCTTTAAAATAGACCTGTATATGGAATAATAAAACTATCAAATATAAAGCACAAATGTTATTTTATAAAAATTAACAGCATCTAAAGGAGTATATTCTTCTATCTTTTATTCTTCACCACCCTCTTCACTTCAGTGCTCCCCTCCCCTTGTATTAAAGATATTTTTATCTAATTCCCAGTTGAAAGGTTTGTGAAAGTGGTAAGTCACAGCTGTGTTGACGGTGAACTTGAAAATGGCATACCGGCGTCATTCCGACACACTTACAGATGCTTCGTAACAAGCTGCACCAGTCACTTGATTTGAAATACCTGACTTATTATAAAACAAACGGTTAATCTCTGGTCTTTTCTCCAGTTCAGCTCTTCTCTGTAGTTCTGGAAGCAAACCAACAGCTTATTATGTTTACATCAGGAATGACTCCTTTCTGATTGGTGTCTGATACTGTCCAGTGATGCTGCTCAACAAGGCCCTAGACAGAACCTAGGCACACCTAGGCCCCACTTGCAGATCATTTTAACAAGACGTTTTTGTTTCCTGTTCCCACGAAAATCAATAACAGGATGACCTTCAATTTGAATTTCAAACCAATTAATTACTTGTTCTCTTGAAAATGTTGGTATCTGATTTGCCTACAGAATTTCAATTATGAATGGATTATATCTTTTAAAGAGCCCCTTCAAAAAATTTAAATACATACTGAAAACTTCATCTTATACAATATAAATGATGTTTTCTTGAAGCTTGTATAAAATATTGGCCTTGCCTGAATTAGGACGGGGAAGTTTTCCCCTTGTGGTCCATCTCCTCCTCATGACATCATAATCAATTGCCTGGTAAATTATAGCAATCCCACAAAGATTCAGGGCCAAGAATCACTGCTTAAAGGTGAGATGAAAAGCTTTTTATAGTGGAATTCAGCTTTTCATCTACATCAATGACTGACACAAATCATGGGTTTCTTTTCAGAGTTTAGAAATCTCTCTTTAATTCTAAAATTCTTACTTTTTCTAGCTTTATTAAAATACTTTGAGCATTTTTTTGTTCTGCTCACATATTTTTCTTTATATGTGGGTCATAAGGAGAAAAGCTATACATCAAAACTATCAGCACCAGAAACATATTTACCAAACACTTTTTTCAATTGTGAAAAAAAAAATGAAGAATTTGGTTCATCCCAGCGGGGAATTCCCAAGATGAATGATCACATGCAATGAAACTATTATCTTCATCCATTAAAATATTATCTAAAACAGAGGTTTTTATCTGGCAGCCAGTAGGCTGAATATAGCCTGCAGATGAGTTTTGTTTGGACCACACACTTTAAAAAATATTTGAAAAGGTTGCCAAGATTTAAAAATCAGGAGATTTCACATAAAAATCTTGATTTCTGGCTTCTAAGAAGAGAGGAGGAGGAGGTGGAGGAGGAAGCGGGGGGGAGGAGGAACTGTTGGATCATCTCCCAACATGGGCCTGCATTCCTACCTGGTAACAATTGGCTTGAGCTGAAGAACCTT
This sequence comes from Callorhinus ursinus, assembly GCF_003265705.2. Taxonomy (NCBI): domain Eukaryota; kingdom Metazoa; phylum Chordata; class Mammalia; order Carnivora; family Otariidae; genus Callorhinus; species Callorhinus ursinus. The sequence continues at coordinate 18,893,516 of NW_027397101.1, forward strand.
CTGGTCCACCACAGACCCCACAAGACTCACTCCACCTGTTTAATTTACCTTACCCCCACATGCCCTTTTAGGCAACTCCTGATCTTTAAAATGTTACACTACTCCAAAGACAGTTTGTAGAGTTTGTGGAAGAAAAAGAGAAAGGTATCTAGGAACAGATATTTAAAAATACATATCTCACGGGCTTAAACAATGTAAGACAATGGGTAGAATTTCAAAATACAGTTGTTCAATAAAACATAAATGCAAAGCAAAATCATTTTCATGACTAAAATACTTTAAAAAGCAAATCCAGAACTGATGATCTCGTCTTATATAGAGAGTAGTCTGACAAACATTTATACTGGTTTTCAATCAACCACATCCTTCCCTCCAGCCCAGAAAAGATGTTCATGTGAAACAATTGCCCAGATCTACATATCCATTTTGTTCCTTCACATGTTAACACTTCTGCACTTCCTTTCTAGAATGATCATGTACTTAAATGAAAATTGACCCTAATATGAAAATAGAATATATCTTCAAGGTAAATTTTTAAAAAGTCAACATGTAGGATGCATGAATATTATAGCAAATACTCATCCTTTACTGGCTCTACACATATGCCACAGTATGACATTTATATATTTAAACTAAACACACATTACTGTAGTTTCAAATGACCCACAAAGTCATGGCATATTTCTTTAGAAATGATTATTACCTAAAAGCAGATGTTTATGACAAAGTCACCATGCATTCCTATTGCCTTTCTTAACTGAAATGAAGTACAAAGAGAAAATATTTTATATTTCACAATTTCCAATCAATCACAGCAACACAGTATTTCTACCTATTAGTGGATTTTACAAATTAGGAGCACCTTATTTTGGCAGAGGGAAGAAAAGTACCTTTTCACTTCAACTATATTAACAGGCTATCTCTGATGTACTGGACAGTACAGAAATGTACTAAATACGCTACGACCAGTCATAATACAACTTCATTTTTAAAAAGAGTAAAATTTATACCAACTTTAGTATAGTGTTTTGAAATTATATTTCCTCATTTGCCCTCTTTCTTGAAAGAGTATTTTTTAGTTAGGTGTTTCCTTCCTAAGAGAGAAGCATTCTTCTTCCATTTTCACCTTTACAAAGTAACCCTGAATATATGCCAAATTTATGTCAAATCGGACTTTAATCCCCAAATTCTCTTGATTCTTAACAACTTGAACGACTTTAAGTAAACAGTTCACAAAATCATAATGATCGTACTACATTCCTTAACTCCCAGTTGAAATAGGAAAAGAGAAAATACCAAAGTATCAGCTCCATAAATATAGTGTTAGGCCTGATACCTGAACAACAATACGATATATTCCTTATGGGAAGCATTTTTCCTTAATATCCATTATGTTTGAAATTTTAGCAATTAGAAGCAGACACCTGGAGCTCAATTATTAATATACCACTCCCCACTCCTTTTATACTTCTTTTGAAACCATCTCTTAGGGTACTTCTTAAAGAGATGATACTATGGGACAGCATGCATACAAATGTTCACATTATTTTCTTTAAAACATCCTGGTATAATCTAAGACTAAACTTACTCTCTTTATTAAACATATTAGCTTTAGAAAAAAATTAAAACCTCTCAATCGTAAAATGACAAAAAAACAGGAGTGCCTGGCTGGCTCAGTCGGTAGAGCATGCAACTCTTGACCTCAGGGTCATGAGTTCAAGCCCCACACTGGGCATGGAGCCTACTCAGAAAAATAATAAAATTTAAAACAAACAAAAAGACGGCAAAAAACTAAAACAAGAACACGAGGTAAAGTATAATTCATTACATTCATGTTGATTGGTCAGCTATAATATTTTAGAAAGGGAATTTTATGAAAAAACAGTTAATTTCCACCCATGATGAGGAAAGCTTTAAACTGGTCTCCTCAAGGCAGCTGTAAATACATAAAGCAGTTCTAGAAGACTCCTGATTTTCTTATTTTGTTTTCACTTCATCGTTTTAAGATGAAAAATAAAGTATGAGATAATGAATGTTTAATATTATTTAACCTGTGTTCTATGGAGATTAAGGTACTATGCTCACTTAACTCCTTCCTTCTTTCTATAAAAAAGTATCTCAAAATAGGCTGATGTTGAGGCTCACGTAAGCATTTTTTTTTAAAGATTTTATTTATTTATGTGACAGAGAGAGACACAGAGAGAGAGGGAACACAAGCAGGGGGAGTGGGAGAGGGAGAAACGGGCTTCCCACCGAGCAGGGAGCCCGATGCGGGGCTCGATCCCAGGACCCTGGGATCATGACCTGAGCTGAAGGCAGCCGCCTAGCGACTGAGCCACCCAGGCATCCCTCACGTAAGCATTCTGCATTTGTTAAAAAAAATAAAGACGACGACGACCAAAGCACAGGAATACTGGCATCTAAAAGAACAGTATGTTGGGGCACCTGGGTGGCTCAGTTGGTTAAGCGGCTGCCTTCGGCTCAGGTCATGACCCCAGAGTCCTGGGATCGAGTCCCGCATCGGGCTCCCTGCTCAGCGGGGAGCCTCCTTCTCCCTGTCTCTCTGCATGCCTCTCTGCCTACTTGTGCTCTCTCCCTATCTCTCTGTCAAATAAATAAATAAAATCTTAAAAAAAAAAAGAAAAGAAAAGAACGGTAGGTTATCAGAACACTCAGAAGGCAGGTTTGACTGGTTGGTTTATTGAGAAATTAATAAAAATAACTGTTTGCACAAGTTAAAATAACCAACTTCTCACTTTTACCAAAAGGGTCTTTTTAATATAGTGAACATCCAAGCTTCTGTGACCATGAGAAAACCTGGAATATATTATACACGCATGAATGTGGCCCAGGATGCAGGATATGAGATGTGCTTGCTATCAACAGATTAACACTTCATTTTCATTACTCTAATCTCACCACAGGCTGTGAACACTCTCTTTTTCTTATTTGAACAACAATGGTGCATGAAAAACCAAGCTGACAGGCAGGCGGGGCTCATTTAATGCACAAGGCCTTTATTCCCGTAACATGTCTCACCTGTATGAAGCCAGGGTTCAGGCTTCCAGGCTGGCCACTGAAACAAACTCTCCCAGATGTTGGACTTCTACCTCTACCCTCTCCCACTTAAATTTATGATAAATGTCAAAAATAAAGTAAAAATGGAAAACTTCTTTCCCACAATGAGCTCTATTTAGTAGATAATAGAATTGGTAACATATTTTAAGATTTATTCAGTCCCAGAGTTGCTCAAGAAAACAAACAAACAAAAAGTGGCTTGGAAGGGAAATGATGAGACATTTGAAGTTTGAGTCAAAGACTCTCACCTTGGTATCTCCATCCCAGCTTAGTTTTAACTTGTATGAGGAGAACTATAGTTTGTCACCAATTGAAAATGGCAATTCACAAAATAAGAATCCAATCAAGCTATTTCCAAACGAATGACACTGAGCTTCACCAAAAAGCTATGCTCAAGGAACAGAAAAGCTACTAAGTGTAAGGAATCATTACAGTGAGCTTCCTAAAATGGGGGATCCCTTCTAAGCGGGGAGCCATCCACACACTCATTGCATTTGAGGCAACCATGAACAAATCCTCAAAAGACCTAGAAATAAATCCCTTAATTCCCACAACCAACCAAAGGACAGGTGTACACTTTCTGCATGTCTATGCACCCCATATAAATGCACTGCCATGTGACAATCTGAATCTTTAGTATGTTCCATAGCAACATAGTAAGTCTCTCCACAAAATCTAGAGAAGGCCTTGATTTTGATTCTTTCTGGTACTCTAATTTTATACCTAAAAAAAGAAAGAATAAAAGAAAAGCAGTATTAGATAAGGTAGCAGATAACCTAGCTGCCTTGAGTTAGGTTTTGACATGAGGTCAACAAAGAGAATGTTTGCAGGCATTCTCACTCAAGGGACACTTTCATGAATATGCTCATTGTATAATTTTTCTCCCACCTCTCGCAAGTGGCCTCCCAGTCATGGCCAGTGCTGTATAGCACCAGCAGAGGGCACGGTAGTGGGCAGTTCTCTTTACCTGTGCCTGATCAGGTGCCCCAAAGAGCCATCCTAATGATTTAAGTCAACGAAATCTTTCTTGCTTAAATTTTAAAAGAAGAGAAAACAAACATTATTAAAACCCTGCTAATGGAGGTTCTCATTTTAATATTGGTTTTGTTATTATGTTAAGCCAACTGAAAGTAATTATTTTTGGTGTGTAAAATATTCATTATCCTAAAATTTCTTCTTTTCAAACCCCCCAGTTCAAGCTCTCTGATCATCAAATATTGGTCCTGAAGAACTGTTTAGAGCACAAATAGCCACTTAAAGATACCTTAATAAAGTTGAAAAATTCATGTCAGTCACACAAAAGCACAGCAGGTATAATAGTGAGGCTATGTTTTTCCTATATAGAATATTTTTTAATCTTGTCGATTCTAACAATCTCTCTGCCATGTAAGACAATGAGTTAAAATTTATTAAAAACAAAACAGCAGTGAATCCTCATTGTGTTAAGTATACCGCATGTTTTCAATTTCAATTTCATAATGTCATCCATTAATATTAGTCCTGCCATCATTTTAATTCCTTTTTAAAATGTTTCAGTTAACTCTTACTAACTGCAGTTTGTCTCAAAGAGTCACACCTTCCATCTACTGAAGGAAAACTTTACATGTTTTCCTCCTTCTAAGGAAATGCTCTCTTGTACAATGTAAGTCTAACTGTACAAAATGATAAATCCAAGAATAACTTTTTTTAAAAAAGAAAAACAGAAAAGCAAAATCTCTTTTCAGCTAAGTACTTTCTCACACAGGCGAAGGATCAAATTGAGCTGCCTTTCAGCACCTCTGAACGATAAGCCTGGGCCCCTGGTTACACGTTTTTATCATGCCCTTACTTACAGAACCCTTACATAGCAAAACTCAGGACAGTCTTCCTGTCAGCACTTACACACTGAGGACCACATCTGAGGGTGGCACCTCTTCTCCCGTACCTCTGCCAGAATGATGTATTGACCAAAAAGTCATATTCAGAGCATTTCATTTCTTTATATTAGGGTAAAAAGAGCCAGTGAAAGTAAGGAGAAATTCATAAAAAGAGAGATGACGTGAAAGGAGAATAAAGTGAGAAAGAAACTAGGTCTACGGGAAACGGAAATGGGAAGAAAGAACAGACTCACCATGTATTTAGGTCATTAAGTAAATTGCTTCCAACCAAATAGAAATGAGACTTAAATCAACCCTTCCCCCTCAACAACACACAAACCCTAAAGACAGTAGGCAAAGTAACAACACTGCAGTCCAAAAATACTGAGTAAATAAGATGTCAGATATGCTCAAGAGAATCAGTGTTTCAATGAATAACTTCCTACTGTTCAAGATTATTTTCATTTTCTTAACAGGGAGAAATGAAAAACTGATGGGCTTAATTAAAGAAAAACAAAAGGATATTATTTCACCGTTAAAGGATCAATTCTTTTTTTTTAATTGGAATGATGATTAATAAGCTGAGAATCTGATTTCTAAGCTAGCCAGTTTGAGTAATGCGTTGTTGTTCCACAAGCATCCCCATTAAGGAAGACTCTTGTGAGGAAGAAATGATACAGCGCTCGGTCTCTTCTCATCTCTGACGCTGTGGCATGAAACGCTACATGGAGTGTTGGAACGGAATGACACTGCACACAGTCCTCATCCAAATGAACTCCAGTCATAAAATAAATTTTCACCTTAGGGTTGGAATGTATACCATGAAATTTGCTGGGCTTCCTATGGGGAATGCAGAAATTGAAAAAGAATCAACACTTTTATTTTTCCTATTCTCTAAACTTTCTTTTAAACCCAGGGAGGGAGAAGGCAGTACAGGCATGCTCAGTGAGATGTAGGTACCATAGATGTCACAGCCCCAGGCACCATTTTTGGGATGTCATCTGCATATTAAAATTTTCTTAGAGCTTGAGTTGCTCAGAATGTTTTTTTCCAACTTATTCTTCTTGCTTCTTTACTAGTTTACCTTGTAAGAAAAAGTCTTCTCTTTCACACAGTGTTTTGCTTGTATGTCCGGATAGGAAGGCTGTTATTCCTGAATTATACCTCTTTTCCTTTATTTCTCAAAAGCTTAAAAATAGATGTCAAAGTTCCTTGAAAGGGTCTTTGACTCCTTTTCTCCCCCCTCGCCCCCATCCTTCAGTGGATGAAGATCACCAAGCAAAATGTGGAAGCCAGCTGCTTTTCGGGAAATAAAAATGGCATCAGCTTTGGCAGACAGAGGTGAGATCAATCATTTCCTACAATCCCCAAACAATCTTCTGACCAAGGCCTAAAGAAGGCTGGTTATGTAGCGGCAAAAACATAACTATGAAAGGTACAGAGGTACGAGAGGATTTTCACGTGGTGAAGAATTCATTCTATGCATATAACAAACCAGGCTCTACATCTCATGTGAAAGAAAATCTTGGAACCATTATATTCCATGTTCTTTGGACAATAACAAGCAGGGAGGCCCAGACAAAATTTCTCACTGAAAAGGTCATCCCACAATTCACTCTGTTCTCCTTACTACCCCACAAAATTCCCTGACAATATTCTGTGGGAAAAGAGGAGTTAATTCTTAGATGGATTAAAACACTGGGATTCAAATTATGGACACCAGCTAAAGCAAATTCTAGTTTCTTCTTGAATTCCTTTTGATATATCTATTCTAATCAAGAGTCCCAAGTTGAGAAAATACCTCTTCAGCTGTACAGAGTCATTAGCTATTCATGTTTATAAGGAAAATCTTCTCAAAACCTTTGCGGATTGATATGGGTGGATGCCCACTGTAAATGTCTTTAAATACGTGTAATGCACATAAGGTGGGAAGAGAGAAGCACTAGAATTTTTGTTTTTCATTGAAGGGGATGACGCGAGCTCCCTATCTGTAACGGTCTGTTCCTTTGGAATCAGCTCCCTGTGTCACAACGACCTGGCAAACTTGAATGCTTTCACTATCACTGGAGTCCTTGCAATCCTGCTTTGGCTGTGACCCATTCACTTTTGCCCCAACTTCTCAGAGATGCCTTACTCAGCATCTAATTAGTTAGGGAGGATTTGCCGCGGCTCTTAACCCTGACACAGGAGTGGGAGGATGTGCTGCTGTGGCAGCCCAAATCTGTACTGTCACTACATTAATCAGATTTCCATAAAGGCATGCATGAATAATTGGATTTATCACTGAATGTTAAGATACACTCATAAATATAATTATAAAAAATACCTACAATTATAGATAAGGTATCTGCACCTTTAGGGATTTGTTTTTCAACTGTGGTTGCTTGACTCACCTTAGCACAAGACATTAACAATTACACACAGAGTACCAGTTTGCAGCTGACAGAAATAAGAGACAAACAATTTCAAAATGATCACCTACTATGTTCAAATTCACTTAATGTATTGTGTTGAAAATAAACTTGAAATTAGTGTACAGGTTTTTAACATATACCATATACCCATCTGAGAAAATGTTTGTGCATGCTTTGCTTGCATTAGTATGTACATAAATACCACGTATAGGGGAGCACTACTTTCCCACTGCATTACAAATTCAACAGTATCTGTTAAGTGAAGTCTGCATGTTATACAGACTTATAAAGTACAGGCCAACACACAAGCACCTGTCTATACTACAGTTTGTAATTTAACAATTACTCAAATAGTCCTATTTTAGTGTTACATCATCAGAATGGATGTTAAGAATTGTATCTGAATATATGTCTACAGTTAAAACTTCAAAATAAAACATATTATCACTCAAATCAGAGAAGGGAACTTAAAGGGAGGTAGCAGCCTAGTAATTCAACAGGCTGAAATTACATGCTTCCTAATGTAAATATTTTCACATCAAGACCATAAGTTTGGTCAATTTAAGACGTGATTACCAAAACACACCAACTGTAAGAAGGGGAGTAAAAAGGGAGGGAAAAGTGCAGAAACCTAGGGATGGATGATGCCTGGCAGTGAAAGTCATTTTCAAAGACCATTAACTATCAACTGCTTTACTCAGGGCTCTGATTAAATAAGAATATACATCCCATGTTGAAAGGGATGTCTACATGAGTGGGATAGAGTTTAGAATACAAATGTACAGACAATAAAGAAGAATCAAACCACAGTATACAATTAGGCATCTGACTTATGAGATTATAAAACTGTATATGTGCCTTTTAAACTGTGAGTGAATAAACATTTAAATTATTTGGGGGGGGAGGTAGGAAGTCAGACAAAACCACCATTTCCACTTTAAAATATAAATTCAACAAACTGAAACTGTGTTTGCCTATATGAAAAGAAAGAACTAAAAGAGTACTGGGAGAAAAATTCATATCAAACATGCTTTTAAATGGACTCCAGCAATGTTATTATATATTTCTTACAATATATTTTATTTATCATTTCTCTGAAATGGGCTAGATTTTATATTAGAAAGAAAGTTTGCTTTACTCTGTCATATCTCTGGTGAGCAGATGCTCTAGTATTAATGTAAATCGTTGATTTAATTTTTAGCTTTCTTGGTTTGCCCCTCACCTACCTAAGAAATGATTTCTCTGGTGATAACTAACACATCATGCTAATGAGAGAATCTAATGCACAATAGAAAAATGTCACTACTAATAATATTTGCATGAAGTTAAATAAAGCAACTGTAAGAGAATGTCAGACAGTTGTTCTTTAATAAGACACAGTTTCACAATGAAATTATGTTGTTAATTTTGTTACATCATTGGGTGAATCCTAAATTACTACATAATGATGCACAGAGTCATTTATAATTCTAACTTAGTATTTCACTTGTGTCTGAAAAGAGACCTTATTAAGGGATCTACATTTTATTTGAAACAGGTTAAATATACCTCACCAATAATAAAAGGTAAATGCCTCTAATAATGTGTAAAACATGGGCTGGAACCATTTACCTGTTACGGTTTCATGTCTGAAAAGATTTCAAAATATATTAGACTATTGCATCCCTTGAAGTAGCTACAAAGAATTTTATTTGATATTGCCTCAAATGCACAAAATATTTACAAAAATAGAAAAATCACTTTTTAAAACCTGATTAGGAAAAAAGAAAAACAAGTTCCAAAAGCTGGCCTTATTTTCTGCTTTTAACAATACTTAATGAGGTTAAAATGGGCAAAATAATGTTCTAGACTCTAGGAGATTAACACAGAAGATGAGCAAAGGGTTTCTGGTCATTCTCGACCTGTCACTGATCAAAGTAACTCAAAAAAGAACTTCCTTTACAGAAGTCAAGAGTCATGCCCTTTAAGGTTATCAAATATTTGTCTGTATGGGAAAAAAAAAATCATCCTTTTTGAAAAATCTTACTTAAACATGGGAAAGATGTAGAAAGGCAAGAAAATGTGGTAAAATTATCATATCTTGAATGTAAGGGACAAATACTTAATTCTATCAAATCTAAACTGGCTTCAGTTTGTGATGTCTTTTTGTTATTATTAGACAGACTGACAGATTTACATATAAGCAGATCCAACTTTGCTCATACAAAAGACAAAGAGTTTTATATCCCTACTTCCTAATTTACCTGTAGAAGATACAAATGTAGATTATTAAATTTCAGTATTCATGAGATACTGCTATAAGTTTTGCTGTAGTTAAGTAATAGTGGTAGTTAATTCTCTGTAACTCAGTTTTGAAACCTGCTAGTCAGTCTTTTCTAGTATTTAAAGAAATGATCTGGTAAATCTTACATTTTTATATTATTACAGAAAACTTTGAAATAAAAAAATAGACCCAAGCAATTATATTCAAGAGTTGAATCAATTTTTTCTTAGAAATTAAAATAATCATAACACAGAAAAACCTCTTTATACAGAATTCTGCCTGTTTGATTAAACTGGACAAACTTTTACCTGTAGTAAAACAAAAGCTGGCTTTAATGTGTATACTGAAACTAGTATTCCTTGAAACTGTTGGCTTCAAGAAAATCATTTCAAGAAGTGTCCTTCCTGCGTGCACGCACGGACACACACACACACACACACACACACACACACACACACACACACTGAATCAGCACTGCTGATGAACTATAGGTAAAGAAAATAAACATATTTTAATAACACGTACAGCATATATATTTTTAGATTTACACAGTCTGAATTTAAGTTTACACAAAATTATACAAACTAAAATGTCATCCTGAAGGAGAAAAAAAAATACACTCATACACTCTTTACACGCTTTCCAGAAATGCACAGGAGGTAAACATTTAGTAACCATGACAGGAAAAAAAAGGGGGGGGGGAGCCAATAACTACATTAAAACCAAAAAATAAAAAATATATAGTTAAACCACAACACTTTTTAAAATTGTGATTTTCTCCATTTTACTTCTCTGTTTAATAAATGGCATAATACTATGTAATTTTATATAGCACCCATTATGCATAAATTACCTCCCTATATTTCTACTCTTTTCATATAAGTCGACTGATGCTAAGACACATGCATGTACACAGGTAGAGACAAAATAGATCTTTATATATCCACAAAGTCAAACAACTGGATCAAAGACATCATACTAGCTTAGTTGCACAAGTTTCTCTGAGCGATTTCAAATTATTTTCCTAATTCTGATCAATCATTTATATCATTTACTTTTATTTGTTTTTTAGCTATAATGTTTTCCATGACTTAGAGTCTCCTTAGATTCAAATCTACTTGGAAATGGGCTAGTGCCAAAGAAGCAATCTAACACCATCTATGTGGTTCAATAGCCATTTATCAATTGATCATTATCTCTATCTGGTTTTATTAACTCTTTTCTAGCTAGAGGGAGACCTAAACAAATTTTCCCTACACACACACACACACACACACACGACCTTCCCTAACTCAAGGAAAACCCTAAACGTGACACTAATTTTTAAAGTGCGGCACAAGTTGCTTGGTCCTACAGTGAGTGCACACCCTGTGTTACAAGCACGGAGAGAGCCACCCAGGCAGGGATGTGCCTCAGAAACACACCCCTCAAAGCACTCTACGATGACAAGGAGTATCTCTGGGAGGAAATGAACTTTTTAACTTGCAAGAATGGGAAATAGCTCATAAAGAGTTGCTTATTGGGTTTATGTTGATTGCATTTAAATCCCAGCTTACTGTATCAGCAGTAATCAGGGTCCCTCTACAGGATATGTCAAAATACACCTTATTCAAATGCATTTATCCTATGTAGAAGGGCATGACACAGCCTGGCTCTGTGCACTGGCTTTTGCAGATGTACCTCTAAACTTCTGGTAGTTTATAGCCTACCAAATTGTTTTCTTTCCTTCATTACCAATACTTTAAAAAATCTAATTAACTCAATAAAGTATTTAATTCTCATGAACTCTTACACGCAAAACAGGTTTTAGAAAAAGAAAGCAATTGCAAATCTGTTTTCCAATGAGTGGAACAGAACCAATTTCTTAACAACTGCCATCTACTTAAAATCCAACTGTATTTGTCAGTAATACTTTCGTGCTGTGTGGATGATACTATCATGCTAACTCTTGCTTTGTGTGGGTTTGGTGTAGGCTTTTGAACAGCAAGACGTGTCTAGGAGGGAGGCACCAGGGAACTTCCCTCCCTCGCTTGAGCACAGTCCAAGATGAAAGTTTCTGGGTTGTTTCCCTTCGCTTCCTCTCACCCTCGCTCCCCCTCGGAGCCGCAGAGCCAGCAATTGTGCAAGAGGAGCCGGGCGTGCAGGGCGCGTATCACCAAGCGCATGGTACAAGCAGCCGGCTCCAGTGATTAATTATCAGTTGCCGCCGGCCTCGCACTAACACGTCGTCTTTCCCGGCAGAGCCAGCACACCCAGCCGCCTGCAGCGCGGCCCGGACAGAGCAGCGGCTTTGGGGAGGACGCCGCCGCTGCGCCCGAGTGTGAGTGCGCCGGCCAGCGGGCGAGCGGGCGAGCGGGCGGCCGGGCGGCCGGGCAGCCGGGCGGGCGGGCCGGCGAGTGTGCGGGAGCCAAGCCGGCGCCGGCGCCGGCGGGAGCGCAGGGGCAAGCACGGAGGCAGGCGGGCGGGCAGGCAGCCGCGGCCGGCGCAGAGGAGCGGGGACGAGCCGGCACGGCCCGCCACGCACACCGTCGCCTCCTCCGCGACCCTCGGCGCTGACAGCGATTCCTGCACAGCCTCCTCTCCGCAGGTCGGAGTCGAGCTGCTTCCAGCCCCGTGAAGTCAGTGGGGCTGTGCAGAGGGGCCCCTACATTTTATGACTGGTTGCAGAACCTACTCTGAGACAGCAGACACTTTGACGAAGTGATTAATACAGCCAGAACGATACAGTTTTTGGATGGTGGCCTTTTTTTTTTTTAATTTTGAACAGAAAACAAAGAAATAAAGTCTTCCCATGACCCAGGCTATCGTGTGAAACTTTGCAGCGAATGCCTTTGCTTTCTTTTACTTCAGTATCCTTTCCCCTTTTTCTTTTAAGGAGCCCTCAGGGAAAGCATGAAGTAACCCTGCATTCCAACACCACAGTTATGACAAAACAGAGCCTAACTATTAAGTGATCAAATTTTTTAAAATGTTGTAAAAGAAAAATAACAGAAACAAAAGTCTGTATAACAATTCAAGGTTTCTTAGAAAAAAAAGAAAGAAAGTAACTTACCTGTTGGGACATTCTGAATAAGAGGTTAGTATCAGCGTTTTGCCATGTCCCCATGAACCCTGGTTCAGCTGTAGTCGTTCTGGTTCCGAACTGCATGGAGTTGTCAGTACAGGAGTCTCTTAAAGTCAAGTCTCTTGCCCTCTTTGGCTCTCTGTCTCTCTGTGTCTCTCTTTCTCTCACATCCACTTCTGCCTCTTCTGACTGAAAAGTGAAGGTGGATTTTTTGAGCCTCTTGGCAGCCAGTAGCAGGAGTGTAGTGTAGTTAAGAAGCTGGCTGAACTGTGCATTTCATTTGGGAAGGGGGAGATTTGGGGGAGGGAGGGGGTCAGAGCTTCTTTCGCACCTTCTGCACAGATACCCCTATCATTTATGCATAGATTGTGACTCCCCGAGCTTGCCTTTGCTCAGTTTAACAGCTGCCTGTCAGGTGTGCAGGCAGCACTGGAGACCCAACCATCAGCTTCAAACTCTCAGCCACTGCATGTCATTGGATAGCAGAGCTAAGAGTCAAATGCACTGTTCCACTGTCAGGCACCGAATGACACCCTGGCACTAACCCCTCTCCAAACACACAGAGAGACACACACTTATGCACACTCCAAGCAGCACCATGATCACGGACGGCACACAGGGTGAGGAGAAGCTGAGGCCCTTCCCAGGGAAATCTTCCCAACAATGCTTTCGGGTAGAACATGCAATATCAGTCTTCACTTTAACATTTGTAAACTGCTCTGCTTAAACATTTTTTTTCTAATTACACTGGAAGAAAGAAAAATATTCAGCTGTAAGAGAATGTTAAGTTGGCTCAGTTGTTGTCTAAATGTTAGCTCCTAAAAGTCATATACTATGTGCTGGGCTATTTATAACCACATATAAACTCCTAGAGAAAATAATGTATATAGAAATTTGACCTTCCACTCTGAAAAGTAAATAAATAAACCTAGCAGTTTTTTGAACATAGAAGATGCACAATAAACATTTGCAAAATAAATACAAAGTATTTAACATCCAGTTTCTCCGGTCATTAATTATTAAATTGGATGATAAGTAATAAGAAATTGAATGGCAAGGAAAAAAGTGTACCTTTTCTTATAGCTCACAAATAGAAAAAAATCCTTTGTTAAAGTTCCTGGATGAAGCATCTACAATATCCTTTCAAATCATAAAAAAGAAAAAGATGAAGAAAAAAAGCTTGTCCCATTTCAGGGAAAAAAGTAATGAATATAAAAATTCCATTTTTCATTCAAGATCTCTATGGAAAATTCTATAACCTTTTTATGCCTGATGAAATATAACCTGGGGAGCATGTTGTATTTTTAATTAAACTAGTTTTAAAACAAAACATCTATTTATTAGATAGTGTTTATCTACCTTATTTATGGAAAAGCAAAACTGAACAAAATGCACTGTACATAAACAGTAACTTCAAAATGGAAAGCTAAATTCATGTCATCTCATAAAAGTAGTCAGCAGGAAAAAGACATCCTCCTAAACTTAAAATGTAAGGAACATTAATCTTCAACCACCTACAAATATCGAGGACAAATGTACCACTCTCCTTGCTCCTTCTTAACTCAAGAATAACAATAAACCTTACTCTCTGAAACAACAAAAGAAACAGAAAAGAGCTTCAATGGCAGCTCTGTGTCATTAGTGGACAATGAGAAAAGATGAGAAAACGTACACTATGTTGACACAAATGTGCCTTCCCCTCTAGAACCGACATCTCCTGAAAGCTTTTCTGTTAAACTTCCCTCCGGTTCACCACCATTAAGCACAAAAAAGTCTCAAAAGCAGCAAATTCAATATCTGAGAAGAAACAAACAAGAACCCAAAGAATTGTTGCCTTAAAATATATGAAGTCCACCTGTGGTCAATAAAAATATTCTTGAGGGGGGAGGGCAGGAAAAGCCCCTATGAGTCAATTGTCAACAGTGACTGTACCTTTACAGCTAGCTATTACCCACTTAAACTCCCTCTAAAATTCGCTAGCCTCTTGATTTCTGAAGTGGCACTCAGTGCCTCAGTCAAGCTGCCTGCTCAGCTCCTGACCTTCCCACTAATGGCTGTTATTTGTGGGAGGCTTAAGGACACTGTCAATAGCAAGCTTCCTCCTCGCTCCTCTCAGGCTCTGTTGTATCGCTTTGCCTGCGTGTTCTCTCTCGCCTCTTTGCCCTCCCGCTCTCCCCCTCCCTCCTTCCTCTCTCCTTCACTCCCTCTTCCTCTTCTTCTAGCCCCCACCCCTTCTTTCTTTCAGTCCTCTACTTCTCTTCTTTTCCAGGTATCATTCCCCCAACCCCCTGCCCCAACCACACACACAGACACACACACAACACAAAAATCAACTGGCATGCAGCAGCAAGCACCTGCAGTAATAGACTCTTTTATTAAAACTGTTATTCTGCAAGACTTGAAATTCCCCATGGACCGGGCCATGTCAAAGCCGATATAATTAACTAGAGGCTCAGCAACGGATCAATTACCAGACAAGCAAGTGATAGTGAAATCAATGAAAGATCATCAGCCACATTATCAGTGTTGCAACTCATTAGGGCAAAACTGAGAAATGTGCTCAAAGCGAGCCCAAGCAAGGTGGCATTACAAAACAAAGGGCTAATTTGGAGACCCTGCTGTGAACAATCTGTAACAGAATTAGCCTTTTTTCCCCCTAAACTGCACAGCTCCGTAACTAAATGTGACAGACTGAGAGAAGCAGTTTATTAAGACACCAACCCCAAGTTTATTTAGTTCATAAACTCTCTCCTAGAAAATCAATACAGTCTGTACAGGGTTATTAGGCTGACTAGCTAATACATCCAAATCTGGTCTGCCCAGCCAGCAGTCTTCTGACAAAATGCTACCCAGTGTAGGCAAACTGAGCTCTTTCAGATATCAAGGCTTGAGGTTGCTCTAGATGAAACAGGTCTGCAATGTAACTAGGACCCGCATGTTAGTGCCAAGGCACAAGCCTCAAAAGCACCAGGATATCTTTCTAAGGTTTAAAATTTTTCACAACAAATCTATCATACAGTACACACTGCACTTGCTAAATGAATCTGATAAAACAAAATTTTAACTGGTTTGTAAGACTAGTTTACAAAGAGGACAAGCTTTATAAGAGACAACAGTTAACCCAAAGTCTTAACAATAAATGAATCAGTAAACTAAAACAAAACCTCAAGCGTATACACACGCTGTGCTTTGCATATTTTAAATTTGGAATATTCATTATTAAATCAAGTTTTGAAAATACATATTAGACTCCTCTAGAAGTCCCCCAAATACATGATTTGAACTTGCCACTCACTGCCACATATAAACACAGCATGAAGAGTCTTTGATCTTAGGCTAATTTTCTATCTAGCAAGAAAGGCACAGGTTACAAAAAATAAACCTACAAGGCACAAAGAGGACTTCTGAGTTTGTCCAGTGGCTCTATAGTCTGTGGATTATGGAACAGTTGTCTGGAATCATTTGGATTAAAGTTATTTAAGGCTGGGGGCGGGGGGTAGAGGTAGGCATCACTTCCATAGTAATCGCTTTGTACTGCCCTGATTCCAAGTATTTCAGGTTAAACAACTACAAATATTAAAGGCTATGTGCTGGCATTCCCACATTTACTGATTGTGAGCGGTGGACCATGGAATTTAAGAATACACCAACTAGGTACAAATGGCAACCAAATTATTAAAGACAGTATGGGAATGTGAATACCTCCACCTCACAACAATAGATAGCAGATATACACTTACAAAAAAAGAAACTCAATGCAGTTTACAAAGTTAAAACAGACTGGAGAACTGTCAGAAAAAACCAAAAGACAACAATTTTTGGAAGTGAATTCTGATGTTCATGATTTAAAATGTTTTCACATTTAAAATGTTCCAAGAAAAGAATTACACTATGAACATGACTTCAGTATACTGGCTCTAAGACACTAAATCCTAAACTTCAAAACAAAAGTCCTTATTTTCACAGGACTTTATTAGAATTCAATTTATAGATTGCTGTAAATAAACATTTTTCTTCTAATTTTTGAGCTGGTACCTTAACAAGCATTTCATGCTGTTTTTGAGTAATCTGTAAAAAGTTAAATACATATATATATATATACACACACAGATATTCTAAACCTATACTATAGATGCCAAAGTTTTAGATAGTAATTAAAAGTTGTAATTACAGAGAAATTATATTTTTTAAAGCCTTTTTGCATATAACTACACACTGTGCATGCACCCTCAATGAGATCCAATTAGTTGCAAAGAATTTGCATTTCAGTTAGTATGGGATAACAAGACTATAGGGAGGCACAATGCAATTCCACCAGCAGAGTAAGAAAGTGTGTTCTTTCTTGTTAGCTTTGTAAGCAATAATTCCCACAACTGATTGTTTAAAATGTTACTGATCTTTTCAATATTTGGGTATTGAGGTAGGTTTAAGTTTTTCCCTCCATTAAAAAAAAAAATCACAAGTTGGTGCAAATATCAACCACAATGAATACTTAACAGAAACAAATGAACAAAGGATTTTGTTTTGTGTGTATGTTTGGGGGGGGGGTTTGGTGGGAGGATATTGCATACTTTCTCTTTTCCTCTTAATACTTACTGGTAATTTCTTTTAAAAGCACATTGCTTTCTTAAAATAAGTTCCATAATGGGGGGCAGGGCAACCTCACTGGAAACGGTTCTATGTAAATATATATGGTTTTGTGATGCAGGCCTGTAGTTAGTACACCGAGAAAGTACTCAAGGATTTTCATTTCTTCTAGTTATGTTTCTAACAATGTAAATCCTAAGCAAATATCAAATAAATGTATAATTTATATACACAGTATAACAAGCATCTCTAGGACTTCTGCTGGTTCACGGAACAATACCTGTAATTCCCTGGGTTCAGTTCAGCAGCTGTTAACAGATTCTGTAATCTGTAATGACAGTAAACTGGCCTTTGCTCTTCTTTTATTCACTATTCATTTTCAAGGCTTGGTTAAGTACAGAGCTGGGTTAAAGATCAGTGGTTTTTCATGTGACACATGCTGGTATTCATCTAATGGCTTGTCAAGACAAAACTGTCCCTGTTCTTGCCAAAATAATAAAAATGACGCTCCACATCGCATGACAATCAGCACTTCCTTATGGCAAAACAACTCAAGCTTTTGTAACTCATTTACTTTATAGAAAAAAATTTTTAATAACTGGCTGTCCAATCCTATATGTGGAATTAGGTTGTCATTCTCAAAGGAGATTTTTTTTTTTAAATGTTACGTATGGCCTCTCTTAACTCTAAAGCAACATGTAAACTACTTTCTGATCAAATCAGACTTTACCGTATAAAAATAATGCTGAAGCTACAAATTCGTATGGCATTAAGGAATATAACTTAATATATGCAAATTATGCAGAAGCAGCAGGCTGGGCCCAGGCACAGAGGTGGGGGGAACCAATTGAGGAAATGTCATTTTTCTTGAGAACAAAGTATGTGACTTGCTTTGCAACATCTGTTGGGCTGTGTGAAATGTTAACAGATGTCTTAAGTGAAAAAAGGAAAAAGAATTAATAAAGGAAACCTCCTCTGAACAGATAATCCACCCAAATTTCCATATTCCTAAGGAAAAAAGTTGACAGCAACCTTTTCCCCTTGTGAAACCTGCCATCCCCACTTTATTGTGTAAAGTTTCATTTTCTATGTGAAGTTAAGGGATAAAATTTTTTGACTCACTAAAAAGAATAGAGAAAAAGTAAACCTAACAATTATTTCAACTGAGGTTTTCCCTTTGTGAATAATTATATCATAATCTAAGCTCTTTTCCCTTGAGTCACATATGTAATTTGATGGGAGGATAGTGAAAAGTTCACCCCCTCCCCAAAAAAAGAGCCACACAAAAAAATGAAATATTACCCTACTGTGCCTGCATGTTGGGGGAAAGGAAGGAGGAGAAATTAAAAGGTAGTTCTTAAGGTAAAGTTCTAATATGAACACCATCTCTACACATTCAGGCGTCCATCGTTGCCATCGGGATTCACCTATCATTTATACCTACATCCTTGCATTCTCCACACATTCCTACTTTCCTTCCATTACTAGCCCAGTGTTCAACAGCAGTATAACCCAATGATCATTAAGAAAACTTCTGGAATATACTAGTTGGATCCTGGTATTTCAATCTTTTTTTTTTTTTTTAACATTTATTTATTTGAGAGAGACAGAGCACAAGAGCACCTGGGACAGAGTGGGAGGAAGGGAGACAAGCAGACTCCTTGCTGAGCACGGATCCCAGGACCCTAAGATCATGACCTGAGCCAAAACCAGGAGCCAGACACCTAACCCATTGAGCCACCCAGGAGCAGGTATTTAAATCTTAAAAAAATTGGACAACTTTTCTTTCTTAGTAAACAGTTTTCATTCATGTTTCAATGTATTAGATGATCTAGCCAAACATGAATGAAGCAGCCTTGAATCCAGATTAAAAAATGATGCATACATACCAACTACTGAATCTAACCTAGTGTCTGCTTACATATTCTATAAATCTTCCACTTTGGAGAGATCCATTCTATTGCTTATGCTCTTAAAAACTCAGGACATAAGTATGGGTTAACAGTTCATGGATTACCTAGTTCAAAACACAGTTAAGGATCTTTACAGATTCAGGTGAAGGAAGAAAAAAATGTGTTGTCATCTCTGATTGCTGGTCTCAATCTCTCTCTCCTCTATGAGATTCTGCTTTAAAACTGTACGTGTTCCTTCATGTTTACAACTATACCTTCTCCAGATGGCTCTGGCAGCCTGGGTTGGGCATTTCAACATATAGAAACTTCAGCCAGAATAGCCAGAAGATTTCAGGGGACAAGAGCATGGTCCAAGTTGTAAATAAGACATGCAGGCAATGCTTTTGGTTTTTGGTTGGTTTGTTTTTGGCCAAAGCATTGTGGGTGCTAAATGCTCTGGTGTGTACTCACAGGAATACCACATCACAGCCTATGACAAAAAATAATAGTAATAAGTGCTATACCAAAAACAAAACAAAACTGATCACTTACACCGAGGGAGAAAGCTTGTGCACTGAAAATATCATTATATGACCACAGACCCAAAGAGGAAAAGATGCCTCCTAAAATAAAATTTGAATATGACACAAATTTAAATTACTTTAAACAGTGGCACAAACATCCCCCTTAAGCAAACAATATCTAAAACCTTCATCTTTATTATTATTATTATTATTATTATTGCAAAACGGAGAATCTGCTCTGGTTGACACTTGTCTCTGTACCAACTAGAACAACAAACGTGATATAGCATTTGCTGACAGCCTAATCAGGGGCCCAGTTTCAGAAAAACACATCAAGGATATACCGAAATGCCATAATCCCTTGATATCCTATGAGAAATTTAAAAATTTGAAGATCTGGGTAGGGTGTGGTAGATGAGGTAGTTTATAAAATATTAGGGAAATGATGAATACTTAGACTCAAGACGTTTGCAGATGCAAAAGCATCTGAAGTCAGCATGAATCTTAAACCTCCAAAAGATCAAACATTTTACCTACCCTGTTTTGGCTTAAAAAAAAAAAAAAAAACCAGAGTGACTTTCTATGTCTTCTCTCAGGTCAAACGTTGACAATGGCTTCTTTCTACCATAACCTAAAGTCAATGTTTTATGAGAAAATCTTCTAAAGGAAAAGAACCAGCGACGTATTTCCTGAAATGAGTATTAAAAAACGGGCTGGGGAGCATCCGGTGGAGAATTACTTTTGTATGACAGAAAAGAGTTGCAAGGATTGTAAAGATAGTATTAATTTCTTCATTTACTTCCTTCTAAAGTCTGTTGACGAGGAAGCTTGCAGCCGCACTGAAGATGTCATCATATAGTTGAAATTACTGCCAGGAAGGCTGAGGCTCACAGACACCCAAGAAATCCAACACTGTTTTGAGAGTTACCAGAGAAAAGAGCAACTCTATTGATGGTACCGCCCCCTTATACGAAAATCACAGACCCAGAAAACAAACATAAAAAGTGAAATCCTGGGGCCCCTGGGTGGCTCAGTCAAGTAAGCAGCCGACTCGATTTCAGCTCAGGTCATGACCTCAGGGTCCTGGGATGGAGCCCTACTTTGGCCTCCGGCTCGTCAGGGAGTCCGCTCGAGATTCTCTCCCTCTCCTCCTGCCCCTGCCCCTACTTGTGCGCACACACACTCTCTCTCTAAAATAAATAAATCTTTAAAAAGTGAAATATCAACACACCTGAAGTTCCAAAATCTTTGTAAAACCACGGACTATTTTATATTCATACATATTTAAATAGAAATGTTGGAATAAATTTGAATGAACCTGAAGACAGTTTCTGAATCAAGAAACCCAGAAGATGTCAGAAACTCAGAAGAGCAAGTTAAACATAGGAAGAATTAACAATGGCTTAAGTCTGTCTAATACTGACCTTCGGTGGGGGCAATGGCTACAACAGGCACAACAAAAGCTTCTAAGGTACAAGTAATATTCTGTGTCCCCATCTACCTGGTGGTTCTGGGTATGGTCACTTGGTAAAAATCCATCAAGCTACATACACGTATCATTTGCACACTTCTCTGTATGTATGTTATGCTTCACTTCTAAAAGTTTACTATTGCTACTGCTAATGGCACTACTACGAAAAATAGTGATAACCATAGATTAAAAGTACGGGAAAGAAAGAAAATGAAAAACAAGAAAAAAGAACAGCATGGAAGAGAAAGGGAAGAGACAAAAGACCGCAGATATTTATCACAGTCAAAAATTAATCAAGTAACTGACACTATGCGTACTGCTTGCAACAGTTTCTTCAGAGGTCAGAAGCATTAGCAATCAAGTAAATATCTGAGTTTCACAGAATGAGGATGAATGTGAAAGGCAGTAAATGGGTGGGAGAAAGAATAATTAGGTGATAGATACCTTCACTAGGCAGTACAAGAGTATGAGTGTATCCAAGTGACTTAAATGAAAAAGAACATCCTACACATCATAGGATCCTGCATAGGGCTTGCAGGTTGTTGCTCTTTGAGCCTGTCCTATGATCTGTAATTATGACTATTGGGGGGTACGTAATTGGGGGTGGGCACAGAGTGTGCCTGTTGAGAGACTGGTAAGGAAATTACAGATACCCTGCCAACAGCATTACTTGGAAGTATGGAGTATATCAAGACAGATTTTTCTTATTGCAAATATAACATACTCCTCTGACCCACCCAAACACATCTTAAGTGTTCCAGTCCCCAAGGCTGACAGTAGCCAACTGTTAAATAAACAAACCCTGGGCAGAATGGAAGTAACAAAGAGGGAACAACTGAATAATTTGCTAATTGATAAGGGATACACTTTTACCCTGACTGGCTATGTTTCTCACTCCCTTTTCTTCCATTTATTATAAAGAAGGACATTTTAAACATTTTTTAGCCACTGCTAGGGAACACTGATCAAAGCCCTACTTGCCAAGTACAAGAAGGTGTGGGGAACATGAAAGTTAAGGCATAGTCCTTGCTCACAAGAAGTTTACAGTCAGTGCAGAAGATAAGCCATTGGGGCCCCTGGGTGGCTCAGTCATTAAGCGTCTGCCTTCGGCTCAGGTCATGATCCCGGGGTCCTGGGATCGAGCCCCATATCGGGCTCCCTGCTCAGCAGGAAGCCTGTTTCTCCCTCTCCCACTCCCCCTGCTTGTGTTCCTTCTCTCGCTTTGTCTGTCTGTGTCAAATAAATAAATAAAAATCTTAAAAAAAAAGAAGATAAGCCATGTATAAAAACAACCTTAATAAAACAGAACGTGATAAGAGAAGCAGCAGCAGAATCCTACACGACTTGGAAAAGGAGATTCCTTCCAGCTGGTGTTGTAAGAGAAAGTTTCTAAGCAGAGGCAGCTTTTGTGCTGGAACTGAAGAACCGATAATATTCCTAGAGAAGTGATCCAATGTGCCTGAAGATAAGGTAGGATCTGTGAAGAGCAATGATGAACGAAAGGGACTGACTGGTCAATAGGAACTATTATTACTGGAAGGGGCTTATACTCCACTATAAAGAGTTGCTATTTATCCTGTATCCACCAACAGTCACAACTGCTGAAAGCTTCTCAGCAGCAGCAGGGTCTGATCATTACTGTACACACTAAGAAGATTTATCTGGCAACGGCATGACAGACAGACTGAAGTATGAAAAGACAGAAGCAAAGCCACCAATTAGGAAGCTGTTATGATAATCTGGGTAAAATGATTACAGGCACTAGGGCTGGGGAATAAAAGCAGAATACAATGTGGAGATAAAACCCAGGGGCAAGAATTGACTGAGAAAACCGTGGGTAACAAATGAGAAGAGTGAAAGATGACACGAGAGTTCTAATATTCTGAGCATGGGAAATGGTAGAAGTATCAACGGAAATGGGGATGAACTAGTTTGTGGGATGCTAAGTCTGAGTTCACGTTGGGGAAATAGATCAAACCAATGACAAGGCAACTAGTAAACTTCAGAAAACAGACTGACACTGGAGTTCTCAGATCTGGGAGCCATCTACAAAGAAGTGACACATGAGGTAGAAGAAGGCCGAGGTTAGCATCCTGGGGAACACCTATGCATTGGGGGAAGAAAACAGAAGGAGCAGTATTAACAGGGGCACTATGATGGTCCAGTGTTCTGAATGACAAGAAGTCAGAGTTTAAAGAGGTAGAGTTTTAAATGTTCTAAAAAAACAATGCTATATTTAGAGTATAGTAAAACCAAACATAGTAGTAAGTAAGTATAGTAAGAGCAAAACAAAATGCATGGGGATGATAAATATCAAAATGAGAGTAATGCTGGAGCATGGGGGTGGGTGTTGGAGAGAGGAGATGGTAACCTGGGGCTTCACATGTATTTTTACATTCTAAGTTCTTATGTTTGGGCAAATGGGTGTTCATTATACCCTTCCTCTTATATATCTGTGGTTGTAATATTTTGTAATTATATTCTGTGTCCTAAGAGCTCTTAATGGACAAATTGGTATAAAAGTTAGAATTCAGACTATAAAGGAGTTAAGAAGTAAGCAAATTATAAAGACAAGGAGGCAGAAAAGGCAAAACATTTTTTGGAGAGATTTTGCAAAGCAATCAAGTAAGAAAAGGGTGATCTTAAAAGTTTGCAGGGCCTGGAAGAAGTTGTGTTAGTGTGTTGATAGTTTGTTACTCATTACAGGGGGGAAAAAAGAATGTATCATAGGCAAAAGGGACAAAGCCAATGGAGAAAAGGATATTGAAGATCTAAGCCAGAGGGAAAAATGATATAAGAGGGTCCTAGGAGAGAATGTGATCAAGACCACAAATAAAAAGGGTGCCCCTGAAGGGAGAGGGGGAAAAAAATTTTCTCAGAAACCAAAGGTAAGAGATAGAAAAAAAAAATTCTGCCGTTAAAAAAATATATGTATTGAGAGTGCTTGTGTCAGAAAGCCAATTTACGACCCATCTCCCCAACTAAATTCTCCACTGGTTGAAAAGGAAAGAGTTTTCTCTATCTTCGGTAATCCGAGGCCTAACAGAGCGCTTAACACGCAATAAATGCTCCATAATGACATCTGCACAAAAGAAGTCATGGTCTCAGAAAACAGTGACAAATCAAGGACTGGTGGAAAGAAAGGGTTGGGTCCAACTGGAGAAGATAAAATGAAACTCTGAATCAATGAAAAATGAATCAAAGAAATGGCAAGTAGCAGAAGGGATTCAGCCTTGGTTCCCAAAAACTCTTGAGAAATTACAAGCAAGTGGACTGGGTTCAAGAAGTGCAGCTCAGATTTCCCACTTTCGGAAGCAAGATACTTAGAACCAGGAGGGAGTTCTTAATTCAAAACTGAAAAATGCCTTGCTCCAAAACATACACCCTAATAGGCAATAGCACATCGTAAATCACTGCCCTTATAAGGCATTCCTATAGCACATAGTTCTTATAAACTGAAACACTGAGAAGTGGTTTTTGGATGAAATTATTTAATATTTTACTTAGATGTCCCCTGATTCTACGTGTTTCCTATGCAGTGTTTTTAAAATGTCTGTGAACATATTCCTGACTAATGAAATTCACCAAAGCAAACAAAAATCAAAAATCTTTATGCCATGTCACATGCATGATTTGCATGAAGGAGTGGGAGATGTGGAAGAATGTCACTTCATTAACAGACACAAAACGGAGGAGAGTGAATTCAGCTCCTCTCCTTACTGCCCGGTTCGAATCTCCAAGACTGCAATTGTGGTCCATGTCACGCCAACCCTTTGCACAATTAGTGAGGGCTGCATACTCCGAGTCCAGAATCCCTCTAGAGAGCACGGAAATGATGAGTTCCATCACCTGGCCAACATCAGCAACCGCCAGTCACCTCAGGGACTTGGACAAAGACATTCATCCACTCTGCTGGCAACCACTACAGCCTGCCTTCCTAACAGAGTCCTTTTGTGAGGACCACTGTCTAAGTGACCTGTCATAGAGCTTTATAAAGCAGCATTAATACTGTGGGCCAAAATGAGATTGATCTTTGAGCTTCGTGGTCTCCCGTTGTCAACGGTGCATTATAAAACCAATACTAAATACTTTATAAACAGGTCTCCCTACAGTGTATTAGAAAAACAGTGCATATTTCATGCCCCATAGTTAGGTAGCCACATATCCATCAGACTAATAAATTATTTATTAGGTGCTCAGAAGTGCAATAAGAGTCAATAAACTAACTTCTGAATACTTATAAACTACTATTTCACTAGAAATTGTACCTGAAAGAGAAAACTAGCACACTAACTGAATGGGGGCCTGGAAATAACTCAGCTCTCTCAAGTGTACCATCAAAAGGAAGCACAGACCTTATGGGTGAGAAGAGACAAAATTATGTGTCCTGAAGAAGAGTCTGGGTTATTGAATTTACACAGAGAGCACCACCCAACCCCATGTTCATTTCCTTTCTCTTCTATATAGTTTTCTCTAGTCCTACCAACCTTGGAGACAGCTCAGGGAAATAAAAATTGGTGGAAACATTTCAAACATACCCTGAATCAGGCCAGATGACATCCACCAGTAACCGTTTACACTTGACACCTCCAAAGAAACTATACAATGGCTTAAGTGCACAAGCTTTCTGCTACCTGTATGGCATGTAATTGAACATTTATGCATCTAACATTTTGTGTAGCATTTTTTTTCTGTTTTCAGGTAAAGCTCCCAAGACCATAGATGCCCTATGATACAGTCCTGATGCCCACTCCAACATCATCAGGCACCTCTTACCTAGTTCCACCCCTCTGGAAAAGGACCTTCTGTTCAAGAATGTGTTTCAGCCCTTCACGAAGGAATTCTTCAGCTACAAGTTATTTCCCAAACTATCAGAGGCGTGGACCTTTGTGTAGTATTGTGGGTGCCCTGGTTTCACACGTTGGCCACATTAATACTGGAGATCAAGCATCTGTAACCCACAGCTGAGTGAGCTCCAGCCCCAAAGCACCCGCAAGGCTGGTGCCAATGCAAACCACTCTTCCCATCCCACATCTGAACCACACTGGTTTTCTCCAGGAGCCAGGCGCTGAGATACAGTTCTGAAAATGAAGGTTTTGGGTTCTCTCCATTCACATGATGGGTATAGAGTGTTGAGAAGAATACTGCCAGAGGGACTGGCTGTTTTTTTCTCTCATTCCACACCAAGTGAATAAACCATAAAGAGGTTTACAGTGTCTAATGGTGTTCCAAAATCTCCCAGGGGGAAAACCTAAATGGATAAACATATAGATTCTTGCACACTGTTTTCATTTTTCCTCCTAGAATCTTATGGTTTTACCCCTATAGGCTGGAGTGTTTAAGGTTGAAAAACATTTTATGTGAGTAGGAAAAAAGTAGTAGAAATAAAGGAGAAACATGGCAGAGACCTGATTTCACATCACTTTCTCAAAGAGATCTCCCCCAAATCCTAGTAATAATGAAAGAGTTGATGTAAAAGTGTAAGACAAGACTAGTTTCTTGTATTACTTTTGCTACTACAACCACTACAGCTAAGATGATTATTCATATTAATGAGTTTGGTATGTAGACAAACTATAAAAGATGCAGTCTCTGACCTCAAGTACTTATCTCTGTCTTTTGGGATTTACTCCTCCTGCTAGATTTACTTTTATTCTTCATACCCTTGCCCAGAGGAAGTGATCATCACTCAGGACTTGGAGCATTTCCATGGGTGGGGTTTAACTATGGCAATGAGAAGTGAGGGAACTTTTGCCCTTGGACAGAGACAATGTTGGCCCCACAGCTCAGGATGTCTCATCTGTAACAAAGAGAAATATAAAATCCCTGTGAAATTTTACACTGGCCTCAATAAGCTTTATCAGAAAAATCTTATAAAGTGTGAAAGCGTATAGTATTCCAGTGCTTTATCGCATCAAGCACACACACACACAAACTGTATCACTGCACACAAATGAGCTAACATCAGATGATGGTCTCAACTCACTCTTTATGTTCGCTTATTTATGTTTTGTGTATGTACTTATAGCATATGTAGGAGAGAGATCCACGGACTCAGTTTTGCTGTGTGGTTAAGTCCCCAAGTTCTACAGTCTTGATTACTTGGGTTTGAATACCTGTGGAATTTTTTATTAAGTAGGTGACCTTGTCAAGTTACTTAGTCTCTCAAAATGCCCAAATTCCTCATCTATAAAAAAAAAAAATAATCGTTCACCCAATTGTGAAGATTAAATATTTTGATTAGGGCAAAAGGTTTAGCTGAGTGCCTAGAACATAAGCATTCAATAAATATTAGTTGCTACATATACATATGTGTGTAAAGAGAGATTTCAAACTATAAGCCACAGGCCAAGTTGTTTTGCTTGGCTTCCTTGCTGAGGGTGTATGAGAATGCATGTATGTGTGGCTTAATTATTGGCCAACATGTTAAAAAAAATCAAGACGTTTTAAATTAAAGTATGGCTTTCCAGCTGCTGGGGACGGAGCAGGAAGAAGCAAAAGGTGGAGGTTCAGGGAACTAAAGATAGGGCAACAGAAATCTGTGTTCCTTCCTGACAACATTCTGTGGTAGTGGACCAAAAGCTACTCTTTTCAGCAGTATTCACAGAGGAGCACAGTCTCCACCACTCCTCGTCGTCTTACACCCCAATCGTTTCCCTCAATTCCACGACTTGCTAGCCACTATGGCTGTTTGAGTTTGTGACTCCTGGCTATCGGTTACGCCTCATCAACTTGACACACATATATGGAAAATTCACGCACACATAAATGAAAGTCGTATTTAAAAATAAAATGTCAAGTGCCTGGGGGGCTCCGTCGTTAAGCGTCTGCCTTCAGCTCGGGTTATGATCCCAGGGTCCTGGGATCAAGCCCTGCATCGGGCTCCCTGCTCGGCGGGAAGCCTGCTTCTCCCTCTCCACTCCCCCTG
Organism: Callorhinus ursinus; assembly: GCF_003265705.2. Taxonomy (NCBI): domain Eukaryota; kingdom Metazoa; phylum Chordata; class Mammalia; order Carnivora; family Otariidae; genus Callorhinus; species Callorhinus ursinus. The sequence continues at coordinate 18,921,593 of NW_027397101.1, forward strand.
CTTGTGTTCCCTCTCTTGCTGTGTCTCTCTCTGTCAGATAAATAAATAAAATCTTTTAAAAAATTAAATAAATAGAAAATGTCAAGTACCAAAACTATTTTCTATTATGTCTACCTCTGATAAAAATAACAATGAAATTCGTCATGTTCCCTTTTGCATTTCCCTAAGCCCTATATATTGTTGTATTTATATTTACAAACAGTGAGTAAACCCATTACCTGTCACTTGTATCAGGGCTCTGCTACAATGACAGACACAGGCCATGTGACCGCTATTAAGTATTAGTGGTTCTCAAACATTTTTAACCAGTGGAGACCTCTTTAAAAAAGAAACTCATAATAAACATACAGGACAGAAAAAACACAAAGCTTGGGCCCCTTGGCTTCCAGAGTCTGAGATACCTTCGCAGAACTGAAAGACTATACCAAGAAAAGTCTGGAAAACTGATCTACTCTTACTGCTTTACTATGCAAACAAGGAAACAGAGGCAAAAATCAAAAAATGAGAAGGTGGTAGAGCCTGGACCATTTTTTGAGGCCTGTGTCTAACTGCTTTTACATTAGTTCAAAGCAGTGGTCCAGGGAATCTAGCGGTGTGTAAGAGATACTCTACAGACTTTTAAGAAAAGACTATTCTACTTTCAGGAATTGTGCAAGTCAGTTGACTTCACCCAGGCAACTTGAAATCAGCCATGGCGAGAAGACTTATACCACGGTAATCAGCAAATGCTACAAATCAGAGCACCCCTGCCCTACAAACCAGTTTTTAAACATTTAGAAGCACACCACTAGTTGAGATTCTGACATCTGCCTACTGGGCATCTTCATATGGTATATGTGATCATGTGTGTGTCTTTGTACTTCTTTCTAGAGATTTGAGGATTTTGGTGAAGGGTATGAAGAAAACCAAACCAGACACTTAGGAGTTAAAGAAATAGATCAATGCATAAGTCTGAAATGCTTATTATGTACAAGGCATTGTGATAAATGTTACAAAAGATACAATTACAGTAAAATCTCAGCATCCAGAGCTCTTAGGAAATTAATCGTTTTAGAAGGACAGAGAGGCTGGGGAATGTTACTTTACATTTATTGAGCACCTGTCATGTGCCAGGAAAAGCATAAAATATTTTTTCATTTGTTCTTCACAGGTCCTATTAGATAGGTATTATTATTTTCATTTTACCAATAAGGAAGTTGAAGCTAAGAGAGTTAAGTCACTTGGCTAAGGTCTTAAGTGTCAAAGTGGGGATTCAAAACCTAGTTGGTCTGATTTCAAAACATGTCTTCATCCCAGTATCTTACAATGCCTCTCAAGGTTTCTACCATTTTAGATAAGAATTTTCTTAAAAGGTGTTGTATATCCACCCCTTTTTAAACAGGATAATTCTTGCTAATTAAAATTTTTCATTTTGTCGTTCTTGTTGTTTTTAAGGATTTTACTTTTAAGTAATCTCTACACTCAACATGGGGCTCAAACTTACAACCCCAAGATCAAGACTCGCATGTTCTACTGACTGAGCCAACCAGCTACCCCATAAGATTTTTCATACTGAATATCAAATTAAAATGTAGTGATACCTTCAGGGCTTCTAAGGACTTGGCGGGGGGGGGGGGGGCGGCTCTGTTTGTTACTGGAGGGGAAAAAGATCTCTGGGAATGCTCTATTTTTTAATTTAAAAATTGACCATTTTGGGATGCTTGGGTGGTTCAGTCGGTTAAGCATCTGCCTTTGGCTCGGATCATGGTCCCAGGGTCCTGGGATATGAGTCCCACATAGGGTTGGTTCCTTGCTCAGCGGGGAGCCTACTTCTCCCTCTGCCTGGCTCTGAATGCTGTTCCCCCTGCTTGTGTTTTCTCTCTGACAAATAAACAAAATCTTTAAAAAAATTTATCATTTTATCCTTTTGTAGTTAGCTATAATTACTTCTTATATCTCAATATCTGCCTTCTTCCTGCTTCAAGAATTTGCTATTTTACTATGAACATTTCCAAAGGAATATTAAGCAGCTATTAACAAGAATGAACTAAAGCTATGACTATTGATAAGGAACATCTCCAAATAAATCATAAGAGGCAAGATACAGAAAAGCAAATACAGTATACTACCATTCATGTCAAAAAAGAAAGGAGAAAACTTGGGGGGGTAATAAATACTTCTATTATTTAGACTAAGTGATTTCTGGAAATACTTTTAGAAATCTGGTAAATAGAAATTACTTCTAAGAATGGGAAATCTGTTTTCTCTATATGCTTCTGCACTCTTTTCTTACTTCTTATATTATTTATATATTAGCAATTAAGAAAAGAAGAGTTTTAGAGTTTTCAGGTTCTAAACAAAATGTGGGGGGGATGATTTTCTTAGAAGTTTGATATCTAAGCTTGGATGCTTTGTTATAGCTCTTCAGAATTTTCAAAAAGCACTGCTTTTCCTGGTTCTCAAATGTGCTAATATTTGTAAGGTGTTAATATATAAGACAAGAGTCTCTAATTTCACCTGACTTATAGTGAAGTAGGTGATTACACATAAACACATGAGTTTTTGTAAAACATAAATAACTACTCTCTCACAATAAAAAAATTAAATAATAAATAAATAAATAAATAAATAACTACTCTCTCTTACTAAAGTAGAAATACCAAAAATCAGTATTTGTATTATCAGCTAAAATGCTTCCAAGAGCATAATTTGGTCAAAAGAAGTTTATGAGTTGAGTTTCTTGAGCTAAGGAGAATATCAAAAGACCAAGAGAACATTCCAAATGGGTAAAGGGGCCTGAAAAAAAGTAAATGTAAGAAAGCACTGTTCCTTAGGTAAACGAAGAACGTTAAGCAGGAGATGAGGTTAGAAAGAGGATATACCAGCACACCCTAGAGGCCTTGAAATTTAGGCTTTATGTTTCTGAACAGAAAAGTTAAATGTTGGAAATTTACTTTTGTCTAGGAAGTGTGCAAGATGTATTAGAAAAGAGAAAGTTCTGAGGCAGAAGTATTCAATTAAGGGATTTGTGTTGTATTCAAGAATGTAAGTTCCAAGGGCAAGGAAGTTTATAGGTTTTTATCTGTTTATACCACAGGATTTTAAACACCTGACCCTATATATGGTCAGCACATCACAGAACATGAACATCTAAACACAATTTTTTTTTTAATTTTGTTAGTGTTATTTTGTTTTCTAAAAAATCTTAAGGAACTGATGCTTAATAAATTTCCACTTTCAGGGAAAAGAAGGAATCAAAAATAATGTGAAGATTTCCATTAGGAAAAATGGTGGAGGGACCTCCTAAGACTAACATTTAATTGTATGCATTAAACATAATTCGACATTTTACACATACATGTACTGTAGGGTTAAAATATTTCTACAAAAAAAATATTCTCTGGGGGCACCTGGGTGGCTCAGTTGGTTGTCTGCCTTCAGCTCAGGTCACGATCCCAGGGTCCTGGGATCGAGCCCCACATCGGGCTCCCTGCTCCGCGGAGAGCCTGCTTCTCCCTCTCCCTCTGCCCCCTCCATCCCCCATGCTTGCTCTCTCTCTCTCTCTCAAATAAAATCTTAAAAAAAAATTCACTGAAGTTAATAATTGTCTAAACACTGAAATTATGTTCTATCCTTGATTCTCTACCATGTATACCTGACTGGCATCTCATCCAACGGCATATGGCTTCACCACGCACCCAAAGACTGACCATATTTCCCTTACAGCACCTACTACGTTTGCCTTGCACTATCAAAATGTCATACATAGGCTATACATTTGACAAGGCAATCATCTATCCATGACAAATGGGCATGGGTATCCCTCCAGAATGCCTGTCTACCTAATCAGTAAATACAAGTTCTCTCTCAAACAAGCTTTAGAATCTGCCAGATTTCTGCAAATGAATATTCTTCTTACTTAGAACTCAGTATTTCTGATTTGGACCATGATAGTCTCCAAAACTGCTGCCTACCACATTTCACATTTTTTGTTAATGAACAACGAAGCCTCCCAACCATTAAGACTTAAAAGCAAACTCATGTCTGTTCCACTTCTATATTCTTACCATGTTTGGCACACTTGTAATTAAGGGGTATTTAAGAAGATTGGTTGAATGTATAAGCACATGATTAATAAATGAAGGATCACAGCAACTTTCAGGAGTCTGTATACTAGGGAGAGAAATTCAGGTCCTGATTCTACTGTTAACTCAGCAGCTATGGCAAGCATTGCTAATTGAGAACAAAACTTTTTTTTATCCCCCTCACCCACCTCGGCCTCTCAAAGTGCTCACCACCAGTCAGTCAAAATTCACCCCCAAGATGAAACATATTTGTCATCCCTGAACTATGCCTTTTAAAGTTTCAACCTGGTATCATTTCAAAAGTTTTTTCAGGTAACCCCCAAGGAAAAAGTTTAAAACACTGATAAGGTCAAAACTAAATCCAGAACTATGAACTTACTTGTAAAATATTCTTTCCTTTTGCATTTATACTTGGTCAAGATACCCGTACACTGTGAGCATTGGAGTGCTGTGTGAAGAAATGCAAAACAGCTCAATCTTCCTCTGTGGTCTCTTCAGCATACAAGTGGTAAATGCCTTCAAGGAAAATGTGGCACCACATCTCAGAGATCAGCAATGAAATCTCTCAAAAAAAGTCCATCTCTGTTCTCTTTTCCAGACATCCCCCTATCTCTCAGTTTTCCTTTCACTGCAGATTTATTTTTCTCGAAATAAAAATAAATAAATATCAAATACTATGGAGACACTTGTCCAAACAGCAATTATATAAAAATTGTAACAATTTTTCCAGAAATAGTAACTCAATCAAGATGAAGTCCCAAGCACCATACTATGTATATGTTTTTAATGAATTTATTTTTAAGTTATGTTTAGCGTGATGAAATCACTAAAAGATCCAATTTTAATGTACTGGGGCTTAAATTTCTATCTGAAGACAAAATTAACTGCTGTGTGACATTTTTAAGAATTTTTAAATCAGATCTTTTAAGAAATAAAAGATGATAACCTTTACCTTGTCACATTTTGTGGCAAAAAAAAAAAAAAGAGAGAATAAGAAAAAAAGCCCAAAAACCCTAAATGGGAAGGAATTACGTTTCAGAATGTAAGTTGTTTTGGCTCTTTTTGTTTTGTTCCATTTTGTATAACTAGTGCCTGAATATGATGAACAAAATACAAACTGCTAGGAAAAATAGGAGGGTACAATATTTTCAAAAGCTTGCACTTCCATCTTGGATAGTACCAAGTCTACTGCTTTAAATACAATTAAGTATTACCTGAAACTGCAGTTTCCAGGCACATTAAAGACTGTGTCTTCACAATATAAAACAACTGATCAATGAAGTCAATGTGTTTGGGGGCAGTAGTAAGTCAAATGAGATGTCTCATGCTGCTGTAGACAAAATAACCAGCTGACTGAAGCTGTGAATTAGCAGTTTCATCTTAGAACTAAAATTCTCATGCAGTCTTAGAGAACAAGTCATTTTTACAAATTACTTGGCAATCACGCATTTCAAAGACAGCCTCTCAAACGGCCAGATTTTTTTTTTTTTTAAATTACAAGTTGTAATCTGTACACTTTCTTTCTTTTCTGGATTCTATCCTTCTCTAAACCAATGCATACTGTCGAGTAAACAAAATCTCAACCATCTCTTCTAAAAAGAGAAAGAAAAAAGAAAGTCTAATAACTGGCCCTCTCTGTACCATAACAAAGACATAGCGGGAGGAATATGAGCTGGTAACTCTGCCAAAGCTAAATGTATTCCACATGGTTAGTGGCCAGTGAGCTTTGAAAAAGGGGGAGAAAATCTGACACTTAACGCTTCAACATGAACATAACTACTAGATCCACTCTCTATTACGATTCCAGATACACATCCTAATAGTGATTAAAATGTATGGAACTGCACAGAGCCTAATGTCAGGAAGTTTCCTTGTCCCGTAATATCATGTGAACACCCCAGGTCAAATATAACATGACACTAATGGTCTGGAAGCAAAGTAGATGACCTGAAACTACATATTTTATTTTAACAGATCTCATAGACTCCTCTTTGAATGGTTGTGGGACCAACACAGCAGAATTTGAACATTAACAAAGGTTGTTAAGGTAAAGCTTAATCCCAAATATGTTAGCATAAAACTACCTACTTAAGAAGATTTTAGAGTATGTTTTATTAAATCCTGAAATGCATGTCCTGGTAAATTTCTGTACAAATCTGATTTACAAATTCCACCGAAAATGTGCCACAGCTGGCAGAATAAATTACGACAATAAATCATTATTAAATAACTGTAAATCTTTGTAATGACATAATGCCTAACTAAAAAAGTATGCAGAAGTGAACATCCGGTAGAAGAAAAGCGCTCTTCACACAATAAAACAAATTACAAAACTTACCATGCCAACACCACAATATGATTCAGTGACTAAACAGGGAAATAAAATTCACATAAATAGTACTTAAATCTGCACTGGAGTTGTGTTCACTATTACATCAAAACGAATTGTTTGACAAGGGGTAATGGGCTCAAGTCTCTGACATTAGCGTTCACACTGCCAAAGGGTAAGTCTTATACGTACATCTGCATCCAATATTTTGCTAGACAATAAAAACATACCCCAGGTATCCATCAGCAAGTCCACTTTGCGCCTTCTCTAAAGCTTCATAAATATTCCATACAAAATAATCTGCTTTCCCACTACCACACTCCCCCCTCCTTGTAGAATACCACCCTACTTCAAAATAAACTTTTTGAAAAATATATGTAGTTATAGTCTTCTTGATGTGGAACAGATGGATAGTTACAATAATCCATTACTTCAGATGTCACTTGAAGTGAATCACTCCAAACGTCCCTGCCTTATTTAGATCTCCCAAGCCTCCATTTGTCAAAGTGCAGACACTTGGTACTTGTGTCACAACCAACAAGGCACAGTGCTCCAGCCAAGATGAGCTCCAGCAAAGTGACAGGCCCCAAAGTGCTGGCTTAGAGCATGTGATTGTTTCTTTAGCCTCTCGGGAAGGGTAATTATTAACCAACACTTTCACAGCAGAAAAACTGTCTAAGATAAACCCATTAAAACAGTCTACCAAATATTTCACACTGCCAGTTGGTAAAATCTTTGTCCAAGTCATTACTGCCCACTCGTTTGTGTTTATATTTCAGTTCATAGTCACTACTCTTCATGAGAACGTGTCTCTGAACGCCATCTCTACCTGTTTTTCTGTTTGCCAAACCCCAAGTGGCAAAAGTGTCTCTCAATAAGGATCCTCTCTGCCTATTCCAACAAGTGCATAATTTACTAACACATGATTCAGGAAAGGGCGCCTGGGTGGCTCAGTCGGTTAAGCGGCTGCCTTCGGCTCGGGTCAGGATCCCAGGGTCCTAGGATCAGGCCCCACATCGGGCTCCCTGCTCGGCGGGAAGCCTGCTTCTCCCTCTCCCTCTGCCTGCCTGCTGCTCCCCCTGCTTGTGCTCTCTCTCTATCTCTGTCTCTGTGTCATATAAAAATAAATAAAATCTTAAAAAAAAAATAAAAAAATAAAGGGCAAAAATGGTTTCTATTTTAGTGTAGATCAAAATACTTTTGCAAATATGAATAGGGAAATATTTTCCCCCTATATGTCATTTTCTAATTTGCCTTCAATTACAGGTATAAAAAACAATCCCGTTTTCAATGTGCAACAACTGCTTCATAAAGATTGTTATTAAATGCATCTACCCAAGAAACACTTGGGCCCCACAGTGATGTACAGTTGACCCTTGAACAAGGTGGGGGTTAGGGGTGCCAAACCCCCACCCAAGCAGTAGAAAATCTGTAAATTCTGACTCCCCCAAAACCAAATTCCTAAAAGCCTACTGTTGACCAGAAGCCTTACCAATAACATAAACAATCAACACATATTTTGTAGGTTATTTGTATTATATACTGTATCCTTACAATAAAGGAAATGTTACTAGGCTGAGAAAAAAAATATTAAGAAAATCGTAAGAAAGAGAAAATACACATTACTGCATTTATCAAAACAAAGTGCATATAAGTGGATCTGCACAGTTCAAACCATGTTGTTCAAGGGTCAGCTGTACTTCTTCCCAACAAGATACTTCTCCCTCATCTCTACTTCCATCTGCATAAAGCCATTCTCTGCATCTTGCTGACCCTCACGGGAGAACGAAGATCTGTGCTGTGGCCTCAAAACCTGGCACATTCCAGACCCAACAAATGAACCAGTAAAAGGATACCTAACTCTGTGAAGGGGAATAAACATCTAAAAGAAACAACTGAAAACATTTCCAAATAAGCAAGAGTTCAAAAAGAAGAGACCAAGGCAACATGTGAAGGCACACGGACCCAAAAGGAGAGGGTGGAGAACATATATGGGCACAGGAAAAGGAGTCAAGAGGAGACCCGAGAGACTGAAGAGAATGTACAACATACAAAAGCATAAGTTTAGCTTACAAGAGTGTGTGAGCTAAATTTTCAGCTACATGACCTAGGAAAAGTAATCAAAAAATGAAAATATTGACCACTGCTAAGATTATATATTCAGTACCCATCATTTAGGGTCATCTACTTAGGTTAACTCCATGATTATACAAGCAAAGACATGACTTCCTCTTTTCTTCCTTACCCTACCTCCCATTTTTCTAGGCAATCCAGTCTACTCCCAGGCTTGAGTTACCAACTGATCTTTGATGTCCCCCAAATCCCTATCTTCAGCCTAGATTGCTCATACACTACAAATGTATTCTACTGTCTACCTATCACCTCTAGGGGAATGTCTAATAGGAACCTCCACAAGTGTTGATCTAGGACTCCTCAAATGAAATGTGCTCCTCCTCCAGAATTGAGCACCTCATTAAATGGCACCATTGACCACTGAGTACTTGGAAAATAACTGTTTTCCATTTATAAAGGCCCCAAAGAATAGTTTATCTTCCTTGGAGATACAGCATTTCCTTTGAGATATAGTGAAGCTCAGTCCTTACATTAACCTTTGGAACAGAGATAAGTCTCTAGGGATCAAGTCCACTCACGAGTTTTCAGTGTAGAGCTATCTCCAAGGTCACATGCCAGATCACCTCAACATGTAAAAACAAACCTCTAGAATTAGCTCAAGTGTCTCTCATGAGATGTACAAAACATTCTCACAAGGAGCAACCTTTTTTCTCTCAAGAAGATGAGACACTAATGCACTTGGTTCTGCTTTGATGTATAAACTGTGAGATTTTGTCCCAACTTCGTAGTCACTTCTGTGTTATCTTACACGCATGTAAATCTATTAATGCCTCCTCGATAATATATTGTGTTCTTTCTCTCTCTTCTAGGTGGTTAAGAGTGCCCATTTTATTTTTGCAATAATCTCTCCCTGCCCCTCTGAAAACCCACATGCAATCTCCACATAGGTTCTAGTTTTGTTTTGTTTTGTTTTGTTTTAAAAGATTTGACAGAGAGGGCGCCTGGGTGGCTCATTTGGTTAAGCAACTGCCTTCGGCTCAGGTCATGATCCTGGAGTCCCGGGACCGAGTCCCCGCATCAGGCTCCCTGCTCAGCAGGGAGTCTGCTTCTCCCTCTGACCCTCCCCCCTCTCATGCTCTTTCTCTCTATCTCGTTTTCTATCTCAAATAAATAAAATCTTTATAAAAAAAAAGATTTGACAGAGAGATAACACAAGCAGGGGGAGTGGAAGAGGGAGAAGCAGGCCTCCCACTGAGCAGGAAGCCCGATGCAGGGCTTGACCCAGAACCCTGGGACCATGACCCGAGCCGAAGGCAGACACTCAATGACTGAGCCCCCCAAGCGCCCCCAAAGCTTTTAAACTCCAAAATAATCTCTGGATCCATCTACTCTACCTCTGCGGCTACCACCCTAAAACAGACTACATCTTTTGATAGTTAAAATAGCCTCTGACCTCAGCTTTTCTTGCATTTACTTTTTCTCTCATCCAAACCATTCTCCTCCAAATTACAGCTGATTTTTCCAAACTCCTTTCAGAAGACCCTATAGGATCTGACCTCTGCCAACCTAACCAGCTTTTGACCTTCACAATGACCCCAGATTTTTAGTGTGCTCCAGCCATTCTCTCATCACTTTTAAGCCCTTTCCCGAACCTTCAGAGATGGTTTCTTTACCTGTACTTCTTCTCAGCACTTGTAATTATTTAATTTCTAACTTGACTATCGGTCAATAAGCACTATGATGGCAGAGCTCTTTGCACCTATATCCCCAGTGCAAACAGATTCAATAAACACTTCTGATTGAATGTCCCAACTTACTAGCCAGTGAAAGTAAGCAGCAGCTTAAAAGCAATTTAAAAGTAGGTAGTTTTACCTGCTTTATTATATGTATTTATGTTGATCTCAAATTTCTTGCTATATGGTATTATATCTTAAAGTTTGTTGTTTGTAACTAATTTAAAAAAAAAAGACATCACCTGAGAGATTAAGACTCCACATAACCACTGTTTTCTGACTACTCCTCGTGCCCCACTTACTGAGAGAGAGATGAACCCAGTTACACCCTGAAGTTTGAGTCCAATAAGCCCTTGAGCAATTCCTTGACAACTGACAAACATGACAGATATGTGAGATACGTTTGTCAAAATCTTCGAGACACTTCTTCAGACCTAACACAAGCATTTATGTTTCTAGCTTTCTTCAAGCCTCTTTCTCAAAACTCCAATGTTAACAACTAATGCAAATTTTGCCCTAGTAACTTTACTCATTGTTTTCAACATTTATTGAATGTCTACTCTATGTTCCTGGTACAATGGTAGTACTAGAGAAAAAAAAATATCACAGTTGCAAAGCCAAACAATTCATTGTTATTTAAGAGCAAAATGATTTGTATCAACCCATATATAAGTTGTATAAATTACTATTATCCATGTTACCAAACGACTTTTGTTCCTTCGTAGTTTTCAGATTTCAGTAATAATTTTATTCAACAAGTTACAAACACAAAGCAAGGAATAATAGCTTTCTATGGTGGCCATAATGAATTACCACTACTTCAGTGACTTAAAACACAAAAATTCATTATCTTACTCAGATAACAGTCAGAATATCTTACAGAATAATTGGTCAGAAGTCCAACAGAAGACTCAGGGGACCAAAACGAAAGTATTAAAAGAGTTCCATTCCTTTCAGGAGGCTCCGGGGAGCTTCTACTGGCCTCCATTCCTTGGGCCCAGGGACGGCCCCTTGCTCCATCTTCGAAGCCAGCAATGCATCTCTCTGACCATTCTTGCTTTGTCACCTGTCTCTGACCACAGCAGGGAAAAGATTCTTTTAATGATTCATGGGATGATTGGGTGCACAAAGATAATCCAGGATGCCTTCCCTATCTCAAGGTCTTTGACCTTAATTACATCTGCAAAGTCCCTTTTATCATGTAAGGTAACATTCACAGACTCTTAAGAGTTGGACATGGTTGGTGGGGGGGGGGCATTACTCTGCCATTATTTTGCACAAAAGTCATTCGAAATTTTCAAGTTAGTATTCCCACCTGAGAAGTAATAGCATTTCTCTAATTGCCTAGTATGTGACATCTGCTAATTTAATTAGCAGTTAAGGCACAATATATCAATGAATCTTATTATCACAATCAGAATCTTTGATGAATCTATTGGTTTTACTTACACTTACAGATGTAACAATAAACCTTTTTTAAAAAATTACTATTTCATTTGAATGGGAAGAAGGAAAGTATTCCAGGGTTAAAGTGTCTGTTTTTGGTATAAGCACAAATTCCTGAGGGAATCTGTTCTGATTATACCAGTGATAATTTTCAGGAAACTAAATCAGCTTAAATGGGTTATATGACTTAACTTCAGGATAATAGTTTTCAGTTCACACCAACAAGCAATGGAGAGAAACGGATTATAGGTTACCACAGCTGGCTATAATCTCACGCTCTAATAATATGGAAGATGTAATTTTCACACGAAAATCTTAGTTGAAATTGAGATTTATTTAGTTAACTGCCTTTAATATTATTTTTCTTATGAAAAGGTTTTTTTCAGATAGAAGTCAAAGACCACACCTGAAGCTTGTTTTATTCAGGGGCAGTATGTTTTCTGTATAGAGGTTAGAAATTACTTTAATGGAAAAGTATATTTTTAAGACTTCAGGGACAGAAAAACCATCAGATTTTTTTCCTTTTTTTTCCCCTCTGAAATCCCTATCATTTTGATAGAATGTAAGTAAGGTTTCAAACGGAGAAGGAATTACCAGTATCAATGTGAATGAATCAGTGTTAATGCCCCTTACAATATATAGGGAGAAAAAAGGAACACTAAACACAGCTTAAAAACAAATCATCAAGAGAACAACCATTCTTAACTATGTCATTTATACATAATTCAGTTTTACTATTACATTTTTAAATCTGTGAAAGCATTCCATAATCACATATAAAGCTAGAAGTACAAAAATATCATAGAACAGCTCAATTTTTGAAGAAACTCCATGAGCTAAGTATTTTCTGAATTACATTTGCAATGAAAATGCATTACTTTTATAACAAGAAAAATCTGTAATGCTACTTCCTTGGGGTGGTGAGCGGACAGGGAAGGCAGGACTGGAGAGTGTCCTAACAAAGCACACCTAAGTGTCCTAAGCACACCACCAAGTACTCATCCTCATATTAAAACTAAGGCAGAGAAGACAAATTGAATGTAACCTCTCCTCAAGGTGACTAGTAATTACCACCAAACTACCATCGCTGTGCTAACTACTGAGTCTCAGAAAATGTACTCACTATTGGCTAGAATATAAATAGCCAAGTTGTTGAATAATCTGTACATTCTACACACAGACACATACACACAAAGCCAATTATGTGAGGTAATGGAGGTGTTTAATATTACTGTGGTATTCATTTCTCAATATATACAGGTTACACTTTAAAATTACATGTTATATGTCAATTACATCTCAATAATAGTATAAAAAATGAACACCCCAATTGTGGTCTTAAATCGTGCATTGTCAACAGAAGAAAAAAATTAGATATTACAATAGTTTGTGGTCCTCTAAAGCTCAACCCTACCAAACAAAATCATATCCGTTAGGATTTAATGCGTAGTGTGTAGTAGAAGAGGGCAAGGGTTAGGACAAAATGTATAAAAAAGCTCCTTATGCCCTAATAGTGGAAAAAGGGTTGAGAAACAGTCCAAATCAAGATGAACCTAACCCTGGCTATCAACTATAAGAATATGAATACTAGGGGATCCCTGATAACCACATAACTACCTGTTTCATGCCCATCCACTCCACTAGTTTTGGGGCATCTCCAAGGATGACCCAGTTTGACCACTCAGGAAGTATATAAAAATCACATTAGTCCATGTAAGTCATTTGTGAACTCGCCAGGAGGTGTATTTAACCACAAAAAAGAAGTGGCAAATTACTTTAAATTCTGTTTAGTATCTAATAGAAAATAAAATTATTGATATGAAATTTGGGATGGAGGGAAACAGGAGGAAAAATCATGGGTGCTGCAGTATCTCTTCAAAAAATAGGTAATACTGAACAAAAAAGCTTTGTTAGCCATGATTCACACTTAAGGATTTTCACATGTGGGGATAAATAAAAAAGAAAAAATACTTCAGGTACAGAGGTAGCAATAGCTAGCTGCAATTTAAAAGAAATTTCACTTGTTTTACTCTTGATCTGAAAAACTAATATTATACCTATAGCAGCCATATGTCGCTGATTTTCCACAACAATCCCAATTTCATGTAATTGTATTCTTACTCCTGCTCCCTAAAAGTGATTCTTTAAATAAAAAACTATGATCTCATCTAAGACTTTCCATACAAACAAAACAATACCAGAAAATCCATTGTTAGACCCTAATACTTGGGGGATAGAGGAGGTTCAGAAAAGTATAACATTCTACTCATATTTAAAAGCAACATACTTGTTGTACCTTTAGGATTCTAGTAAATGAAGAAAAGTTAGAAAACCAAATAACAAATGATGAATTGTTTTAACCAATCCATATTTATTTTAGGAGTTCTTAATTCTTTAATACTTATAATTGTTTTCCTGAGACTCCCTTGCAAAGCATTTTTGATGAAAAGAATTATCTTCTATTTCAGACCATGGCACTTAACTCTCTTGCACTTGTGTTTGAGGAACAAGCACTTTGCAAACTGGACATGCCACCAAGTTTTATGTGTATGATGCACAAGAATATTTGTTCCAATAAGGTAGTAAAAGTGAAATGCATCATGGTACTCAGAGTACCAAAAATTAAAAAGAATAAACATAGAAAGTAGCAAAATCTCTTAACCAAGAAGAATCAACATAGTCACCTTCATTAGTTTCATAAAGTTGAGACAAAGGACAGTGTAGGTTATTTTAGAAAAGTAACACATTAAGATCCAAAGAACCTGTACTTCAGGAAGCAAACTTCACTCTGGGAGACAAGAGCTGATCTTCTATTTTCTCAAGGACATCATCTAGTTGATGCCATATGGAATTGCATCTCCTTGAGGAAATACACAAGACAAAATGCCAGAGGGGGCTGATCTAGAAAACAAAATCGTCTTGTAAAAAATGCCTTCAAACATTACCCAAAAACAATCAAAGATGTGTATCCGCTCTGCCCTCAACCTTTCTTCTTTCTTAGAGAAATGTATTTCACAAAAAACCAAAGAGAGTGAAAGTTGTAAATGAGGATTCATCAAAGCCCACAATGCACTTTAGAACTCTTGAATGTGCAAGCCACAGAAAGGCTACATGAACAGCAGGACAGGTACCAACAGAGTATACACTTCAGGGAGCTCAACACCAACAGCAGCTCCTAGGAAAAAACTGGAGGTAGATTACAGCCATCTCTCATTTGCCTCAATTTTCTTTTTCAATTTTCAAGCAAAAATCATTTGCTTTTTGTTCACAAACTAACAGAGATGGGGAGGAACAGAAACTGGCCTCAAGAGTAGGGAGACAGGTAACCTGACCTCTTAATGTCCCCTGCCAACTACTGAATCCATACAGCTCATTCTGAGACTTACTATTTAGCATTTAAAAAAGCCCCCCTTTGTATATGGCACTGTAATGAAATAACAGTAATAATAACAATAATGAAGATGCCTTGTATCTACTGCTTTATACCTTAAAGTGCTTTAATGACTTTAATGGATTGAAGCATCCCTATGAGATCAAAGTCAGATATTATCATTTCCAGTCTACATAATAGAAAATCAAGGAAGAAAGGTTAAGTAACTTGACCAAGCCTCACTCATCAATACAGCATTCTGATAACAGTTAAGGGGCTGCAAGTCCCTTTGCTGCTTAGCTGGCTGCTCCGCTCAACCTGTAGTCTAACCCCAAACAGCTCTCTGGCTGAAGGGGCTACGGTGACTAGACACTGGCCTGAGAAAACAGATCTGCCTAAATGTACAACCAGTGAAGTCCAAAGAGCTCCAGAGAATGTCAGTAGACAAATGCATTTTTATATAAATCAAGTACCTTTCCTTTGATTTTTGAGACCCATGCCACCCACTCAAATATTACACTGCAAAATCACTTTGAGATGAGGGTTTATTCTCCAACTTCATAGTTGGAGACCAAAACACAAAGGATAAAGGGAACAGAAAGGAGACACCTAGCACCAGGGTCTTTACCCAAGCTAGTGGTGAGTGGGAGAAAAACTGTAGAGCCTGTTACTTGCAGATAATAAAATCTACCCTTCCTAGTTCCCATTAAATCTGTTAAAGATGAACACAACACACCCAGCTAAAGAATGCTCAAGTATCATGTCACAAAGGGCAGCAGCAACATCTTTAACCATTACAAGACCCGAAGGTTTGAAAACTGCAAAGCTGTACATGCATTTGGTCATGCTCATGTTTACAGACATCATGTCCCCTCCTACTACAAAAACTAATCACTTCGCACTGGAAGACTTTAACCAAGAGAAAAAAATAACCTAATCCTAACATGAAATCTCTTTATTACTTATTTATTTCAGTTACCAAGTATGTGATCAGAATTAAAATAGCTAGGATTGGTTCCTAATAAAAGCTAACCTTGCTCTCCCACCCACACAAAAGTAATTCTGTTTAGAAACCTTTCATTTTTTGGCCCCAACCCATTCTTGGGGTGTGTAGCTCACTCACTGCCAGTAATTGCTTCCATACAATACACTGTTTTAAAACATGTTTGCATACTTATGATGATGCATTACATTTATATTACATTTAAAACTCCAAACAGGCTTACAGGTTTTATTTTCTGTACTAGGAAACAGAGATTATGCATGGTGTCCCAAAGTAATCACCAGAAAGGGACGTCGGTTTCATTTTTTATTTTCAACTCTCTGTCTCTCTGAATTTTTAGCCTCCTGAACTTTTTCTTTTAATTACTTGGAAATACAAACTCATTCATCTGGGAAGAAAATTAACCTAAAAATCTGTGACAGGAGACCATGTACCAAAATTACTATTACCCAGGTCAGTATGCAGTAAGTTTTACTGGCTAATTATCATTTCACTTCAGGCAATTTCATTTGACTCAACAACAAAAATAGAAAACTTCTACAATGATTGTGGCTCATATTTCCTTTCTTAAAATTACTAATATAACATTTTTAACCCACCTGCTATTTTATTAGTGTAGAATTATACAAGTTGGTATGATTTTATTTACCTACATATACTTACACTTTTTAAATACAAAAGCAAATTCTGCATTAAAAATAAAATTTTAAAACTTAATATCTAAATTTGCTAAATTCAATTTGTTCTTCATAGCTCTGTGATTTCAGAAATAAGTTAGTTTTCACTGTCCCCTTCCACAAACAAACTTGTGGTCAATGAAGAACTCAAAATTCCTCCTTCCCCACCCAAAATGGAAAGAGATGATTAACTTTTGTACTCTTCAAGCTCTATCATACAAAATACTCACTCTATCCCCTACGTTGAAACCATGCTATTCCAGACCCATTTGGGGGATTTCTGTCCCTGATATAGTGAACACACATGTACATACACAGAAAAACACACAGTAAACAGCTAAATCTTATAAGTTAAAAGCTTTAAGTAAAGACGACTTTCTAGGATCACAATGTGATTTTGTAAACTGATAATGTGATTAGATTTGATTGACTACGGCCCTTACAAAGTAATAATTTATTTAAAAAACACATATGAAATTTTAGATC
Organism: Callorhinus ursinus; assembly: GCF_003265705.2. Taxonomy (NCBI): domain Eukaryota; kingdom Metazoa; phylum Chordata; class Mammalia; order Carnivora; family Otariidae; genus Callorhinus; species Callorhinus ursinus. The sequence goes on from NW_027397101.1 coordinate 18,938,774, forward strand.
TATTCTTAAGCAGCAAAAACCCACCCCTACAGCAAAGAGGTAAAAGCTAAATTTTGCTTTCAATACATACAAAATGATATCGCTCAACATTATTAAAACTGTTCTTAGGTTATTATTAAACTTTAGTAAAAAAAAATTAGTTGCTTTACAAAATAAATTCTTGACTTTAGAAAAGCTGAAATATGCTCAGGTATTGAAATGCACAGAGTTGGGGTGTCCGGCTGGCTCAGTTGGTAGAGCATGTGATTCTTGATCTCTGGGTTGTAAGTCTGAGTCCCACACTGGGTGTAAAAGTTACTTAAAAATAAAATCTTAAAAAAAAAATGCACAGAGTCACAGAAACACCACCTGGCCCCCTCCAAAACTTACTATTTAAACAAACACCAAAACTCTTCTGGTAAAAGTAACAGGTTTTTTTCCATGGGCTATAATCATTCACGGACGATGCCTTAATTAAAGCTGGGCCATAAATGTGGATATTAAGCAGAGTGTCAAGTCAAAAAACTGACTTCCTAGCACAGCAGAGCACACTCATAATTTCTTAATGTGTCCTGTTAGATCCACATATTAGCAGAGATGTAAACAATATCACTTTTCAAACTTAACTGTGAATTTTTTCATTTTTAGCGCTTTCTGTCCCAACTTTAATGTTCTTTTAATGTAGTTTTTCCTGTGTGATATATCATATTTATCTTTGTAGCCATCCATCACTATTTTCTTTAATTGAGGTTAATTTCTTTCAACTTGGGGGAAGGTGGGAGGGATGAGGGAATCCTCATTCTACTGTGCTGAGCACAGAGGGCGTTCACAGCTGCTGATTTTTTTTAAATCACAAAGCCCAATTTTCAGGATGCTTAAATTCCTCAAATCCACCCTACTGCCCTCCAATCTGGACCTAAATCAACAATCTACGGGGATGGGAACCCAGTTCCCACCCAGCACCACTTACTGAAAAATTTCTACCTAACTAAAATCCCTCCAGCTGTAACCTAAGTCCTTTTGTTTGTTTTCATTCAAAAGGCTAACAGCTGGTACCACCTTCCATGTAAAATTATCTCATGTGTTTGGAAACCGTGATTAACTCATACCTTGGTCTTCACTTCTCCAGGCCACAAAAATCAGTTCATTTCTCAAATCTTTTCAACATTTTCTACTTTCAACTCTGGGCTCCACAGTCATATTGGAGTTTGGAATAACTGAGTGGCCAGAAATAAGTGAAATACATTGTCAAGGTTGAGAAAAGGGTTATTCTTCTGCTCACCTTTTGAGCCTAGTGTAGGGAGTTTAGGATGGGCTCTGGCAGAAGGCTGGCTGGAAGCTGCCCTCCCACAAACCATTAGGTGGCAAAAACAACTCCCCCACCCAGTTTTATGGAGTGGACCAAAAAAGAGGGAGGGGGACCTCGTAAGTGTAAATGTAGAGACTGACAATTTTAAAAGCCACCGTTAAAAAGAAATTAAAAAAAAAAAACTGGGCAAAAGCTGGACAAAGGGTTTTATTTGACATGCTAATGAATATTTGGCTGTCTTGCATTTCTACAGTACAGTTTACCTATCATCTCTTAAGGATATATATATACTTCATTCCCTGAGAAGAGTTTGGGATGATCTTAGAAATGAAGAGGAGGAAGGGAATCCACTGACCAAAGTTAGTCCCAAATGCTGCCCCACACTATAGGCCAGAAGTAACTACTAGATTTTATCTCAAACATTCATTTAGTGCCTGACACTCAATAGGCACGCAGTGAGTGGTGACTGGACTAAAACTGGAGGTGGGGGAATGGGAACCTTCTTGGTTTGGGCAGTCCTCAGTGATGGGTGGAGTGGTAGGCAGCGCAGCAATACACAAAGAAGCAATAGGATGGGCTTTAGGGATGGTCCATCAAAGGGATAGGGAAGCCAAAAGGAGAGAAGACCCCAATCGGGCTAATGAAGTGGTCCACGGAGGATTTTCGTCCTAAAGCTGAGTCTTTTTAATCAGTGCTGAGGACAGGGCAAGCAACAGAGCGTCGGTCTATCAGGCTGAAAGAGATCTGAGGCCAAAAGAGACAATGGGGAGGGTTATGAGAGCGCTGCTTGCTCTACAAAGAAGTTCAGATATTGTCTATACAGTGTATAGCCAAAGTTTGCTGGGTTTTATTTTTTAATTGTATCATGAAGTTTTCCAACATACAAATGCACATAGTAGAAGGCGTCCCCTGTAAACCGTACCATCAGCTTCAACAGTTATCAGGACATGGTCCGTCTTGTTATACCTATACTCCCCCTAATCCCCTTAACCTGCCCTCCTCCACTGGACAGTTTGAAAATAAATCCCAGAGTATCATTTCACTAGTATCAAAGGCTTTTAAGATCCGACATGATCAGATCCATGTTTTAGAAGGATTACCAGTTCAGGGCAAGAGGTGACAAGACCAGTTACGTGATTCAGATAAAGAAGGAAGTCCAAAGAGCTTACACCAAGTAATGGTTTAGACATGCAGTCTGCAGAAGTAATGAGGGATGCCAGGGAACCTTTTCCTAAGTAGATCTTCCTACCCAGAAGATGGCGACTAATGGGGGGCTGCGGGAGTGTTTGGGAGGAACTGAGTTTGGATGGAGACAATGGAGACAGTGAAGAATTAGAAAAAAGGAGGAAATGCAGAGTTGGGAAATGTGTGGAGTGTTCAGTTCAACGGGCCAATTGAACATGAAGGCAGAATAAATGTTAGAGATGAAAAAGGATGAGCTGTTCCAGAAAAGAAAATGAGGAGAAAATCCAATTTACTTCAATATTCGAAAACAGATTTGTGCCCGGGATGGATAGACAGAGAAGTGGCCCCTACCCTCAGGGAACTTTCATTCTAGTTGAAGAAATAAGGAGATTTCCTACACAAGCAAAGACAATTGCAAAATTGGGATTACTGTTTTAAAAGAATATTTATGAACTTTATATCAAAAACTAATGATGTACTATATGTTGGCTAACTGAATTTAAATAAAAAAATAAAAATGAAAAATAAAAGTTGAACTACCCTATGGTCCAGCAATAAATAAATAAATAAATAAATAAATAAATAAAAGAATATTGATCAAAAGAGGGGTATGACTTAAAGCCAGTGAGGACTGATCTAAGATCTGAAGGAGGATTAAATTTAAACTGGGTTCAGAAGTCAGAGAAAGGTAGAAAGCAAAACAGGCAAAGGTAAGGAACTAAGTAATAGGGATGCAGAGAGAAAGGAGAGGAGAAAGGGGGAGAGAAAGCTGAGGAGCAGGCAGGGGCAGAACTCTCAAGTTTCTGACTTCTAGAAACCTGAAATGGAGAACAATGTTAGAAGATTTCGGTTAAAAAGATAATACCAAAGAAAGCAAGGGGCTTTCTTTGAGAATCACCAACAGGAGCCTGGAAAAGTCTAACACCTGTACAGACCTGGCTTAAACTTGAAGCCAGTCCATCATCTATGTATGGTTTAGACATGCAGTGCACAACTAAGAAATTTTGTAAATTTTTGTTTCAGTGTCTTGCTGTGTCCACAGGTCTGCAAGCTTTACAGGGGCTTGCAGGGACTATGTCTCTCCATGTCACTACTGTGCTAGAAGTTCTAGCACAGTGCCTGGCATAAAGAAGATGACCAATAAATAACATGTGTTTTCAGAGACATTACTTCATTATTTATTCACAACACCAGGTTAAATAAGAGGAATCATTCCCCCTTGTTTTACTGATAGGGTAAGTGCAACTCAGTTGGGAAAGGACTAACAGTCACCTGGCTGGTAGGTGACTGGCCCCAAAGCACCGTGAAGAAGTCACTCCATGGGCATGAGAGCCAAGGGAAGGGAGAGCAGAGCTCAAGGAGACCACACAGCGTAGGATGTGATGTCAATAACAATAAGGAGCACAGACTTGGGAATAAGAGCAGGTTTGGATCTGAAAATCCCAGTCCTGCCTCTTACTAGTGACACAGTTTCCTCACCTGCCAACGGGTGAAAAGTAGTCTCCATTTTACCAGCTTAATGTGAAGACTAAACAATGATGCATGCAAAGCATCAAGCAGAATGCCTGGCACACACAAGATCTGCCACTTCTTAGTACATTAATGTGGACGTAGCTTCATTGCCATTGAAGCTTGTCTGTGACCCTGAGAAAGCCCTGGTGGCTGTGAAGTGCACACCACCCTACACGGTGTCTCCAGGCCCTAAGAAGTGCTCTAGGATAAATACCTGTTCTAATACTCCATGAGAATGCAGAGAAACAGAACCTTGCAAAGGAGGAGGCTGGAAAGAGGGACCACAGGTACTGCACACATGAAGACCAATGGTTTGCTCAGTGAATTACTGGCCTCAAATAAATGTTAGACCCAACTGTCATGGCTAAAAACAGAAAGTTCATTCCTTCCTGAAGCACTTCAATAGCAGGGCACCTGACACAGTATTGTGGCTCAATGCTAATTTAGAAGGTGAGGTCCTGATCTCAGAATGTGAGAAACTGGTCATCCAGAGATATGGGAGAGCTGACAGGGGATGCACACCCACTGTCACTTAAAGATCGGGGCCAACCTTCAATATCCATAGAGATGGACTGGTTGTGCTCTTCCATTTAAGTAAAACAGAGATGGTGGTAATAAGAAACCTCTCCCCAGAGTTCATCCACCCTTGAAAAATAGACACTTTCTTCATGATCTGCAGTCAGAAAGTATTTCCAAATCCTAAGTACTAAATGACATCAACATCTCTAAATTAATCGTCTATGGCTTAAGAACTCAACTGACAAGCACTTGGAGGAAAGGAACCAAAATTGAAATGATCCACATGAACACTACAACAACTGCCTCCAAATTAGGAGCTTACCCACAATGACTGTGATAACCAATCTCCCAAGGGCCGTTTCACTTGAAAAGCTCTGCATCCCTCACCCAATTCATACAATAATTTTTTTTCTTAGCAGGATGACCTAATCTGGAATGGAATGTGCTGTATCTGTCCTGAGGCTAAGAGGTGGCACTGAGTCTAACAGGTGTGAAAAAAGTTATCAGTCTGGTGCGATTGATAGGCTTATAACCCTCTCTTCTTAAAATATGATTTTCAACACAAGCTACTTCAGATATAATAAATCTTTCAAGAGACTGTGTAGGACAATGTGCTCCCAAGTATCTGAGATCAAAACCAAACTCTTAATGTCTGCTATTCTGGAAGTTCGTTAAATACTGTTATATGGCACCCAAGGTTTTAGGTTTAAGATATGTGTTCATTTTCGTCCAAGAGACAGCTACAAGTGTAAGCAGAATATGTGTCACAGTTGGCTTGCCTAGCGAATCCTGCATGAATAGTCAGCAAAAAAGGTAAGGCGTTTACCGATTTTAAAGGCCCACCAACAGCAATACATGAACTATAATGACAAGACAAAGGCTTACTCCAAAGGACATTCAACTTGATAAAGGTGTCACTATTCATAGTTACACCCCTAGCGTGTATATTTTTCTCATGGAAGAATGTATATAACACTTTCTCCAATTTTCCCTAGAAATGCATCTTTTGCTAAATGACAGATAAACTCCACCAAGAATTTTAAGACTCATTTTATTACCCTCAACACCCCAATCCTCTATAAAGAAGCAACATTGCCAACATGAAAATATTTTATCTAGCATAGTTTTAAGTTAAAGTAGTATCTTTGCCATTGTTTGGGGGGGAGGGAGGCAGACAGGAAGGCGGGAACTAGAAATGGAAAAAGAATTTTTAAATCCCTGTTGCATTATCTACCAGATGTAAGTGAATAATAACTAATATGTCTGCAGCCTCTGCCTTAATCTTAAAACAAATGATAGTATTCAAATATAATATTTCACACATGCAGACTGATAACAGGTTTTTCCTTTCTTTATTTCTTGAAGATTCTGTGAACGACACAATACAAAGTACAATGTATTTAATGAAAGGTTTCCAGGCTGATTTCCCTACAGATTATTTTCTTTCTTTTCTCTGGAACCCACACACCGGGTATACTGCAGGGACCAGGGGTGTATATAAAAATAAACTATAAGCCAGTATCAGAGCTGATACCCTTCTCCTACAGGGGCAAGTGAATTATTAGATCTGTGTCATGAGTGTTTTTTTTAATATGCCATTGTTCCCACTTGAGCACATTAAATTTTCCATATCCACTTTTAAACCAATATAACCTTTTTTTCCATGTTCATAATGTTCATGCTGTACATTAACAGGCAGAAAATCCAATAGCTTAAGTCTTCATATAGTAGTTATATGTAAAGCTTGGTGGATGAAAACCTTTTGCATTTCCCCCCTCTTTGAACAAATACTATACTGGAGTTGGCAAAAACCCTGGGAAAAAAAATTATACCTCATGGGAAACTGTACTAATATTTTTTTCTTTTATGATTGATCACAAATCCATTTTGAACATTACACATTTTTTTAAGTTTATTATAACTCTGGTTCAACATCTTCTAGCCCAACAAATTGAAGGTGCTGGAATCTTTTGGTCTGGAAGATGTGTTTGCCAATTATTTTTGCACTAGTGCACATAAACAGGGAGGACTGGATCTTAGGTATGAGTTATACATTCCTGTACAAAATAATTGTATATTCTATGAAGACTGATTCTTTTTCTGGAGAAATATACAACAACACAAGGGAAATCTTGTACTAGCAGCATAACTGAAGTGGCAAGATACAATATTAGAAAAACAGAGCTACTTTCATTACTGTGATGCTGTGTGTCAGAATGTCTCTCCTTAATGAACCTGTTTGCAATAAGACTCCGGGTGCAAAGAGGCTATTTAGAGAGACTATTGTGTCTATAGCGAGTCCTTCAAATATCTTCCTACTATTAGACATGCCGCATTGACCAATTCTGTCCTGATTGCTGTTCTTTTTACTATCAAGGGACATTCTTGCCCAGACAGACGGATGGATCAGACACTGCAGTTCATAAAATGTTTACACTGTACACACACACACACACACACACACACACATACACACACAATGGTACAAGCTACAGAGCTCCAGATCACACAGTGAGATGAATGTGGCAGTGTCATATGAAGGCTTATGACTTTCCAATATCAATGAGAGGATTTAAGTTAAACTTTGCTCGTCCTGTCTGCCTGTCACTCTCAACAAAAAGCCTTTTTTCCCCTCTCTCTTAGTATATGCCCATGCCCATTGCTCACATGGGAACACTTCAGGCAAATGTTTTCTGGGTCATAAGGTTTCTTACTCTGCTGAAATTTTCTCCTAATTTCTGACAAGATAAGAAGACTATACATGTCATGTCATCAAAAAGGGGGGGAGCTTGGTAAGGGAGAGCACGACAACAACCATAAAAGAACAGTCAGAAGGACTTTCTAAAAAGATTTAAAATTCCAACTCACAGGGACAGCAAATGAGACCTGCCTCTACAGTATAACTGAAGCACCTGGCTAACGCAGTGGCCCTCTAACCAAGTACCGAACAGAAGAGGCTGAGGTGCTTTGCAGAAACTTCCTGTTCATCTTACTCTGCTGCGTTCTCATCAGCTGCCAGGCATTGTCGCAGCTTCACCTCTCACATACCTACATGCTAAGTGATCCTCTACAAAAGCCCTTTCCTCTTGTGCTTTTTCCAATAGAGCATCCTTTCCATTGTAATACAAATAACGTGCCTGACAGCCACCTGCAAAAGGTTTTACACATCTCCCCCACGTCAGCTGTCAAGCAGAAAGAACTTCAAACCCAAAGGTCCAAACTGCCAGTACACTAATAAATTTAACAACTACTAGTTACATCTGATAAGGAACTAGAGAACTGCACACTGAACTGAACCTGGATCCAATGAATCAAATGTATCCAAAGACAGTTTCAATTCCCATTATTTTAACATTTCTCTCTCACCTCCTCCTTTCTTCCAGGCTCAACCTGATATTCTAGCAGACCTGACAAATGAACCATTAGTTCTCCTGTAGCTCTGATGTCCAAAGCCCTTTGGAGTATCTAGGATTTCAAAATATTTCCATATCCAAATTCTAAATCCCCATCATGATAAAGCCTTAAAATAGTGCCTCTATTAGAACTACTTTGCACATTTATTGATAACACATAAGTATTTCTTAATTGAGATATTTGATATCGTGAGCCTGTGTAAACACACTGAGGATCTGCCTGCAGATTTAGGAAGTTCAGGGACAGGAGAGACCTATTAGCAATCATTTTTTTCTCCAAGGAAACTAAGACTGTAAGAGATTTAAGAAAACCTATCCTGGACCAAACCCAAGACCCTAAACTAGGACTCCAGACGTCTTGGCTACTGGTCTGGCTCATACCAGGCTATAGCTCTATATCCAATAACCTTTCTGTATTTTACTAATAAGGGTTTTTGTTTGTTTTTTAAATAGCAACAGCTCAGGGCGCCTGGGTGGCTCAGATGGTTAAGCGTCTGCCTTCAGCTCAGGTCATGATCTCTGGATCCTGGGACAGAGCCCCCCGTCAGGCTCCCTGTTCAGTGGCGAGTCTGCTTCTCCCTCCCTCACTGCCTCTACCCCTGCTTGTGCTCTCTCTGTCTGTTTCTCTCTCTCAAATGAACAAATAAAAATCTTTAAAAATATATAAATAAAAATAAGCAACAGCTCTACTAAAATACGTTCAATTATATCTGTCATATACACTAGCGTAAAGAGAAAAAGAATATGAATAATTACAAAGAGTACAGACAATCCAAAAATGATTTCTATGTTCCTTAAGAACAGTTATTCTCATAGTATGGCTGCAGGACCAACAGTTTCAGCATCACATGGGGACTTATTAAAAATGCAAATTCTCAGGCCCTCTCCAAAACTGCCAGAATCAAAAAATCTGGGTGTAGGGCACAGCAGTTTGTGAGTACACAAGACCTGCAAGTTATTCAGATGCATGCTCAAGTTTAATAGCCATAGCTCTAGACTATACTATATGATTTACTTAGCTTCATATTAAAATTATTTAAAATGGCTAATGCTCCTTAAGAACATAATCAACTGGCCAGGAGCCAAAACTAGACGCAGAAAGAGGAAAAGCAGCCCTGAATTAAAAACACTTTTAGGAATATCCCAATTTTGGGCAACAGACAATTAATTGTAAAGATAGTATCTTTTGACTGTACTACACAATACAAACCACTCCAATGATTCTTTTATTTGGAAGAAAGCAAGCATTCTCTTTTAGATTAATAAAATTAAATATTTAAATAATCCCAAATTTAGGATGAGGTGATGAAAAATAAAATGGTAACAAATTAATGAACTTAATCATAAGAATCAATAGTGAAATGCAAAGACATGTTAAACAATATGAAGGTATAACAATTTAAAAATTAAAGATCAGAAAGGACACAACCATGGGGCAAAGAGAAAATGAAGAGTCCTGTGAAGGTAAATGGAGGTATGGGTATGAAGGAATTATGAAACTATGACCAGATAAAGAGCAAAGTAAGTGAAGAGAGAGAAAGTACTATCATGTTAGTGGTAACATCACACAAAACCTGTGCAATGTAGGAGGGGCAAGTTTGAACTGGATCTGGCATTAAATCTCAGGGAAATTACTTCATGAGTACTGTTCACTCAAGATGAAAAGCATATCAGAATCACTCATGACTTCACACTGTTTATAATAATGAAGTTAGATATGACCTAAATACCCATACAAAGAGGACAAGGGACAGTAATCACAGTACTCCTATACACAGGAATTCCACGAGGCCATAAAAAATTATGTACCTCCATGATACTAACATTGAAAAAACAAGCGGAAAAAGCAATTGAACAAAACATGCAGTATCATCCAACTTCTATTTCACAAAACATGGGCATGTATACGTATACACACTTAGAACAGACTGGAAAATGATAAACCACAATGGACACCAGAGTAGGTGATCGGTTTGCAACGAAATTTTATCTCTTCTTTATTTTCTGAATTTTATTTTTTTAAATGAATAATTACTTTTATAATGTGGAAATATAAAAATACAGACACACAAATGTTTTAGGGAAAAAATACAATAAATTGCCTTCTTATAGGCAGGGATGCATGTAAGTACTGCCGCTAGGCAGAGGGATTAGAGCAGTAATAAAATTCCTGAGACTTCACAAAAACAGAATTCTGAGACAAAGGTACAAACTTCAGAAGGGAAAAAAAAAAAAACCTCTAAATAATAGGCAACTTCGTAATATATCAGTCTATATTCAGCAAAAAAAAAAGGAGGTATCAAAACTACTACATTCTAAAGATAATCTAAATGAAAAGTAGAAAGGACATAGTTTATTAAGCACATTCTATGTGCCACTTTTACATAATATCTCCCTTAATCTTCATAACAACTTGCAAAGTATTACCTCTATTTTGCAGGTAAAAGGCTTAAAGGAAACAAGTATGTTTCTGATGCTCAGTGGACCTCAGAGCTCATGAGCTCTTTCCACTACACCGGGCTCCAAAAGGGATTCTTAACACATAGTTCTTGAAGTGGTACAAGCTGAAATTTAGGGTGCTCAAACAACAACTTTGGAAAGGACTCCATTATCCCTCTTAAACACAAAATATAGAATAGAAAGGGGGGAGGGGCGCCTGGGTGGCTCAGATGGTTAAGCATCTGCCTTCAGCTCAGGTCATGATCCCAGGGTCCTGGGATCAAGTCCCGCATCGGGCTCCCTGCTAGGCGGGGAGCCTGCTTCTCCCTCTGCCTCTCTCTCTCTCTCTCTCTCTCCGACTCTCATGAATAAATAAAACATTAAAAAAAAGAAAAAAGAAAAGAAAATTAAAAAAAAAGAAAGGGGGGAGGGGGAAAGACAGTAAGGGCTGAGTGAGGCAGCCTTGCAGGCTCTGGTAAGTATTTCTGACTCCTGAGAGAAAATGACTTTAGAAATGCTCCTTTTGCCTGGTGTAGGGCAGGACAGTGGTAATGCAATGACCAAACAAAAGCTGAGGCTTAAATAAGTTACCAGAGAGGAGAAGAGAGCAAATTTAAGAGGTATTCAAGACACAGAACTGACAAGATTTCCTGACTGATGTGATGATATTCTTCCTTTTGACCCAACAACCATACGAACTTAATTGTAAACTTATATATAACTTCACCACTAACAAACTTTGAAGGCATCTCCAATTTGAATCTTACAACTTCACTTCTTTACTTTTTGCCTTTGTAGTACAAACCTACCCACATGCATCTAAATATTAAAAAGTGTTTCTTCCATCAATTGGCAAATGGATAAACAAAAATGTGATTTATACACACAACAGAGTATTATTTGGCACAAAAAAAGATGAAATACTGACACATGATACAACATGGGTAAATCTTGAAAATATTATATAAGTGAAAGAAGACAGTCACAGAATACCAAATACAGTATGATTCCATTTGTATGAAATATCCAGAATAGGCAAATCCAGAGACATAAAGTAGATCCCTGGTTACCTACAGCTGCAGGGGGATGGCAGTGTTGGGGATGATAGCTGAAGGGTATAAATTTCTTTTTGAGGTGATAAAAACGTTCTAAAATTGACTGTGGTAATGGTTACACAATTCTGAATACACTAAAAATACCAGTGAAACCAATAAACACTACATAAATAGGTAAATTGATAGTATGTGACTTGCAGCTAAATAAAGCTGTTATTTTTTAAGTGTTTTTTGGGCAGTATTTATTGAGTATGATGGGCTCGGCGCTAAGGTGGACAGAGGATTTCAAACCTGAGACAGCACACAAAATCTACAAAAAATAAAACCCCTGTAAACAAGCCAAGTGCTTCCTATTGTTAGGATCTTCCATATGGTTCTATGCAAAACAATCCTCTCGACATCTTTAAGAAAAAATGCTTACACAAGAAACACGTTCATTTTTCTCTTGATTTTTAATGCCACAGAGGTATTTGTATACTAAGATAATATTCCAAGTCATTGACAGAAAGGTTAATCATACAGTTAAAGAACATTCCCTATAAAAGATTTAATTCCACTATTTAAAAAAAAATTCCCTGGATAAGTCATTTCTAGAGACATGTAGGCACTCTAAAAAAAAAACTGGATGTAACACTAGCCTTACATTTCATGTCCAGCCATATAACATTGAGTTCAACTTATGCTTTTATTTATATAGATGTAATGGATTCATTTCCAAATTTGTTCTTCAAGCAGGTATCTTGGAAAATACTGGTCTAAATGCCAAAGATCTGAAGATCTAGATTCAAGATCTCATGTCGTCAGGACTGGACTGATTTTCAGGGGTGCTGATGGTAAACAAGCAGTTTATATCTACAAAAAAAAAAAAAAAAGCAGGGGCACAGTAGAAAGGACATACCTTTTTAATACCCTAGAGAAATAGAGAAGAGTTTAAAATTTAAATACAAATACATTAATTGGAGCAATATTTAAAATAGCAAAAAGTTGGAAACAACTTATCTTTCCAATAATGCTGGGGTCTATAAATAAATAATGGCTCATGACAGAATACTATATGGCCATTAAAATTCATATTTAACAAGCACCCCCAAGGTTATGAAAACAATTATAACTTTTAAGTTCAAAATGTCAGTTAAAAAACAGCATTTTCAGTATCATCTCAATTTTATAAAATTAAACATGCACTGGAAAAATCAAGAAGGCTAGTTACAAAATCGTAAGTAAGGTTATCTCTGGGTGTTAAAATTATGTGATTTTAAATATCTGTTAGTTACATACAATTCAAATTTTCTTAAATAAATGAGTACTTCTATTATTTGGTGGGGGGGGAATCAAACAACAAATTTGTAGTTACTTCTCATCTTTTCATCAAAATAAACTGAGGAAGAAAAATGTTCTGATCCAAAATGAGAGTTCTGATTATCTGAGCTTTACTTGCCTAAAGTATACTAGTCCTCCAACGTGCTGAGTTTTCTCTTTACTCTGGGCTTTTACGAGTGTCATACCTAGTGCCAGGAACATTTTTAGCCACACCTCCTAGAACCCTTCATTTCCCTGGGCTAACTCTGAGGAATAAAGAGACAGAGGTGTCACTTACTCTAGAAGTCTCCAGCACTGTGTGTGCTGATGGAACCCTGGGCTTAGCATTCCACAGCACTTATCACAAGGTACTATGGTTGCCTGGTTTCACATTTTTCTCCCCTACCAGACTCTTAAGATACTATGAGGGCAAGAAAGAAATGTTTCTGTTTTGTTCACCACTACATCAACTATACTTTGTAGCATATCATATGAGCTTGATAAATAATTCTGAAAAAAAACAAAAACAAAACAATTTATGTATTAATGGATGAATTAAGAAGTAAACATTCTGTCACAGAAGCTAAGTATACCTAATTGTTACAAGTATTTACTCTAAGTAAACTAGGGGTGTGTGTTTCATGTCATGAAAACAGAGTATACTTGTACAGTAATACATAAATACAAGACAGGTCTTATGTGCTCCTGTTCGCAGAGTCTGGAAATACGAAAGCATGAGTATAGTAGAAAGTTAAATATATCCAATCACAGGGTATTAAATATGTTAATGTCTTAAATATACCATTTGTAAATAAACAGAAATAAGGTGCAATTAAGGGAAACAATTAAAATAGAATTATACTGTATTTCCTGAACTTGCTTCTCAAACATCAGATTCAGATGTTGCTTTTTTATTCATAAGCTTTGAAAAAGTAAATAAAACATTTTGTATACTGCTCACCATAAATCAACTTACCATTCAAATTAAATCTAAACATAAACATGACCCTAAAACCTTCTCCAGTCCTACAAACACTCAATCAAAATCTGACTTCTAGGACAGCAATTCTACTATAGGAGTACAATATTTATGTTGAAGAGATAAATTATGCAAATCATAATGACTTATGCTTATGTTATATTTAAGCTTACTCTTCTGCATATTACAGGGTTCAAGAGTCTGCAAATTTACCCAAAGTTCAGGCTGCTTATGAAATAATTATACCATTTAGGACACTTTTTTTTTTTAAGTAAGCTCTATGCCCAACATGGGGCTTGAACTCAAGCTTGAGATAAAGAGTAGCATGCTCTACTGACTGAGCCAGCCAGGCACCACTAAGAAACGTTTAATACCAATTTAGGTTTAAAATATGGGAAGAGCTGATAAAAGCTTCAAACAATATGCACTACTTTGTTTTATTTACTTAACATTTGATCATAATAGCTGTACAACAAACTTGAATTAAGAATTTACAAATTAAACCTTTACTTTATTTACACCACTGTTACATTGAATCTTCCTGTGGGGAGGTCTAGAAATGTTAAAGAAAGTAGTTCAAAGAAAAAATCAAGGCCATGTTAAAACTAGATCATCACTAACCTTGGTTATGCAACCACCCAATTAGCTAAAGGTACACTGGTAATTTTCCAAATATAAATTTTAATATTCATTTAAATTTTTAAGTGTTTTGATACATAAAAAACATTGGGAGGTTTTGTTTTGTTTTTTTAATTTAAAATTTCAAACACAAAGTGATTAGTGGCACCTCAACTAGTAGTAGAATAGCAGTCAATTTTCTTTTTCCAGTAAGTCTGACACAAATTCAAAATTCTTGGGTAAAACAAGAAAAAAAATCCTATTGAAAGAATGGAGGAAAGTATCACAGGAAGAAGAAACAAATGTGACTATCTTTTCGGTCCAAGAGATTCTGCTGCTGACTCTTCCCTCACTGGAGATTCGAAGAGTATAAACCCCGTTCTAGAGACGTTCGCAGTGTGGTGGGGAACACAGATAATGAGGGTTCAGTGTGCTGAGTGGGTTGTTCCCAAAGGTCTTTGTAGTAATCTGGGGCTACTTTTTCACTGAGTACTTGGGACACCTACCACCACTGAAAATAAATAAGACAAAGCATCTTGCAAGAATTTTTTTTTTAAAATCTAGTTTGGAGGGACACCTGGGTGTGTCAGTTGGTTAAGTGTCTGCCTCTGGCTCAGATCATGATCCCAGGGTCCTGGATAGAGCCCCACATCAGTTTCCTTGCTCAGTGGGGAGTCTGCTTCTCCCTCTCCCCGCCACTCCCTCTGC
Source organism: Callorhinus ursinus (assembly GCF_003265705.2). Classification (NCBI taxonomy): domain Eukaryota; kingdom Metazoa; phylum Chordata; class Mammalia; order Carnivora; family Otariidae; genus Callorhinus; species Callorhinus ursinus. Next base: position 18,953,789 of record NW_027397101.1, read on the forward strand.
TTGTGCTCTCTCTGACAAATCTTTAAAAAAAAAAAATCTAGTCTGGAGCATTACACAAACATACAAGTAATTGTCCCACAAGGTACAAAGCAGGCAGTAGGTGCCTTAAGGAAAAGACTGCAAAATAGGAGGCATACCTGGGAAACAACATGGCTAGGATACAATATAAAAAAGACGGTCAGGGAGAGCTAGAGATGGAAAGATAAGCTCACCTATTCTTACAGAGAAACCTGAACACAGAAGGAAGGACTTATTCTGACCAGAGAGGGTCAGTAATGGATGAAGTTTGAGACCTGAGCTGTGAGAAGGTCAAGTATTTTTAAAAGCCTCGGGGTGCCTGGGTGGCTCAGTTGGTTAAGCGACTGCCTTCAGCTCAGGTCATGATCTCAGGGTCCTGGCATCGAGCCCCGCATCGGGCTCCCTGCTCGGCAGGAAGCCTGCTTCTCCCTCTCCCACTGCCCCTGCTTGTGTTCCCTCTCTTGCTGTCTCTCTCTCTGTCAAATAAATAAAATCTTAAAAAAAAAAAGCCTCCAGCACCAATGAGTCAGTGCCTGGAAGGAGTCTGAGGGTGAAGTGGCCAAATTACTGCAGTTTGTAGTAGGACAGTAAGATTGAAAAGGAATAAAGGAGGGGCTTCTGGGTGGCTCAGTTGGTTGGGCGTCTGCCTTGGGCTCAGGTCATGATCTTGGGGTCCTGGGATTGGGACCCTCATCGGGCTCCCTGCTCAGCAAGGAGCCTGCTTCTCCCTCTGCATGCTTCCCCCACCCCCGACTTATGCGTGCTCTGTCAAATAAATAAAAATCTTAAAAAAAAAAAAGAAAAGAAAAGGAGTAAAGGAATGATATGAATTCACTTTATAAACTACCACCCCCATTCAACTCCCCAGTAATTATAATAAGATTTTTTTTTTTTTAAAGAAAGGACACTTCTTAGAGATAATGCAAACGAAAACAAATGTCTTCAGAATTTGGCAGCGAATGGAGTGGGAGAGGAAACAGGAAGAAAATGATCACCCAGGTATCTGAGGCTGTGAGACCCAAAGAACGATGGGCACTTCTAGAGAATTGTTAGGGTTCCTGTGTACAAGCTGACATTACAGTGCATTTCACAGAGACAGCCTCCACTGTATTTTCCCGAAAAGGACATGTGCTTGTGTATTAGAAAAAGAACTAGAACCTTAAACTCACCTTTGCCCAGCACAACTCTCCACTAAGCAAATCTGTGTCCATTGCCATGTAAAACTAAACTGTCAAGCCTTCAAGCATCTCTCTGGCAAAGTTCCTGTTGGGGCTTTTACTTCCTGATGGAGGCTGTGGATGAACCACTGCTCCCCATTTTCAAAGACCAGAATTAGAAAAACTAAAAGAACTGGAAGGCCACAGAGAAAGTAACTGGATCAGGTGACTAATTAAAGTGATAAAGCTCTTGCTCTGTATTTCTTGAAGGGAACTACTCAAGAGCAGATGTTGGTTAGGTGAGACCCAAGGCTTGTATTTAGGCTTTTAAGGAACCTCTTTAAGAGAAAGCACACAAAAATATATGCAAACCGCAGAAAAAGAAATGACAATGTGAACACATTCGCTGGGACCCTTCCCAAGGCCTTGAGGGGAAAGTCGCCTCTATGCAGAAGAAGAGCCCTAAGGCTCAATGGCCATCTTGAGGAAACTGAAGGGAAGGTGGCAATCTCAAGAATCTGGCACTTCTGTGTGATCGGAAGAAGCAAACCTTCCTGCACAGCACCAAAAGAGTTAAAACTGCCCAAGAAAATGCAGGCAAAAAGAGATGAGTGGCTTTGACTGGCTGATTACTCTTAGAAGGATCTCATTGGACAGGGGTAACATACAAAGGAAGTGTGTGCCAGTTTTTACAGAAAACATATGGGAACTTACCTGGGGAAATTTGCTTTCTCTTAAGTAAACAAGGAGTCTTTTCAGGTATTTTGAGTTGAAATTGAGAAGGACATTTTTAATTATAGAGAATGCGGAGAAAGAGTAAGCCACTGGAGAATGGTGACCATAATGCATTAATATTCAACTTCATGGGGGGGGGGAAGAGACGAGATCAGGAGTTAAATTTTTACATACAAAGACCCACTATACAAGGGAGGAAGGAAGGAAGGGAGGGAAAAAGGAGGAAACAGAAGAAAAACATCAGTCTCTATTTGAATAAGCTTACATGAGGGACTTTTTGTAAAAGAAAGATTAACAAATGTTAAAGAAAATTAATTTATTCCCCCAAACGTGGCTCCTCAAAATAAAATTAAAACAAATATGAAATGTAAACTGTTAAGGCAATGGCTCCCTTTTCTGTCCCTGATGTCCCCGTTCTATGTGAATAAGTGCTTGGGGCAAGCAAATCCATTGGTCCTGTCTTTCTAGCTCTGAATTCCAACAGCAGAGGGGGAGATGCCCTGCACCAAATGTGGAGGGGTAAAGTCTGGTACGTATGGGTGAAGCAGGACGAGCAAAATCACAAAGGGCAGCACCCCGAAGGGAAGGTCTTTGATCTGCAGTGCAATAATCTCAATTCTGTAAGAGTCCCCTCCCCCTCTCCCATCCCCACACTCAACTCTCATCCAGCTGGTTGGACAGCTTCTCCCTTCCCCAACTGCTACTGGAAAGAGACTGGAAAGAGCAAAGATCAGACAATGATCAAACAGGACAGGCTCGAAAACAGTAACGGTGATTCCAGGCTCCCTTGGGAATAATAAAGTAACAGAGGGGACGGGAAGAGAGCCAATTAGTACATTCCCAGGCAAGAGAGAGCGGAGGCCAAGGAAAAGGATGGAATTAAACACCAATTGTGCCAGTCTGCCTACTTCAGTGTTATTCTTCACGGATACAAAACTGACAAGCAACCAAGACAAAGGTATGAAATTTGCAAAAGTGGTGAGGGCCCTATAACTAGCCCTGCCTCCACTATCTCTCTATGATCCGAGTGAGGCAGCAGAGCCTCTCTAGACTTCATCGCTCTTAACTATAAAATGAAGAGTGAGAAAAAAAAATAATTCCTGTGGGTCCTTCCCATGGTAGCATTCTAGAACTCTAAGGAGAGCATGGTGTACACAGAGGAGTATGGACTCTGGAGCCACATGGCTTGGCTTTGCTCCAGCTCTACCAGAACTAGCTGTCAGACTCTGGGAAAGTTACTTGACCTCTCTGTACTTCGGTTTCCCCACATGTAAGTGATGAAAAAAATATTATCTGCCTTATGGAGCTGTCCCGACTATGAAATGCTGTGTTAGCTGTAATTCACGGCCGTGAGCCAATTTTGTATGCAATACCTTTCAGGTACAGGCCTTTGTGTGGTAAATCACCTTTCTGAAAAGTTCATCAGTGGGGCAAATAACTGCCCACCCCTTCCCGGGGTGCTTCCCCTCCTAGGCCAGATGTAGACATTAATGAAGCACAGAATTCTCCCATTAGCTTAGAAGACGCAGCCTGAGGATCTTCAGTGAATCAAGAGTTTGCACAGAAAATGAGTCAGTCAGCCACATCTTAAATATAGATAATACTGTGTTCCCTCATCACTACTTCCATCCCATAAGGTTCAAATGTAGTACCCTACAAAAACATAGTTCTCTTTTGATGCGAAAGAGAACAAAAGAGAATCCCTGACCTGTGGCTGGTTCATGACTACTGAACTCATATCTAGCTCCAAGGACCACATCTTCCCCAGAAACATTTATACTGTCATCTATGGAAAACAATAGGTAAATGCAGATGAACGGAGCTATTTGATACTATTTGGTGAACACATTCTTCTAAAAAATGACAAGTTTATTCAACAATAGTGCAATAAGCCAAAGCAAGGTCTTGAGAGCAAATTTTTCATGATGATGTGGTAGGATGAACAGAAAAAGGAGCCCTTTCATCAAGCAAGGTCAATGTTTAGCAAACTGAATTCTGGCAAAGACCCAAGGATAAGAAAAGAGGGAAAACAACTTCTTCACATGCCTACCTCCTGCTGGTCTTCACCTCAAGGTAATCCCACATTCACACACTCAACACACTCATACACTCAACACATCCAACAAAGGGTCTCCTCTTCCCCATCTGTTGTCACTCCTGTGTTCCCAACCTCAGTTGAGACCAACTCCACCTGCCACGCACTTCTCAAACCAAGCCCCACTTTTGCAACTCTCCTCCATTAGCACCTAGCTAACTTGGAGTAACTGCCTCTACTCTTAGTCCTCTCAAATCCATACCCCAATCAAATCTCAGAAAAATTTCCTGCTTACAACCCAAAGGCTTGTACATGCAACAACATAGATGAATCTCAACAGTGTTACACTAAGAGAAAGAAACCAGACTTAAAAGTTTACATACTGTATATTCCCATTGATACGACATTCTGGAAAAGGCGTAACTCCACAGGGGCAGAAAACAGATCAGTGGTTGCCAGGGCTGGGGGTGAGAGCAGGGGTTAGTCGCTCAGGAGCACTGAGGATTTAAGGGGGTGATATAAATGCTCTTCATCTTGACTCTTCTTGTGGTTACAGGCCTTATATCAAACACATCAAACTATACATTAAAATGGGTCCATTTTACTCTATATAAATTCTACCTTAATATAAAATAATTGGGGAAAACCCCAAGTACTCTTCCATTGTCTATGGGTTCCATGGCACTGTTGAACTGTCCCATCTTGCCCTCCACATTCCAGCAAAAGTCAACTTTTTCAAATGTCCTGCACCCTCCATGCACAAGCTTCTCACCACTGTCTCACTCTTTAACACAGCTTTTCCCAATTAACTCCTAAGTCCTCCAGGCTGTCTCCCTGTCTCTCCTACACCTCAAATCCCCAAGCTAATAAGCTGGATGCCCTTCCTGTAGGCTCTCATAATGCCTGATATTTCCCTATCACTGCATTCAAAGAAATGTATTATACATATTATAGGCATATGTTTTGACAATAATCTGGTCTTTCATCAATCAACTGAAATGTGAATTCTTTTGGAAAAAGGACTACTTTTTATTCACATGTGTGTATGCAGCCTGGCACATGGCAGACACTCCAAAATCTGTATTGGAATAAATGTTTCATAAGGCATCAGTGTATCTCCACCACTTTTAAGAGTGCCCCCTTGGCTCAAAAAATACAGGCAGCTCTTGCTGCACAGCCACAGAAATGACTATGCAAGCTGAAACCATGTGAAGCAATCTTAATAATCAATAGGAAAATTATGATTTTTCTACAACCTCTAACATTTTTTGTCGAAGCATTAAAAACTATCAGTTATATTTGTATAGGAAAATGGAAAAAATTTATCTAGTATACGGTAATTTTAAATATTTGAGATATGTGTTTTCTTTTATTAAAAAAAATTAAGAGTCGCTCATAATGCCATCTTCTCAATGTAAAATTTAAAATACCAAATGAGCATCTTTTGATACCTTGGTGAACTGGTATACTCCTAAGTTTGGACTAGCTTCCAACATTTTATCCTCTGTCTTAGAGTCTTGCATTATCCCTCTGAGGAGTTCCTTCAACGGAAGTTTTTTTGCCAGCATCCTTTCCCCTATTAGGTCTTCATCCTTTTAGTCACGATCACCTTCCTAATTTGTGATAAATTACCCTTTGCTCAGCTCCTCTGGCTCCATGTATGGAGTGTCCACAACAGTGGCAATGCTGACATTCCCTTGGTCAGCTATTTTTTCCAGAACTCTCTTTATAAGCAATTTAAATTTCATTTCCAGCATTATTGCTTTTCATTTCTTTGCTGCAACTTTGATCATTGTCAGCCAGTTCCCTCTTTGCATTATCCATTTTTATGAAATGTTATGAGACAAGAAGCAACATAGCTACATGATTTGCTGTCTGTTCAGGACCAAATAACAGGGTGTGCTGGTTGGACTTTATACAATTATTCACAGTTAACATGATAAGTGAAATTTAAACTGTGCATTTTGGAAACTGGTGTTACTTAATTAACTGAAAATTGTGCATATGGGAACCATGCAAACCAAGAATTATTTATATTTAATAAATAAATAATTTTAGAATGAATGAGCTGGCTCACCACTGGGCCAGATTTAAGGAATAGGAGTTTATGCCCTCCCCATCTACACCTTCTAGCTTACAGCATCACAAAATCAAGGCAACTTCCTAACAACTCAATTACAGTCAAGTGTAACAAATTAGAGGAAAGAGTCAGATTATAATACAAACTTTGTTCCCAGTAACAGTTATGTACTGACACCGTGCCTCTATGACTTCCCCTATAAACTACAGTTAAATAACAGCTCCTTCTTCACAGGGTGGTTGTGAAAACTCTAAAGAAGAAACAGATTTTAGGGGTGCCTGGGTGGCTCAGGCATTAAGCATCTGCCTTCTGCTCAGGTCAAAGTCCCAGGATCCTGGGATCTAGTCCCATATCGGGGTCCCTGCTCCACGGGAAGCCTGCTTCTCCCTCTCCCACTCCCCCTGCTTGTGTTCCCTCTCTTGCTGTGTCTCTCTCTGTCAAATAAATTTAAAAAATCTTAAAAAAAAAAACAGATTTTAAAATGCACTTTGAAAAATTCAACCAGATACCATCGCATCAAGTGTACACTTAGTATGCACCAAGCACTATTATAAGAGCTTTTCGTTAAATTTTCTCATACAATTCTCCTAACAACCTACAAGGTAAGCAGCATTACAGTCTCCATTTTACAGAAGAATATTAAAGCACTGACTGAAAAGTCAGATAACTTGTCCAAGGGCATGCAAATACTAAGCAGTGAAGCCTGTATTTGAACTCAAGAAGTGTAACTCCATAGCTGAAGTTCTTTAGAACTTCTGACTAATTTGTCTGCTTTCTCAGACCACAGAAGGACATGATCACTGAGAAGGGTAAAACACGACTCCTCGAAATTGGACAAACCTAATTCACTATGACTCAATATAGGAACAAGTTCTACTGGGACATTTTCAGGTTTCTGGCAAAAGGACAAAGATGCACCATGTCCAGAGACCAAAGGAGCTAAGCAGAACTTTCAATAAAAGGAGCCAAAAAATTGGTGGGGGAGTTCAAATATCTTCAATTATTTTATGTTAGTGAGTAGAAGCATAAATACCAGAAAAAAACTAAGAAACAAAATTCATTTTGCAAGAATAGTGAAGGAATTATATTTATCATGAGTGTATAAAAAAGCAAGAGTGCCATAAAAACAAGATATGTAGAAACAACAAATTTCATTGACATTTTCAGTAACACCGACCCTGAAAGTTAGTAACACTGTTTGCTAAGGTCTGATTTCACAAGAATTCCATATAGAACAGAAACATGAGAGCCGAGGGGCACCTGGGTGGCTCAGTCGTTAGGCATCTGCCTTCAGCTCAGGTCATGATCCCAGAGTCCTGGGATCGAGCCCTGCATCGGGCTCCCTGCTCGGCAGGAAGCCTGCTTCTCCCTCTCCCACTCCCCCTGCTTGTGTTCCCTCTCTTGCTGTGTCTCTCTCTGTCAAATAAATAAAATCTTTAAAAATAAATAAATAAATAAATAAATAAAATATTTTTTAAAAAAGAAAGGAAAAAAGAAACAGGAGAGCCTAATAAGAATGTATGATACGAAAGCAAAGGGATTAGGTAACTAAAACAAGTAGATTCTTCTCAAAACATAATCCATTCAGAAGGACACATTTAGAACATTTGTATCTCATTAAGGGTATTAAGTGAAAAAGAGTCTCAGTACCAAGCAGTCCTAATTATAATTCATCTTAGGAAATAAAGTGAGTTCTCTTTACTAAACGGTAAAATATACTGCAAGAGGGGGCTTAAATATAGCAACAGGACTGTCAACAAAGGGAGACACCAAATAAACCTTATAGCCCAAAGGAATACCAACTAAAAACTGAGTAACTACTCTAAAAATACAATGTATTTTTAGACAATACCCAACACCTCTTTTTTCTCCTATTTTCAATCCTAACAATCCAAAGGAGAAAAAAGTTGTTAAGCAAAAAGAGTACCCCATTTACAAAGAACAGAAAGAAAATAAATACAAACCAAACGTAAACATGTTTGTCCCACCACACCTTCACCAAGGTTCCCTCACTCGTGAAACGAGATGGTCAGTAAGACTTGACTGGCAGAGGTACACCTGCTTTGGGAAGCAGCAGTTTAGTTTTCAATCCCACCAAAAGGAATATTTAATATTTGTCTTTTATGTCCTGAAACAGAAAATACTTTAAATGATATATAGTGGGTTGTATGATTTACAGATTTTAAGAACTACTTCACAAATCTGAAAGGAAAATAATAAAAGGAGCATGATTAAAGAATAGAAGCATTTTAGTAGATAGAAATTAGGTTGGCCCCAGTAATAGAAAATCTGGTTGACAGGACCTTAAATAACTAGTTCTCTCAAAGAACAAGTACGTAGTCAGGGTGTCAATGACACCAGTTTTGCCTTTCCTATCTCAGTGTCCATCCTCATGTTTGTTCACTGCCTTGGTAAGCATCACAGCCAAATTCCAAGCTATCATTTGTTTTTCACTCCAGATGGGAGACTTTCACTACACTCTCCCAGCAGACTTCCTCTTACATATTACTGGCCAAAACTTAGTCACATGCCCACTCTTAGACCAATCACTGTCAAGGTAAATGAAATCACCATGACTTGACTTTTCTTATATTAATCATGAGTTATCTCCTATTATTGCTAAGATCAATGGGTTTCCTGTTCCCATTCCCCACCCCCAGACACTTGCGAACAGAGAGGTGGGATGGTTCTTAGCATACACATCAGTGTTGACCTCAATTGTTTTTAAAGATTCATATGACATCTGTAAAAGGGCAGTTTTATGTCAACAAGTCAACAGTTAACATCGCTATCTAGATCTGATTCTCTGTGAGTTTACAGAACACTCCAACATTAGACAACAGGGGCACCAGAATGCAATGAACTATTTTCCTAGTTAGATGAGTAAGAGCCAGAAAAGTAAAGTAGCTCTTAAAAAGCACAATTTCTCAGCCAACATGAATCAGGAGAAACTGTGTCAGTTCTTTTCAATTTTACATTTCCCAGTATGATCCAGTGGGGCAATCCTATCCAACCTCACCTCTCTACTCAGTCTCTGCTTAGGGAATGAGAGGGTGAGAAAACATATGGGGCTAGATATGTCAATCACTCCATTTTTTTAAATTAGCTATCTTTTCACTTAGACAATTTTTGCCTTCCTAGGAAAGCAGTGAAGGTCAAATTATAAGAGATTATGTGATAAAAAATACCCCCATGCAAGATCTTCCTGTATTTAGATTTTCAGTTACAGACTGATGATGAACGAAAATTCAAATACCTTGGAAAAACTCAGAATGCAACAGTCTTTGAGGGCATAAGCCATTCCTTCTATATCTTTACAGAAAGCATTAATCCTAAAATTGGAATCGTTAGGCTGACCCTTACTCAAAGTATGAATACAAATTTATGAAACTTTTCTCATATTTAAGATTTTATTTTTTAAGTAATCTCTACACACAATGTGGGGCTCGTCACAACCTCAAGATCAAGAATTGCATGCTCCACCTACTGAGCCAGCCTGGCACCTCCATTTTTTCTTAAAGTAGGCTCCACACCCAACAGGGAGCTTGAACTCACGACCCTGAGATCAACAGTCACATGCTCTACTCACTGAGCCACCCAGGCACCCTGAAACTTTTCTCATTTTGAAACTAAACAGCATCACATACTCCTCCCTGAACACATCTCATCTTTTCCTCTGTGCTTTTGGGTTGTTCTTTCCACCTTAATGCTTGCCTTGCCAATTAATGCTATAATTTCTGTCATTCAAATTTTATCAGATAAAATTCTGTGTCTGTCTCACATACCCCCTTCTCTTCCATGCCCAGGCAGGGTCCAAGACTTTGAATCATTCTTCACAGGGTTCACTCACTATCCAACTCTCATCCTCCCAGAGGCCTTTAATAGACCCAAAAAAGATGCAAGCTCTATAAAGTCCCTAAAAGTAATGAGACCAAAAGGTCAGTTGACTATGGTTGGAAGTAGGACTACTGCCTGTATCTTCCCCCACTTATTTTTTTTCCTTTAAAACAGTGCAGGTGGAAAAGAATCAGCAAAGAAATCGGGAAGGCTCAAGAGAAGATGATAAGGAGGATTCCACATCTGACTGGTTTCTTTATATTCCTGAGATGCATGATCTGCATGTATCTACAGAACAGACACAAACTAATACTGACTTTTTTTTTTTTTTTTAAGCACACTCCAAAAGTCACTGCAATACCAGAAACATTTGGGAGATTGATCCATCTGATGACAATTACAAGAATCCTGGAAGGGAAAAGAATGCTCAGGGAACACCAGACAGTCCTGCAATAATAAACCCTACCTCAGCCCCAGAGTCCTCCCCACACCCTCCACGTCACTGCCAGGGAGAGATGGATGGTGATGCTGTTATTCAACATTACCAGGACGATTCTGGAGAAGAGGCATGCTCACACCCTGCTCCAGAGGGCACATCATGATTTTGGTTTGCTCAGTTTTCTCATCCTTTGAAGACACTTCCTGATTGTCATGAGTTTGGTTCCCAAGGATGTGAGACTTACAGTAAAAAGATGATTGAAAAGGCAAACCACTGAAAATATTAGTATGACACTAAACTTTTTTCCAAGTTCCTTTATTCCCTGAATTGATCCTTGTGGAATTTGGGGTAGGGGGCTGGGAGGTTAAGAGTAGGGGTTGGGAGGAGAAAAGGAACAAAAATTTTCTGAGCACCTCTCAGACCAAGCTGCTTTCAGAATTAAGAAACCTTGCAAAGGAGATGACATCTGGGTTTAATGACAACTAAGGCTCAGAAAGGCAATGTGCCTAGGCCCAAAGCTCTTAAATGAAGGCAGCAGGCTGGAAACCCACACAAAAGTGACTCCAAAGCCCACACTCTTTCTACTAAACTATACTGCCTGAGACTGAATGCAAATACATCAGAGTCAGATCTAGTATAACACAAAGAGGCATTCAACAATCACTATCTTACCAAGGCACAACTGACTTAATTTCTTTCTTCTTACATAATTCATATAAAGTATAAAAAGGGAGTTGCAGGTAATTCAAAGTAAAAAAATTATTTGTAAAAATTTTAAAAAATAGTTATTAATCTTCCCAGAGAATAGGTAATGTTATAACTAGTCAATGGTACATTTCCTTCTAGCATTTTTTTTTTTTAAGATTTTATTTATTTGACAGAGAGAGAGATAGCAAGAGAGGGAACACAAGCAGGGGGAGTGGGAGGGGAAAAGCAGGCCTCCCGCTGAGCAGGGAGCCCGATGCGGGGCTCGATCCCAGGACCCTGGGATCATGACCTGAGCCGAAGGCAGACGCTTAACGACTGAGCCACCCAGGTGCCCCTGTGTCCAGTTCTTTTCAATTAATATATTGTGAGTATATTCCCATGTCATTAGAAATTCCTCAAAAGTCTTTAAATAATTACATCAGAGGGCACCTCATGGGTCTGTCGGTTAAGCGTCTGCCTTGGGCTTAGGTCATGATCCCCAGGGTCCTGGAATTGAGCCCCACATTGGGCTCCCTGCTCAGCAGGGAGACTGCTTCTCTCTCTCCCTCTCTGCTCCCCCTGCTTCTGCTCGCACTCTCAAATAAATAAAATCTTAAAAAAAAAATTACATCAGAATATATTTCGTAACTAAAGTCTTCCAACTGAAAGCTCTGTGCTGACAGATTAGGAAACTTAAATACTTGAAATATTACATATTCCATGTAGATGTCTACGGAAACAAGGAAGTACAGGAGACTGCAGAGCCATGAATCATGATTCTACAGAACCCCTGCTGTTAAAAAGATATACTTCAATAGAATCACATTTGATAAAGTTTCATAGGTTTGAAATATTACTAACCCATTAATACAAACAAAATGTACAAAATTCCCAAAATTAAGATGGCAAATTATCAGTTATCTTTTGCCAATGCCTTTCATGGGTCTATATGGAAATCAAAAGCACCCAACTTTATGAAATTTTCTTTAAATAGAGTCACAATAAATTGAGTACCTGCTTCCATTTATTAGCAAAAGCTGGGCTTTTACAACATGGCACACACCAAAGAACTGTTTGACTACCTTATAAAGCACAGCAGTGGTCGTAACGGTAGCAATAGCCCCAACCCTTCTATTAGGGTTAAGCATCTGCCTTCGGCTCAGCTCATGAGCCGAACCCCCAACCCGCATGGGGCTCCATGCTCAGCCAGAGTTGGCTTCAGATTCTCTCTTCCTCTCCCTCTGCCCCTCCTGCTCATGCTCGCTCTCTCACTCTCTGTCTCAAATAAATAAATCTTAAAAAAAAAAACAAAAAAAAACAGAAAAGAGTCATAATCCCAGTACTGAGGCAATAACTGATGACATACTGGCCTATTTTCTTCCAATTTTTTTTCCTGACTGCTAGATTATTAAAATATTTACTTTTCTACAGAAAAAGTAGCAATAATAAAAAGAAACAAGAAGAGGACAGTGATGATAACTTTCATTTTTTAAGTCTTATTCCATGTCACTCACTGTTCCTAACTCTTAATATAGATTTTTTGGATTTTTTTCTTTCTAAATCCCATAAGGTATCTACTTTTCTTATCCCCATAAAGTAACAAGCAACTTGAACCCAGAAAACTTGAATTCAAATCCATTCTTGGCTCTAATAATCTGCAAATAGTTTCTTCTCTCTAGATATCCAATTCTCTACTGTATAATAGAAGGGTTAGGGCTAACAGCATTGTAGATTAAATGAGCTCTCATGAACTATGGATTTGACTATCACTTGAAAATACATATGTGGCCCTTGGGGGCAAACACATATCTAAATAATCGTGTCATTAAATCTCATTATGGGCTCAAGATCTTTCATAGCATAGCACACTAGGAAGTTACGAACAATCAACACATGTTAGTTTTAAAAGTGAAACCTCCGGGGGCACCTGGGGGGCTCAGTCATTGGGCATCTGCCTTCGGCTCAGGTCATGATCCCAGGGTCCTGGGATCGAGCCCCGCATCGGGCTCCCTGCTCCACGGGAAGCCTGCTTCTCCCTCTCCCACTCCCCCTGCTTGTGTTCCCTCTCTCGCTGTGTCTCTCTCTGTCAAATAAATAAATAAAATCTTTTAAAAATAAATAAATAAATAAAAGTGAAACCTCCGCGGCCACAAAAGTCCAAAAGCTAAAGCTTCGTAATTCTAGAAATTTAAACCCCAAGATGAGCACAGTCTGTCAGTATCTGGTGTCCAGCTGAAAACTCTTGAGAAACTGGGGTTTCCTGCTACCGTGAAAGCCGGCTGACCTAAACAAAAATATATATTTATCAACAGTTGCCCAGGACAACAAAGCAAAAGGTCTACCAGGGTGGGGCATGAAAATCCATGTCAAGTCCCAGGAAAGAAAGGAGAGCCATCCCACCAAAGAGAAGGCTGCCTCCAGAAGGAGAGTGTGGGATATCCATCAGAGCCCTGGGGGAAGAGATCCAAATCCTGATTTTCATCTACTCTGCTTCCATGTACTAAGCTAATGTTTTAGCTCAATGAAAGTAATTACCAGCCTGGCTCTGCAATCCATCAATTTACCCTGAGCATTCCTGCTGTTTTCTTTGGTCTCCAGGACCCAAGAATCCCTTTGGTTGATCTGTAAATATGAAGGAAAGATTGGTTGTTACTAGTTTCTTTCAATTCTAAATTTCTGCTAAGTAATTAGGAAAAGAAAATGAATTATTTTTGAGTATTTTAATGGAAGCTATGGGGTTTAGAGTAGGCATAGCCTCTGACAAAAATAAGATTAAAACCATACATCTTTGACCTCCCCTCTTCTAAGCAGAATGGACAAATGCAATTTGGCTCTAGGCTGTGAACTTAGGGATGTGATCCAAATCACCTCCATTCAAATTTAGGCAGTTTGCCAAGAGTAGCTTCGTCAATAAATGAAACGTATATGGATTTAAAAAAGACTTTCATATGTCCCCTAATGCTTCTAATGGAAGACATTATTACTATCCCCATTTTACAGATGAGGACAACAGAGTTCAGAAGTTAAAAGTACTAGCCCCAAGATCACACTTAAAAAAGTAACAAAGCAATCTTCTGGGTTCAAACACCAATCTTCTAAGCATTTTTTTCAAATAACTGTAGCATGTTATGGTCTAAAGAAATTCCCCCAACTGGAAGTAACATTCAAAACTAAGCTAAGGACTTTATGAATCATAAGGGAATCTTAAGGGCATCCACCCTGTAGGCAGGTATTCATTTTGCACTGTCCACTAAACTATCTAAATATGATAGAGGAAACGTTGAAATCATCCCATGATTCCTCCCACTGCTTTGTGAATCCATTTCCACTGCACAAATACACTGAATGGGAATTACAAATATAATAAACCTATGTCCACAGAATACACACACACGAAGTAGAAGGTAAAGAAACATGTGGCAGTAAAGACAATGGTGAGTCCTTTCTGCCATTTAAGTCCTAAACACAACTGCTTCCTTTGGTCAACAGCAAACCCCATGTGAAGGTTGTCTGTGAATATATGTACTACCAATCCAAACAGCAGGTAGCTCTGAAAGCTATATAAACATCAACAGGGCTTTGTTTTTTTATTACCTAGAACCAAGGTTCCAGGTTCTGCAATTAGAACAGGCAATGTTTGACTCCTTAGGCATATGAAAATCTGCTAAAATACACATATATATTTTCCTTTTTTCTGATTCTACATGCAATATACTCTAGCTATAGAAAATCTTGAAAGTGTAGAAAAGCATAAAGAAACAGAAATTAGGGGTGCCTGAGTGGCGCAATCAGTAAAATGCCTGACTCTTGGTTTTGGCTCAGGTCATGATCTCAGGGTTGTGAGACTGAGCCCCGCATGGGGCTCCGTGCTCAGCCAGAGTTGGCTTCAGATTCTCTCTTCCTCTCCCTATGCCCCTCCTGCTCATGCTCACTCTCTCACTCACTCTCTCAAATAAATAAATCTTAAAAAAAAAAAAAACAAAATAGTCATAATCCCAGTACTGAGGCAATAACTGATGACACACTGGCCTATTTTCTTCCAATTTTTTTTCCTGACTGCTAGATTATTAAAATATTTCCTTTTCTACAGAAAAAGAAACTAGTTTCTTCATACAAGAACAGGAAAATGTAGCTTAGAAATATTTAATTCCACTGCATTTAAAAATAAATTCAAATTTCTTGAATAAAATGTTAATGATATAACTAGAGCAAAAAATACTTTAAAATCCTTTGGAAAAGCTCAGTAAGGTCACAATCTAATACCTCCCAGTGCTACACCCACCAAACCAGAAGAAATAATAATCTATAATGAGCATAAATAGGTACTCTTGTGAAAACCTGTTTTATTTTTCCAAACTTTATTTTCTAAAATCCTTTTTTTTTTTTGCATTGCAATTGTTAACCTTATTATCCTAGCTGGGTTCAGGATGTACTACCTCCCAAAAAAGTAGGCTGGCATATTGAATATCTTAAGCTGAAGGAATCTGAGAAAATGGCATAAGCAGGAAGGTCATGCTGACCTTCCCCTGGACTTTCTTCCCTGAAAAAGGCCATAAAACCCTCCTAAGCAAGGTGCCTTCCCTACACCAAGAGGAAAGGTGTATCCCTATTTCCAAAGACAAAAGGATACAGAGAAGAATTCTAACAGGCCTTGCTAAGTTTCCTCTGGTTTACTATCATTACCTCATACTCTTACCCTACATCTTCCTCCACAACTGCATACGCTTCATCACACCTAGCATAAAATACTCAGGTCTATTTCTTCGGGTCTTCATTTCTTACAAAAGTCTCTCTCCATGTCACATAAAATTTACATTAAATAAATTTGTATACTTTTCTCCTGTTAAGCTGTCTTTGTCAGTTCAATTTTCAGACCCAGTTAAGGACCCTAAGAAGGTCCAGTAAACCTCTTCCTGTACAATCTTACCAGTGAGAAAAGGAACTTCAGCTCACCCAAAGAAGAAACTATAAAGAGAGGGGTATAAAGTCCTGTTTTCTTCTCAAAATTCCACTTCTGGAGGATACAAAAGAAATATCATCTAAATATGGTATATAAGCCTTTTCTTCACATGTAATATAACCATATATAACATGTATACAACAGTGGCCTCTAATATGAAACAAATAGCTCAAAAGTAGGGCCATTCATGTCTAACAAAGTTGAAAGCAATCTGCTTTTCACATGGAGAAAATGGAGACTCAAATGGAACCAGTGACCTTGATAAGGCTAAGAAATTGGAACATAAATCTATTTTGTAGCAATTTCATTGATCATGTATTTCTAGGGTACCTATTTAAAAAGGGCTCACATAGAACAAGTACTTTTGTACAAGTTACCACTAGGTAAACACAAGTTTTAAATAATCTTCAGTGCAACAGACCTGGAATTTTATTCCCCACAGCCTAGTGATTTTAAATGCCCTGTGACCCTCTTAAGCACTGCCAACATCAACATCTGGTACCTGGCACAAAGAAAATAGATTCTAAGAGGTTTTTAAAAAAAAAAAAAAACCTTTCATTTTCATCATGTGCTTTAAACATGTTTCTAAGGTAGTTCTCTTTCTCCGCCTTCTGATACACAAGAAAAGAAACTATTCTATCAGGCAGCTGTATTATGTTTTTAGGAGCAGAAGGGAAAAATAATTGCCAAAACTCCAGTCATTGCTAATGTTTTCTCATCCTTCCCCGGAAGAAGAGATTATATTCAATATAATAGAGGTCTGAGACCTGACTAGATGAAAGAAACCCAAAAACGAATGTAATTATCTCCTCACAAACATATATGCTTGCAAAAACAACTTCAGAATTCAAGGCATAGCTCCTACACAGTTCTCTCTGTATTTCTCTCTACTACTCTCTTCTTCCTCCTGTACTTTCTCATGTAAGGTTTTTTATGACCTTCAAACCCTCCAAAGATTTTAGCAAGAACAGTGATCACACTACTGATAATCAAGATATTCATTACCTTTGAATGCAAACAAACTTCATTGGAGAATCTCAAAAGAATTCAAGCTCATTCATTAAACCGTAAGTACTAAC
>NW_027397101.1:18975815-19002520 GCF_003265705.2 Callorhinus ursinus
CTTTGTCCGACAAGCACAATGTCTCTGAGCTGCATGTGATGGAGACTACAAGCTTGAGGAAGGGTTGACAATGAGGTTAAGAACCAAAAATAAGTCCCTGCTGGATCCTTCTTTGTGGACCTTTAGTGTGGTCTCCAAAGTGCTATCACTCAACAAATCAGGGCTAGATTGGGATAGATTTGAAAACCATCAGAAAGATGTTCAATTTTTTTAGTAAAAAAGTATAAATGTCTTTGATTGCATCAGTCCAATAATTTCATTCTTAAGGAAAGAGCCTTGAAGAGCAAGAATATTTTCTGCTCAGTTTTTGCCTCTATCATGGGCCAGAGCAAATAAATGTACAGCACTTGTATTTCACAATCAGCTTTCAACAGATCAAACTAGGGTTCCTGCTGAATTCCTAACAGCTCAGTGCATGGCAATTCAGAAGTTTCCAAGACCAAGAGCCACTAAGTTGTAATGCAGGAAGTACAGATCTTGGCTTCAATTATCATCTCTATTCAAATGTTTTGATGACCCTTTCTTCCCCAAAAGGTTGCCTGAAGGAAGAGTCATGTTAGTGATTGTGTAAAAATACATGAAGCACTTTAGGCAGCTTTGATATATAATTCTGGATCCCTTAATAAAACGGCAGCCCATAATAGGAAGAGATATAGTGTATATATACATCTATCTCATCAGACCCTCAAATATCAATGGGATGGGTACTGGGGGGTTGTTTCCAACATGCCCATTTTACTGATGGGAAAACCAAGGCCTTGCAATATAAAAGCTTACCTAAGTTCACAAAGTGAAACTGTGTGGCTAGAACAAGAAGCCGTATCTTCTAACTCAAATTCTACTCTATCAGCACCATAAAGAAATTCAGTCTGAACACCTGAATATTAATGTACAATCTGAATTGTGTAAAAGGATGTTTTATCATTTCTTATTGATGTTTAGATGGCCAGGGTTCTTGTGAGTTAATGATAAAGGTAAAGAAAATGACTAACAAATCCCTTTAGTCTTTTGCGGCTCTCTGACTACTAACCCAACTCAGTTAATGACTGTACTTAAAAATCTGTAATGCAAATGTAAAGCCACTAAGGTAACTTATGGTTAAGAACTTCCTCTGCTTTACAAAAGAATTCCATTGTAATGTGAATTGTCCCTGACAATTCTACTACTAGGAGCCACTGTTATGCAATCCGTAGGACAGGCTTGAAGCGGTCTTCCACAAGACAGCATATTTCCTCCCTATTCATTTATCTTTGTAGGGGTAGGACAAGAAAGCTGTGGTAAGATAGAAGAGAGGCATTCATTGTGCCTTTGTCTTCAGTCTTGTAATGCCCAAAGAGTCCTGAACAACCAGCCCTTACCTGGGTACCCACAGGCTAAAGAGGGGCTACAGACTGGACATCCTATAGCACTATTTGATTCCCTAATGTGAATGACAACTGACTGAGCTTGGGGAACCAGTTGATGCTGCAGCAAGCCTGAAGTTAAGCACCAATGCACATTCGCAAGGGCCCTGGCAAGCAGAACCTGAAGTTAAAACCAAGTAATGCTCCCAAGCTACAGGTCAGTTATCAGCGGATAAGGAAATCACATTATGGTATTCAACAATTTGTGCTTTAATGAAATAGAACAGAACAAAATGCATGGCACATAAAGATAAATATTGTTTCATGTATGTGTATAGATGGTCAAACAGGCTTAAAAAGCCATTATTCCGAAGAGAGAAGCTACTATTCAACTCCCATATCTACCAGTCACATGGGAATGCAGGAAATGTGTGCCTAGTCGATTCTTTTCGAGAGAAGCCAGAATTCTGAACTGTTGAATAAAATCTCCCCAAGTTTTTAGAGAAAGCTCAAACTGTTTGAGAACAGTATACAGGCCAAACCAAACCTATCTGAAGACTGGACCTGGACTATCCTTGATCTCTTGCTTTAAAGAAATGAGTACACATGTAATAAAATCGAGGTAGTATAACTGATCTTGAGAGCAAGAGAGCAAAGCATTTCTGCTTAATGTCCCTGAGAAACCATATGTGTAGAAGCATTCCCAGAAGACATTAACCAAAAGCAACACCAATGTTGGAGGGAAAAGAACAGCCCTCAGATCAGGTGAGGAAAGAGCCATGGGGCCTTGGTGACAGAGGAGTGACTGGGCAAAGAGATAAAATAATGGTGAGCCTAGTAGAGTTCTATCAACCTTCCTTGAGTTGGGTTAGACGATGGGGTAGAGCTCTCAACGCCATCAACCTTAACTTTCCCTTCACAAGGAGATGAATGGATGGATGGATGTCTTTTCTTTTGGGATATGTGAAAAAGAGTGAAACCTAAGAGCACCAAGAAGTCATCTTCCAAGTGCTATAGCTCTGCCTGCCCACAATATTTACCACCCTCAACTACCCCAGAGCACCAAATAGCAGTTTCAGGGGAATTAAGTAGGGCCTGGTGGGGAAGGAGCCCTTCATGGGCCTCACCTGCTATCTGGCTCGCCACAATACTAGGACCTAGTAGTATCGTTAAGTAGACACAGATCTTCAGGCTCTGGGCTTCCTAAGTGACACTTGCCTGGCAGATAAAATTCTCAAGAGATATGAGGAACTTAGGCTCTATTCTGGAGAAAAGACTGACAAAACCAGGGAATGCTACCTGCCCCACAGTCCCATTTGCCTATTTTAAAACACTAGGAGTCTTCCATGCAAATGTGTGGGCCCCAGGCCTGAGGGCTGGTCTTGCATCAAATATAAAGCAAGGCCAGACGCCAGCTCCAGACCCAGCTGTTCCCCAAGCTCACGGTGCAGGTGTGAGATCATCCCTAGGAACCTCACCTGCCTGCAGTTTGTCACCTCAATGTCATTACCACAGGCAGAGATGCGGTTGGGGCTTTTGTTTTACTTCACACCAGGGGGAAGTCATTTTTGGAATTTTTCATCTTAAATAGATTTTTCTTAAATGTATGTGACACATATTCCTCACAGGACTTAATAAAATAGATATTTCTCATGCATGGAAAGTAAACTACAGCTGCACAGATTGAAACAAAATTTATTTTTTAAAACTAACATATTCTGGTTGGAACATTCAAAATACTTAGCTATAATTTCTAAAAAAGTTCAGAACAAAACAAACTTTCTCAGTAAATAGTTTTTATTAATATAATGCTAATTTATAGGACAAAGACTAGCATTTGTTAGGCTAACATTTACTAGCATCCCTTTTTATCAACAAGGAAAATAATTTCAAAAGAAGGAAAATTCCTAAAGCTCTTTCTTTCTACATAATTACCATCATGGAAGTAAGAAGGAAAACTTTTTTTTTTTTAACGTTTTATTTATTTATTCATGAGAGTCAGAGAGAGAGAGAGAAAGAGAGAGACAGAGGCAGAGGGAGAAGCAGACTCCCCACCGAGCAGGGAGCCCGATGTGGGACTCGATCCCAGGTCCCTGGGATCATGACCTGAGCCGAAGGCAGACGCTTAACCATCTGAGCCACTCAGGCGCCCCGGAAAACCTTTTTTTCAGATTCTTAAAAAATATATTCTGATTCTGACATTTCTGTAAAAAAGGGAAGAATGAGAAGTGTAAACAGAAAGCTCCTAGTTGCTTTAAAATGATTCCTTAAAAACACAAATAAATAAAGCCCATTCTATTGCAAAAGCTAAGGCTGAACTGTAAGGAAAGTACTGGTGGTCTTGTATGTGACTTCAATGCAAAGAATATAGGTGCTTTCTCTTGGTTATATATATATATTTTTTTATAAATCAAATGTATTCCCTAACCAGTAAGTGTCCAGCAGAAATAACAGTAATGGGAATGTGGTTTTCATGACATTCTCAGGTGACTTTCAGGATCTCCTTGTCACAATCGAGACTGTTACAATGACAACAAGAAACAAACCTCTGGGACTCCATAACCTCCCCAGACATGGTGTACTAAAAGGATATGGCTTGTCTCGTCTCTCTTGATTATGCAATATATGGTAGAAGCAGAAGAATGGTGACACGGACCACTGGGCTGTGGACAATATTTTCTGGTCCCACTTGTTTCATCTCCTCATTTACTATTTTGTGTGTTGCCCTGACATTTGCAGTGAGGGTGGACATAACTCCAGGCAAGAGCAACGAGAAAGGTTTGCCTCGTCTATACGGTAAAGAATGCAGGAAGGTACATATTTAGGTAGTTGGTGGCCAGCATGTGAGCACACACGTGTATACATACACACACACACATACACACACACACATTTATACATAGGCACCTAATAGGTCTTCACTGGCATATAGTAATAGACATGTCTGGCTTACACACCAGACATTTTCCCTGAAGTTGTGATCAATATGGAACTCAAATATTCAAAGGCCCTAGAGAAGCTTACTATTTAAAAGAAATTTATTATGACTCCTTTCATAAACCAGTATTTGCTAATATAAATAACAACACCTAAACGGTCCAACTTTGGATTTATGCATTCAGAAATAACATGCAAATCCAAACACAGAGATCACAGTTAAATTACCCTGGGATGTGTTCTTTTGTAACATTTCACCTAATGGGTGAACAGGTGGCCATCACTTCAAGTGTCGATAATCTGAAATAAAAGATATCAGCTAGACCTTGTTCAAACAAGAAAAACAGCTCAAAGATTCTTATTTGGAACAGAAGCAGGAAAACTTCGTATGTGCCAACGGCCACACCCACAGAATATCTAAGGGGAGAGCCCCCTGCATTATAGTAATTCTACCCTCTCAAAGATTTACCAAGATAAACAAACCACATCTGTCCACTGGGATTGGCAAGTGCCTTTTTGTTCCCTATTAGTTGTAAGGCACTCAGAGATAATGCTATTCACTGTACCTTATGATCTCAAAGGAAACCGACACTTCACATGATTATCTCTATCTAGCTTGCCACACCCCCATCACTCCTGGTGTAAATATTCAGTGTAAGGAACAAGCTACCATGAAAAGCAATTATGGGGAAGAAAGACCCCAGAAAATTACTGAACACGTAACCAGCAGGACTTACACACTTGTTTGACCAGCCTCCTAAAAGAGGCTGCCCAAATCAAACTCTTAAATTACCACTGGAATGATACAGTCTAGTTATGAGATCATGACGGCTGTAGTCACCAGCACAGTTAACGCCACGGACGGTATGACACACTGAAGCACAGGATATGTGCAAACTGACTTTCAGATCATGTGGTGTGCATTTTATAAAATCATTTTAAGTAACTGATGCATAAAACAGTCTAAGAGTTTTATAAACATGGTCCACAGTCATAGTCATGGTATCTGGTTATTGTAGAGCAGAATTCATTGGAGTTGAAGGCTACTTGGAATTAAGATAACCAAATATTTTTAAAGTGTTTACATTTTTTTTAAATGTTATCTTTTAAATTCACTTCCTTAATGGAAAACAAACTCATTTTTTCTGAACCAAAAGGAAAAAAATCCTTAATCCTTCTAATCCATATTTTTCAACGAGCTTCCATTTTCATTCTTATAAATGAATATCCAGCTATGATAACCAAATTTAGCCTCTCCTTATAATAAGGAAGCATGAGATAGCAATGGAAGGATAATTCTCTCTCCAAGAAAGCAGGAAGATTTAAGTTAGCAACTCAGAGCATATAGCCCTAAAGTGTGAGACTAGGCCCAGTCTTTCTTGACTTAGGGCAGAAGCTGTTCACCCCTTTGCGCCCTCATTTATCCCATCCATTAACAACTTTCTTTCCTAATTTTCCTTACCCAGAATCCCTGAAGTCAAATAGCTAGAGGGAAAAAGGAAAAAGGGGAGAGGAGTACACAGAAACCACCACCAGCACGGTCACCACAGACTTTAAAAATAATAAAAATAATAAAGGCTAACATTTACATAGTGCTTAGAATAGTACTGTACAGCATACATATAATGTGAGCCATATATGTAATTTGATATGTCCTAGTAGCCACATTAAAAGTTTGAGATTTTAACATATTTAACCTGATATATCAAAACTACCATTTCAACATGAAATAATACAAAAAACTAAGATACTCAGCACTGTATTTTTCTTTTTAAGATTTTATTTATTTATGAGAGAGAGAGAGAGCGTGCACAAGCAGGGAGAGTGGCAGGCAGAGGGAGAAGCAGACTCCCCACTGAGCAAGGAGTCCGATGTGGGACTCTATCCCAGGACCCCGGGATCATGACCTGAGCCGAAGGCAAACGCTTAACCAACTGAGCCACCCAGGGGCCCCAGCACGGTATTTTGCATACCAAGTCTCTGAAACCTAATGTGTATTTTACACTCATGGTACCTCTAAACTTGGACCAGCCACATTTCAAATGCAAGAGCCACGTGTAGCTAATGACTACCAAATTGGATGGTGCTGGCTTATGATGTGCCAGGTGCTGTTCTAAGTGCTTTAAATGTACAGATTCATTTAATCCTCACAACAATCCTACAAGGTAAATACTACCATTATTCTCATTTTATAGACAAGGAACTGAAACAAAGAGCAGAGACCCAAAATCGCATGCTGGTAGGTAACAGAGAGGAAATTCAAACCTTGGCCATCTGGCTACAACTTCTATGCTATTTATTGAGAGCCTATTGGGTCTCTGACAACCACAGAGCTGCATATATAAATAAATTCTTCCATGTGCTCCTCAGAACAACTCTAGAGAATAAGTATTAATATCCAAACTTCATATACTGCTGCATCATTAACAGAGAAATTTCAAGTAGAGATAGTTGGCTTCACAAAGAACAGCTGGGGGAAGACAGTAAGGGTAACCAGTCCACAGGTCTTACTCTGAAGGAACACGTAGCCTAGGAAGAAAATTAAAAAACCATTACAAAAATTAGTACACTACAGGGTATAATGGGCTAAAAAAGAGGTACAGAGTGCTGTATAAACTCAGAGGGAAAAATCTTATCCCATTAAGAGAACAGGCAAGGCTTTCAAGAAAGCGGTTGACATTTAAGAAGGGCTCAAATAGAAGCCTAGGAAAAAATGCTCCAAGACCAAAGGCAAGGTGAAAGGAGTTCAGGGGTGCTGAAGGAAAGGCTAAAACACTTCTAAGATGGCTGGAGTTTAGAGTACATGTAGGGAAAAGACGTATTCCATGTGGTGCTGAAATTAGCATGGAAAAACCTCAAATTCTGTGCAGTTTGAGGAGACATGAGCCTTAGGTAAAATCACTGTACCAACACTAGCCAGGATGCAACAAAAGATATTAGATATGAAAGGCTGGCAAGGATGCTGCTAAAATAATCTAGGCAAGCAACTGCAATGGTCATAGCCAACTTTAAAACAGGAGGTGAGTATGCAGAGGTTTTCTGGATGCAGAATCCTTAAAGTCTGGGGTCTAAAGTTAAGTGAAAGATGATAGTTTAAACCCATATGCTAGTTAATCATAGTAAGTTTTTATTCCCCTTTTTTCCCCCAGCCTGAACTTTCTGCTCTATCTGTGCTTCCTTTATCAAGATTTATACTATTATCTACTGGCCTTACAGCTATAGCTCTTATTTCAAACTCAACAACTCCTTTCCTATTAAGCGAGGAGTCAGTTGTTAGCAGAAAATGACAAAGGGCATTATCTTTCAACTTAGAATAACTTGATACCTTGAAGTTCTCCAACCCAAAGACAGAGGAATCCGATTCAGACTTCCAGCACAGCTGAATAATACTCTGTAAGGGCTTAATCAGCTATGCCTAAAATATTGGCCTTTTCCTTGAAGGTCTTAATGTTTTAAAGGAAAAGTTAAAAACAATTTCCCTACTGTCTACTTCCCTTTGCATTTATTATTTTTCATGTTTAATTAAAAAAACACTTCTACTTTAAACAAATATTTCCTTTTTTTCCCTTTAATTACCTGACAAACAGTAGTAGAGCTGCATAAATTTTGCCTGAGGTTAAAGCTGGAGGAGAGCCTAATCACCAGCTTGAGACATTGTTCTGGCCAAGTAAAGCAGAACACATTTATCCCATGTGTTTGAACAATACTTAGGCACTTCCGTTAAGACCTCCTTTTACCCAGTGTTGATTCTGATTACCCACTTCTCTGATTTGTGTGGGAAATATGGGTGTTCTTCACACCACCACTGCAGGATGAAGGAAATGTACCTCAATGCAGCAGAGTTCAGGTGTGCACACAACCTTCCATACAGAACACGAACACAAATGTCAGCCTTACTCCATTACGTGTCAAACTTGGGCAGCCTTCCCTTGATTCATAACTGATACCATTCTAGACAAACCTTCACGGTTTTCTGCTGCTTTCCATAAAGAAGGTGGTCAAAGAACAGTGACGAGAGCAGGTACAGAAGTCAAGGGGGAAAAATAAGTAAAATAGATGCCAAAAACAAGTACAGTTGACCCTTGAACAGGAGTTTGAACTATGTGGGTCCACTTATACATGGGCTTTTTTTTTTTTTTTACAGTACAGTAAATGTATTTTCTCCACTGTACAATTTTCTTATTAACATTTTCTTTCTCTATAGGGATGCCTGGGTAGCTCAGTCGGTTAAGTGTCTGCCTTCGGCTCAGGTCATGATCCCAGGGTCCTGGAATCGAGTCCCGCATCAGGCTCCCTGCTCAGTGGGGAGTCTGCTTGTCCCTCTCCCTATGCCTGCCACTCCCCCTGCTTGTGCTCTCTCTCTCTCCCCCTCTGACAAAAAATCCCCCCAAAAAAACCATTTTCTTTTCTCTACCTTATTTTACTGTAAGAATATGGTATATAACACATATAATATACAAAATATGTGTTAATCAACTATTATGTTATTGGTAAGGCTTCCAGTTGACAGTAGGCTATTACTAGTTAAATTTTTGGGAAATGAAAAATTACATGTGGATTTTTGACTATGCGGGGGATCTGTGCCCCTAATCCCCATGATGTTCAAAGGGTCAATAGAATGAGACATTAAGTATCAGCTAAGAAAAATTGGGATTAATGGCACTTACATAAAGCAATGAATATCAAAGTTAAAAAGATACACACACACACACACACACACACACACACACACACATACCTGTGTGTTTTCTTAAGAGGCCCCACTCCAAATTCTCAGGCTCAAGTATGTAGTCTTACGTGTGGTCTAGAAATGCTCAAAGCACTTTTCTTATCCTACAGTTCAATCTAGTAATAAAAGTATGGTGCTCTGGAAGACTGAATTCAGGGCAGCTGGGAAGTCTCACTGGAATCAAATGATCTCATCTGCCAACCATCCAGGACTCCCCAAAGTTTGGAAGTGCTCTGTGTCACTGGTGATCTCTCCAGCAACTGACAAGGGAAGTGGAAAGAGTGGGGAGGCAGCTACCTTTCCATTTAGGGCAATCTTCCTTCACTGTGGCCCACTTTTCCATCAAAGACATAAAAACCACATAGGCAAAAGACCTGATCCCAACTAGAAAATCTACCTTTGACACGGGTAGTTGGAAAGGATCTCAGGTAACCACCTACTCGGGTAACCATTTGTATACACACGAAACAGACTGGTATATAAAAGGAACAAGAGGTCCTAGAGTCTCTGGCTACCTGAAGCATTAATGCCCAACCCTCTCTGGAGGCAAATGGCAGCCATTTGAGGACAAGTTTGAAAAAAATCTAAAGGCAATGATGATGATGATGGTAATGATGACAATTAAAGACAGTAACAGCAGTAGCCATATCTTACAGTGCTAGGGATGTCTGGAAGGGACAAGGCTTTAGAGTCAGAAAGATCCTAAATCAAACTCAAACCTTCTGTACAACTCATTTAAACTTTCTGAGTTCCCATTTCTTTATCCAAAAAATAAGAAAAATGAAGAGTATAAACCCAGAAAAGCTGTTGTAGAGATAAATTTAGCAGTCCTGATGAAAACACCTGGCACACAGAGGTGTTTCACAAATATTCATTCATTACTTTCCATTCTAGAGTATAGTTCATGGTGCCTTAAATCAGAGAACTGGCTCACCAGCAGGAGTAGACCCAGGATTTACAGCTTTTGCTCCTGCTTATAGTCACTCAACAAGCATTTAACTGCTCACTTGTGTGCCAGGCACTGTTTTGGGCATTTGAAATACATTTGCTTTAATTTCTACTTTTATGGAACTTTACTCTTATCTTTTAGGTCAGGGATTTCAAGCAAAATTTCCTCAAAAAAGAAACCAGTACTGAATAACAGTTTGTTTTGTCTCACTGTTTCAATGCAAGCATGATTCAGATTTATTATCTGTGCTGTTTGATGCCAACCTAAATGTCACAGAAAGGCAAGACTGGGGAGGAGGCAGAAGAAGGAGCACAAATAATACAATGTGCAATCAAGAGCAGAAATAAAGAGTCTGTAACTATAAAACAAAAAAACATTTTAAGACCAGAAAGGAAGGATGGCAAAGGAGAGCCAATATGGAAATTCAAAGAGAACACCAAAACAGGAGCCCGTGATGAGCAGCATGAGCGTGGGTACCTCTGGAGAGGATACTTAAATCACAGGTGAGGAGATCATGGTTCATAATAAATGGTCAAAAGGAATGGCCATTATTATGGCATTACTGTGACTTTACCTCTTTGGGCCTCAGTTTGCTTAGTCATCAGAGAAGTCAGATGAGATCTGTAATTTTTTTTTTTTTTTTGGCCTGCAATTTTTAAGGGAGGGGAGTTTCAATTTTTTAAATTCATTACAAGAGATAAGGCATGTTTTTTAAAAAAGGTTAGGAAGTACCTGTCTAGAGGATATTGCAGATTCCTTCCATTTCTAACATCCTATGATGATGATATATTCCGGCTTCACTTGACCAGAGCTTTGGCAAGAGAAAAACAAAGTTTCTCAATCACTTGTTGCCAGCAGAAAACCAAATTTAAATATTCTAACAAAAAGAAGTGAATAAAAAGAGGGTCATTGTATGAATCAATAGGAAAAATGTGCCATGAGTTAAGAAGTGAGATTGACTCAACCCTCTGTGCCTGTTTAAAAAAAAAAATTGTAAGCCATCTATGTAACAAATCCCCAAGGAAAAAAGCAATTAGAGATATGTTAGATTTCATAATCAGTACATGATATAATATAGGATACCTCCATTTCTACCTAAAAGACAAAAATGCTAGTTGGAAATATGTCACAGTTTTTAATAAACTCTACCCTGATGCCCATTAGAAAAGTCTAGAAATGTCACCAGCTATAAATGGAATCATCGATGAGAGATACACTAGTCCAAACCAATATCCACAGAAATGCAAAGATTATACACTATTAAGGGTATCTTTATGTTGCAAACCAGTGAGTATTCATACCAACAACTCTGCAAATATCATCTCGTTTAATTTCCATAACTCCTTGAGATATGCATTTTTTAAAACCCTCAATGGCAATATAAGTCCCAGAGAAGTTAAAAGCGTTGCCCAAGGTCATATTGCTAAGAAGTGGTAGAGCCAACATTCATTCATTTACTCATTTTAAGATTTCATTTTTAAATAAGCTCTACAACACAATGTGGGGCTCAAACTCACAACCCCAAGAGCAGGGGCCACATGCTCTACTGACTGAGCCAATCAAGTGTCCCAGAACCAACATTTAAATGATAGGTTTATTTGGCTCCACACCCCTGCTTTTTAACTATGCCTCTACTCTCATTAAAAGCCCACTCAAGAAATGGCACTTTCCAAGTGAGAAGCTTAACTTTTAGAGCATGACATTTCTGTTCCATACTGATGATGTCTGCATATCAGGCTCAATGAGGTCACTAATAATGTGGTCCTAGAGAAATTTTTCTCACAAACACAAATTATACATATAACTAATCTTTTCTGAAGTTGACAAGGCAACTACTCACATTAAAGTAAATATGGGGCCAAGTATATAAAGGGAAAGAGATAAAAACACTAAAGGCTGCAGTGGGATGGTACCCAGCTGATGAATATAAAAACCAAACAGCAGTGGGCAAACCCCAGACCAGAGCAATGAGCAAAAAAGAATTCAAGTAGGAAATATGATGATACAATGAGTCACAAACAGCAACAGGATCTGCAGGCCTCAGAAAAATCAAGTTTAGGGGCGCCTGGGTGGCTCAGTCGTTAAGCGTCTGCCTTCAGCTCGGGTCGTGATCCCGGGGTCCTGGGATCGAGCCCCGCATCGGGCTCCTTGCTCGGCGGGAAGCCTGCTTCTCCCTCTGCCACTCTCCCTGCTTGTGTTCCTTCTCTCACTGTGTCTCTCTCCATCAAATAAATAAATAAAATCTTTAAAAAAAAAAAAAGAAAAGAAAAATCAAGTTTACTTTTACACTGTAGATCCTATTGTTCTTGGTGGAGAAAGGGGGGCTGGCAGTCACTACATATATTTGTTTGTCTTAATAATAACACATTTTATGTAGCAGAGAGAAAAAAATTCTTTTAATTTCTGATGCAAGGCAATGATCCAAAAGCTACTGGCTTCTTGAATGAGAATGACCTCTCTTTTATATAGACTGTGTGTGAATACAATGCTTGCATGCCCTGGCAGTATCTTTTAGCTATCTTCATAAGCGTAGAGCCTATAAACAGCAAGGGGTTATAGTGGATCAGACTAAACAGTACAAGTTGCAAGGAGTTTTGGGAAACAGGATTATGACTAAGAAGACCCTCCAAATTTCAAGGCAAGGGGTTTATTGCCAACTTTACAACAGGTTACAGAATAAACCTAAGGCCAGTCTTTTAACCCATATTTTTCTGTTTCTGTTATCTCTAAAATAGGAATTGTAATTTAAATTAATGTAAGTAAGAGTACAAATTGTAAAGTGCTACCACTACATTAAATAAAACATGCTTTGAAACTCTAAGACACATAAAAGAAAAGCAAAAATTAAAATCACCTGCATAGTGTTTTAATATATTTGTACATGTACATTTGATACACACATGGTCTAATAACTGAAAATCAATACATCACTGAAGCTATTAACTATATTACTCTTTCACTCATTACCCATTTATATCCTTCATGGAAGAAAGGAAATAAAAGAATAAAAAATATATCTACAGGGCGCCTGGGTGGCTCAGTTGGTTAAGCGACTGCCTTCGGCTCAGGTCATGATCCTGGAGTCCCGGGATCGAGTCCCGCATCGGGCTCCCTGCTCAGCGGGGAGTCTGCTTCTCCCTCTGACCCTCTTCCCTCTCGTGCTTTCTATCTCTCATTCTCTCTCTCTCTCAAATAAATAAATAAAATCTTTAAAAAAAAAAAATATATCTACATATACATGCCCTATATTTAAAGAAAATTTCTGTAACTTTTCAAACAACTGCACACTAAGAAGTGAGGTGGGTGCTTGGCCAAATAAGCAACAAATATAACTCTTCCAAATGTCAGTCTTTATTATAAAAGGCCTACAAACAGTAGGATTTCCAACTTTGATTTATGAATCTTTTACTCCAAGGAGCAGGCCCCTGAGATATTTAGACTACACTGGGAGATTCCTCAGGTATGTGTAAACATACAAACGCAGTGGTGGTGAGTTGACGTGTTATTTTCGCCCCCTGAACAAACTTAAAAAAGTAAGAGTATAAAAATGTACTAAGTCCTCAGACATGTATTTTCAACTTAAATCATTATAATTTTCTCCCACCTTCTTTCCAGTTCTTAGAAGAGTATTTGTGGTGGCCAAAGTAAACCCCCCAAAAAAAAACTTCCCCAAGAAATGGGAAGTTACACTTCACAGATACAAACTAAAGGACACTTTAAGAATATAATTTGCAAATAGCAACTTTCACAAAGTAATATACAGCATCTGACCATTCCTTTAATAGTCACAGTCCATTTAAAGGTCAGGCCAACTTTCTATTTAAATGATAATAATAGTAATTATCAAGTGCTGTGCTTCTCTCCACTATGTTAGGCTCCAGGCTAGCTTTTAAATTCTAATATTATCTCATTTTATCCTCACAAAAATCATAAAATAGGTCTAAGTATAATTTTTTAAAAGGAGAAACTGAGACACCAAAGTTAAGAAACTTGCCATGGTCATAGACCAGTTACCCAAGCCCCAGTGAGCCTAGATGCAAAAGCTCAAGCTTTAAACTCAATGGTATTTAGAGCAGGGCTAGTTATAGCAGTATACAGAGAACTAGGTAGTTTCCTACTACATAGCTTTTAAGGAAAAAATTTTAAAAGAGAAATATGGAGAGGGATGTCAATCCATTAAGAACTTACTGGGAAACTGCCTGAAGCTTATTTGAAGGCTGAGTTCTTGAATCAAGGAACATTTTAAAAATACTAAAAGTTGTTGTCATTTACCCAAACATGTCAGATGTGATAAAACAAATGCACATCAAATTAAAAAAAAAAAAAAAATACTATGTTTGACCGGTAGGTAAAAAAGGATTAACATGGTGTTGGGTAAGTGGAAATACACAGCTGAAACGGACTAATTCTATTTCAGAAACTAATATGTTCAACTATATGAAATATTACAAACCACTTCAACATTCCAACACCATTACTATTCAGTAGATTTAAATATATGTACTTTAAGCCAAGAAAAATTATATAAGTTCTGAATTTAAAAAGAGCTATGAATTTAAGTTAGTATTAGTTAGGATGAGTTCCTTTTCAAATTACTGTAACTGGTCAAGTAGTTTCAAGAACTTAGAAATGGTTTTGTCTCACAGATTTAAGACTTCCTTCACACAACAACTGAAATCATATTAGCCCTCTCCTCCAAACTATCAAATGGATTGTCTTTGTATTAGGAAATCGAGCTAAGTTTCCTGAAGAGAACCAGCGAAATTGTTTTTGTTATGT
The DNA here is from genome assembly GCF_003265705.2 of Callorhinus ursinus. Classification (NCBI taxonomy): domain Eukaryota; kingdom Metazoa; phylum Chordata; class Mammalia; order Carnivora; family Otariidae; genus Callorhinus; species Callorhinus ursinus. The sequence continues at coordinate 18,990,553 of NW_027397101.1, forward strand.
TGCTTTATTTATAAGAATCACTATATTAAACAGTTTGTTAAGAAGAAAACTTGTAGGGCGCCTGGGTGGCTCAGTTGGTTAAGCGACTGCCTTTGGCTCAGGTCATGATCCTGGAGTCCTGGGATTGAGTCCCACATCGGGCTCCCTGCTCGTGGGGGGTCTGCTTCTCCCTCTGACCCTCTTCCCTCTCTTTCTGTCTCTCATTCTCTCTCTTAAATAAAATCTTTAAAAAAAAATAAAATAAAATAAATGAAAAATGATTAAAAAAAAGGAAGAAGAAAACTTGTAGTTTTCTTACTAAATTCTGGTGATTTCCCTAACCAACAAATTCTTTTTCTAAAAGATCAAGTAGAAAAGCTTGTATGTCAAACATTGTATACCAAATAGATCAATGATGGTTTATCATAATTACAAGTGAAATTTTTACATTAAGGAAAACAAATTTAAAATCCACTCAGAAATTTAAAATCCACTTGATTTCAGTGAATACAATAACATCTGGTATGTAAAAATTGTTTTTTAAACAGGTAGACTATAACCTGAGAAATCTCTGACTGACCAGAGGAACTTTGAAGGAAGAGAAAGCTCAGCAAGTAACCCCAAACTCTGCCCAAAACAAACGTTCACGGACTTCCCCTACAGGTCTTTTTCCCTCTCTATGGAGGTGCTTTTGAAATTTCATTCAAATCCCTAACAGCTCCTATCAAATTATATTAGAATTGTGACCTTATGATAAGATGCCTACAGACGATTCTAATTAATCTTAGTTTGTAGAATGGATTAATGAACGCATTTTGTCGCTCTTTGGATGGATTACACATATGTGCATTAATCACTAGTGAGCATCTAAGAATTCCTGGAAAATCTACAAAGACACCCGATGGTTGAGAGTGGTAAGAAACTTTTTTTTTTTTTTTTTAAGATTTTATTTATTTGAGAGAGAATGAGAGAGCGAGAGCGAGAGCGAGAGCACAAGAGGGGGGAGGGTCAGAGGAAGAAGCAGACTCCCCTCTAAGCAGGGAGCCCGATGTGGGACTCGATCCCGGGACTCCAGGATCATGACCTGAGCCGAAGGCAGTCGCTTAACCAACTGAGCCACCCAGGCGCCCCAAGAGTGGTAAGAAACTTCTGACGAAGTCCTTTGGGAATCAGGCTGACTGCTATCTTGGAGAAAGTAATGTACCAAACAATAAGGGAAAATATATTATTTATTGTCCCCTTTCCTTGGAGTGGGTAATTGAAAAGAGTTTTTTTGAGTGGTCATTTTAAGACACAATGCACAAAAACTAAGTCTAATGGCAAAAATTTAAGACTTAAAATTTATAGAAATTCAAAGACCTTTTCTGTCGCTTTGGACATAGCTCACCTGCGTTCTTTCTTAAGGCCACGTGTGTGAAACTCAAGTAAGCACTGCTCCAAGAAGATGAAGGGGAGAAAAGGACTTGCCTGGTCTCAGTCTCCTCCTAGTTCCCTTGTGCTTAAACTGTTATCTCCATGATAAGCCAGCGTGCTCAGAGGTGCTTTCAAAGTCTTAAGGCCCCAGCAGGAGTGATGGCTGAGAGGCCTGCAGGCACTGCAAACCACTGCTGTCACTTCTAGTCACTGCTAGGCCCAGCTAATGCCATGCCTGTCATGACAAGCACCAGCCACCTTAAGGCACCACACCTCTACCTCGACAAAACATACCTTTGAAAAGGTATGAGCCATGGAGGGAATCTGTTTCAGGGGTTGCCAAGGGAAGCCAGCCTTGTCTAGAACAGCACAGACGCAGGGAAAGAGCCCAAAGGCACAGATACAAGGCGGGCCGCTAGCCCTAAGTGCAAATAATTGTTGTGCTTCCTGTGCATGGACAGGGGGGGAAAAATGACATGTGAAGATACCGTTTGACCAGGCTAATGCGGGTTTAGTTGTCAGCCTAAACCTGCCATCTGGTGTTAAGATACAGCAGATCATCACACCCAGATGTGTTCCTTCAAACAAATCACATCTTTTTTTCTTATTCTCCCTTTTTTTCTTTCTGTAAAGAGAGGTGCCTGCCAAAGATACAAATCAGCTGAAGTTTACTTTAAACTAAAAACTCTTGTGAATTTACTCAGCCAAACGAGTAGGTATGTCATTTCATGCACCCACACCCCAAAAGCAACCACTTTTTAGAAATGGCATCTAGAGATGCTGAGCAGAGAATCATTTGTTTACTACTCATTGACCCAAGTTAAGGCTATCCTTAGTCATCAAAAAGCCATTTCATCCGAAAAGTGAAATTTGTTTCAGTGAAGTAGAGTTCTGAAACCCTTGTCTTCCTCTTTATTTTTGACTCAATATCTCGTTCCACAATTGGGGTGGGGAAGGGTTATGCAGTGCTATCATTTGCACCTCATTACACTTGGGCTTGAGCTTTGAGAAAGCTGATATTCCCTCTAAATTTTTACAGATGCTTCTAGTTTACCAGTTCATGACTGCACTACTAGAAAAGACTTCCTGCCTCTAAACTGCTTGCTGGCATGTATGCTGAATTTCAAAATCCCTGAAAAAAGTAAACCTTTGTGGTGTTCTCTTAACTTTCCTGCCGGGGAAGAGGGGGAGGGTCACCAAAACCACAGCAAGCAAAAGATTTTTCTTCCATAAAGTGAGACTCAATCTCTCAGAATTATTCCCTCCTAACAACTGACTGTTCATCTTGATTTGGAAACCACCCACAAGAATGTCCATTAACAAAAAGTTACTTGTGGAAGGTGTTTTTCATCATAAATTATGATTATGACACATTCAGTAAGTTGTAGAAATAACACCATCACAGGCAGCCTTTCACCTGAGCCTATGTGTTTCCCTTTATTTTATATGTATCATTTGAAAAACACTTTGGGATGGAGAGAAAGGACACTTTCTAAACTACCACCCCTTTTTGGTTTAGTGGCTCCAGGGTTTTTCAAAGTTCAGGGCAGGTGACACTGGCCTGTTCTTAATCTTTACTGCTTTAGCAATGTTAAGGCTGATGACGAGGGACACAAATCCCCTGATGGAACTGAATGCATTCCAAGCTCCCCGACCCACTCAAAGCCGTAATCCCCTGCAGCTGGATCTTACTTACCACCATGCACAGCTAATACATTTTTTAAAAGCTAGTCACTGGTGACAAATGTAAACTGGACAGAGCAGCAGCTCCCCCTTCTCCCTGCTCACTCCTCCACCCCTCAATCTTCCCCCATAACCCAGAGATTTGCTGTTTCTGTGATGAATAGGACCTGCCTTTTAGAACCACCAAGCCCATGCCATATAGCTCTGCTCTAAGTGACTGGAAGGTTTTAAAAGCATCTTCAGCTGTCAGACTGTAACAAAAAGAACAAAAAAGTCATCCTTAACACAAACATTTCACAACTGAGAAAACCCTATAAGTTGAGATTATCACTGCCACACTGAGCTCACTATTTATTTCACTATCACATGCAGGCGAACCGTTCTGGCACCGTGGCCACTCGACTGACTTAGGCTGGCTGCCATATTCTCAGGCATAATGAAATAAATGCAAAAAAATTGAAACTTGAGGATCTTACGTGATATATTTTGTTTTACAGCCTTTCACTTTTTTCTTTTCGAAAAGAACTGGACAGAAATATAATAAACAAGTAGTCTTTTATGATGGGCAAAATCCAACCATGGGTTTTGACCACTGACTTGGAGAAACCAAGACACCAAGTAGATAATAGGTTTGTGCTGGATGAAATCTCTAAAAATTTTAGGGCAACAAACTACGAAAACCACAACTTAGAGACAGATGACAAGACCAATGAATGGATATCTAAATTAGGAAAAAAAAAATAGTGTCAAGTGGTATCAGAATTCCATACAATACAGATGACAAATTTTGACAAAGGAACAATCTATCCACTTTACCTGGTGCGGAAAAAGCAAGGGTTAATCTATGTGAGTTTTTTGGGTTTATTATAGTTCCCAGATAACCAGTAGTAAGTGCTACGATTTAAGTGATATTACCAATTAGACTTGGCGATGGCTACCACAACACTGACTACAACGCTTAAATTGCATTAGGTTTAATTACTGCAAAATTACATCTGGAAAGGGAAGCATAATTTTATAACCACCCTCAGCATTCTAGCTTGAGCTCAGTCCCTGCATGATACATACTCGCCCTAGTAATTGAGGCCCTGAAAGGCACCACAGTTAATAATGTGTAACTAGCAAGAACACAAGGAGAAGCGACAAGCAGGTCTCCAAGAATTAAATTCACATCTGATTATGTGACCTCTCAGTGTCCTCCTGGCACTGCTGAGAGCAGGTACTCCAAAAGTAGCCTGGTTACCAGCCTCAGCAGGACCCATGGAACAGGAATTTGGCTGGGACTGGGGTGGGGGGTAGGACAAGGCACTGTACCAATGGGGGAGGAATTAGGACAACGTGCTTGAAAGAGTCCAGCTCTGATTTTCCTACATGTCACCCACTGTCACATTCCCAGAATCCAGAGAACTCAGTCAACACATGAGTAATTCAATCAAATGGGAAAAATACAAACTCTGTTGTTCATGGTGACTCTAGTGCCTTGGGACTAAACTTAAATGTGGGGTGTGTGCAAGTAAGGGGAATTTGTGAGGTCTGATGAGAGGACAAGGAAAGAAGGTTTAGAGGTTACTACATGTACACATGTGTAAAAAAGTATTTTGTGGTACAGGTCAGGAAAAGTGTGAAAAACATAGGTGGCTGTACTTTTTTAAGACTGAAAATATAGAAATAACAAACCAAAAAAAAAAAAAAAAAGAAAATGGGCTTCTGTGATTCATAAATTTCAGAGTTACAATTAATGGCAACACATACTTCGTCTAAATCCGTATTATATATCCATTCATCCAAAAAACACTTATGAAGGCATGCTGTATTGTTCATATAGTAATCAAAGATGGCAGTGCTTTACAGCATTACCTTAAGTATCTATCATAAATTGCAAGTAATATTTCCACTTCATAATACAAAATGATCTCAGGTCTAATTTCCCATGTCTATAATGATATGTACCTGCTATAAAGCTGTCAAAAAACCTACACAAAATGTAAAAAGTTAAGCTTCAGGGGGAAAAAAAACTGAATCATAACCAGATCTCTGCATGTTCCCTAAAATGTGATAAAAATGGAGCTTGCTTAATTAATCAAACCTTTTAATACTAAAATATCCCATATGCGTATCCAACAAAATCACAGATAGTTTATAATTAATCCAATGAGAAATGTTGATTATATTTGATAGAAAAACCACAACAAATTACATTTCTCTGAACTTCCAGGAACCAATTCATAACACTTACAAAAACCTAACTGAAAATGCTTAGTTTTGAGTAAGCATAAATCCTTGCAAGGAAACACATATAAAATGAGTACTGTCTCTTTAAGGTGAAGGACCTCCTATAGTTAGGTAGTATGAAGCCAAGAAAAAGTTCTGAAGTTTAACTCTCAGGAGCAAACATTTTCTACTTGTGAAGTAAACTCTGTTGAAAGACAGCAGACTACGGTCCCACCAGTAAAAACAGGAAAGTTTTCAGCCAGTGACAGCTTTGCCTACAGAGAAAAAAAAAGTGTCATAGACTCACTTTATTAAACCATATGCTCATTGCCCTGTGAAGAAAGCAGGGTCACTAATTAGTTCATTCTGTGAAAGAAGCCCTTCCTGATCCCGTTGACTTTTGTCCCCCTGGTTAGCTCCAGCTATTTCTGTCATGCAACTTGAAAATCACTGGAGGGAGGAAGATCGCCATAACAACCGCTGAAATGATCTTGTGGAATGTGTCTAGTGGCACTGGAATAACCTGAATATGTGCTCCAGATGTGTCGGCTGTCAGGAAAAAAGTAAACACATCTGATGGACAGCGTATGACTAGATGGCCTCGAAGCGACTCCAGAGGCTCGGAGAGGGGGAGGGGCCGCATATGTGAGCAGAGGGGTGGCGGGCGGGGCGGGCAGAGCAGAAGGGGGCGAGCCCGCTGCCTGCGCGAGGCCCCGCAGGACCTGGAGCCTGGGGCGCCCGGGAGGACTGAGCGCGACTGTTCCGCCCGCGTCCCTCCCCTGAGTGGCCTCTGCGGGACTGCAGCGGCCCCTGCGAATTTCCGTCTGGCACGGACTTGTGAGCATTTGGGAGCAAACTAAAACATGAATGCTGAGAGGAAAGGGAAAAAGAGAGGGAGCGGGTTCAAAATGCTTTCTGTCTTAAATATTACTGGCAACATGTTTTTAAAGCATTCTCTTTTCGGGGGAAGGCTGCCTCCAGGCCCCTTACTCTCCGTCTACCAAATGAATGGTTGTGCCTTTTTGCCCTATATGCAATACTCTAAAGCACTCTTTTTATTAGGTGACTGAGTGATTACATTCCTGATCTGAAAATGTTGTCTTTTTTGATGTTGGTGTTGTTCCATAGACTTTCACAAGTTGGACAAGTGGGTTGGTTCCCTAACCCAAAATATGTTTTAAAAATATTTTCCTAATGAAATACACAGAAAGGACTAGAAAACATGATATAGGCCAAAACACATTTTCACCTTAGGTCCTATTCTCAGGGGTGTTTGCAAAAGGAAGGATTTAGCTCTATGCCCAGTGCTTATGTTCACAAACAAAATAGCAATTCTACAAACATCTAGCACACAGTAGGTACTTGTTGAATATCTGCTGAATCAAACTAGTTTTTAGTGTATAAGATTTAACTAAAAATTCTTCTTCAGTTCTACATATAAACAGTGGCAGAGATTACTTAAAAAAATAAGTAGCCAAGTTTAAAAAAATACTTAAAATAAATGGGAAGTTTATTTCCCCAAGGGAACAAAAATGCCTCCCTAAAGAAAATAGGAAACACGGCATCCACTATAGTACACAAACCACCTACTTGTGCATTAATCTACCACATTTTAATGCCTACTCCTACTCCAACAATTTGTAGAATGAACTTAAGTTTTCCAGAACACATTTTTTAAAAAAATTCACTAAAGTCTTATCATAAATGCTTGCATCTATGAAAAGGTTTAAAAGGTTTGTGCAGAAATTTAGAATTGATGTTAAAAGTTTTTCAAGCAACATATTCCAGATTTTTCTTTCAGAAACTGCACAATTATATTTCAATTAAATTTCTACTAGTTTCAGTAGTTTTTTCTAAACAAAGAATGAAACTGTACTGGAGGGTATTTATTTCTATAAAATACACCATTAAAATATAAAATTGCTTACTTAAAATCTTTAAAATTGCCATGCTTAACATTCATTAAGCTCAATAAATTTTTAATATCACCTGTGCTGAGGGATGGCGGCGTTCACCTTTCTCTTTCTCTCATTCAAGGAGATTGCCAATTTATGAATCCCCTTTCAATTTCTAAGTATCTAAGTACATTTTCCACCTTCGATAAAACTCATTTAGTGACTCAGATTCTGAAAGTAGATCACCAAAGGGAAAAAGAAAACTATGAGAAATTATTATTTGAGAGCAGAAAATGGAACAAATCTTCAACTCACTCTCTACTCTAATTCACACATTTAACCTGGCAGAGGAACACCCTAAGGATGCTTAAAGGCTGAAGGACTCAAAATTTGAAGAAATAGGTGCAAGAACAACAAGAGTGAAAGGCACTGCTTCTGCCTTCTAGAAATTGGATTCCACTGGCAGTGGGCTGAATGAAGCCAATAACAGATTCACGGTTGTGGAAAATGTTTCATACTCCTCTAAATGAAAACGTCGTTATTTCCTTGTAACAGAAACTGTACTTCTTGACAAGCTAGACAACCTAAAATAATCATTGCTAAGGTGCAATTTATAAAATTTGTTGGCAACCTATAAAAAAGAAATAATTTTGGTATTTGCAATTATTTGCAGAGCATACTTTATTATTATTCCAGTCTAATCTACCCCCCAAAATAAAAGACTTCAAAATGGGCTGACAGATTTCCAAATAAAAAACTTAATATTTAAAAGCTTTTATGAGCCAAAATCATAAATGTGCACATTTGTAGAATGAAGTGCCAAATGTCCAAAAGATGGATGTGTTTCAATGACCATTTTCATTTGCCTTGAACTTAGTATTCAACCAATAAGCAGAAAGTTCATGTATACTCAAAGAATTGGAATGTATTTATATTCATTCATGTGATGTTTCTGATCCAACTAAAATTCCTAACACTGGACTTGTAGTTAACTTTTATAAGGCAAATAAAGTATTCGATCTTTCCTCAAATTCAGAGTAATGTTTTTTTTTGGGGGGGGGGATGTTTCTATAGAGCATTACAAGGTTGGAATAGGATGAAACCTGGAGTTAATGTAGGAAGTATTCAAGTTCCAGAAGTTATACGATACCCATATGAACAGATTTGGTAGCTGAACTACACACAATTAAGTCTGTGGCTGAAATCTAACTTCGTACATACATTCTGTCCTGAGTTCATTTCGTGTTCAAAACCCAACCAAGTGCTCAGGGGTCACAGTTTCTCAAACCACCATCTTCTCTTCGTGCCACACAAGTAGCACAAGCTCCATACATACTCTTTTTAATGTTTTTCTACCTCATCCCACTGAGCAGATAATGGTAATACACATAACATGTTTATAACAAGACTATAAGATTAGAAGGCCCATCTAGCAAGATTTAGGAAACTTTGGAAAGTTATACCAACAATTCTTTTACCATTCTATACAGCATTACAGACCAGCACGTAACTACTAGCAAGGTAAGGAAGGCCAGGAAAATTGAATACTCAAGCAAAAAAACCAAACCAAACCAAACCAAAACAAAACAAAAACACTTAAGAGGGCAACCAGCAAGCCAATCTACTAGAATTCTGGCTGGCTACAAGTAAAACATTGCAATGCAGTTTTCTGGCTACAGGAGTTCTGAACTAGCCACATCACAAGCTTCATTCACGTGTCACCATTTGTTGAGCAGAAACCAGAGAAGGTTATAGGAATAAATGAAACCAAACTCCAGATTTAAAGATTTTCTGATTTTCTGTTGAAGGTAACATGGATTCTTGAGAAGAGCATTTGAAAGGATGTGAAAGAGAATTCTTTAGTCCTTAAAACAATGAGAAACTCTTCAAAAGAAAAATATGAAGCTATTTGATGTCCTTAAATGCCAACAGAATAAGAGAAGAAAATCCAGAAGGTTCTGTGATGTTATCAGTCATGTGTCGGACTATTAAGGGAAAAGAAGCCATGAAGCAGGACAGAATTCCGGAGAAAAGCAGCAATCTGCGAAACGGAACACTAAGAACACAGTATGTTCTGCCCAATTGTAGAGGCCTAAAAGATTCCTTATCAAGAACAAAAAGCTAGAACATTTGACCTGCTTATTATAACATCATCAATTATTGTAAGAACTTCTAAAATCATTCACCCCTCTCATGCCCTGACTACAAAACAAGCAAGTCAGTGAATCCTATCCCAAGCTTACAACAAACAGAATATTCTTTCAAGGGGTCTGTGAAATCCTCAAGACAAAAATGTACCAATGCACATTAATTTAAAAAATATTTCTCATGTAGCATTTTGATGGCTTAAGGGAAAATAAGCAGAAAGACTTGAACAAAACTTGAGAAAAGTCCCTGAATCCACATTCCTTGTTATTATAGACAAGGAATCAGCCTTATAAAAAGTTTAGTGATTCACCCCTTATCACAGCTATGTATCTGGAGAATTAGAGCAAAAACCCTCCTTGCAGTGATATCCTCCCACAAATCCATCCTCCTCTTGTCAAAATCAACCTCACTCCTACTCCCAAATGACAACTGATGTGAATTCCCCAAATGATGAATTCTTCTTAGAAGCTCCACCTAAAGATGAGAGACAACATTAACAAAGAAATCCAAAGAACATTCTCCTGGACAATTTCAACCTTCTGTCCCTATAAGCAATTTACTATAATTGTTAAAATATAAAATATCCATTTTGAGTTTGAACTCCACTATTATTCCCTTTCTTGGAACAGGTGCTCCCAAGCAATGAAATGCCAAGAGAGAAGAGGAAAAAAGTAGACTGAGAAGCCAGAGATCTGGGGTCATTAGCCCCAGAGTAGTAATAGTTGACTATATTCTTTTATTGTTCCTTTATCCATAGTTTACTAAGGGCAAAGAGCAATTTTTTCTCTGTTTTTCAATGTTATTGTCCTTGCAGGCCCATCACCAGACCCTAACATGCAGGGAATTGCTTGTTATTTGGCTGCTTGCTGTAAGGAATCATTACTACTACACATGGGACAATGTCCCCAGCCTCAGAAAGAGGATCACCCCAAATGGACTGACAAGTGCCAGAGCTAGACCTTCAAAAAAAGATGTGGGCTGAAACCCTGCTTAAAACCTTCAACAGCTTCCCATTTCACTTAGAATAATGACTAAGGGTCTTACCATGGCCTACAAGCTGCTCTACAAATCTTTCCACACCAGCTACAATAGCCTTCTGTCTACACTTCCAATGTCCCAAGCTCCCTCTGATCTCAGGGCATTGGTCTTTTTCCAATACTCAGCACCCTTCGACTTAACCTCAAACAAAGCAAAACAAAAAACAAAAACCCCAACCCCAACTAATTTCTCTTCATCCTTCAGATCTTAGCTCAAAGGACTCTTCAGGAAAATCTGCCCTGATTCCACTAACTACATTTGGTGTCCGTTTCTTTGTATTTTTTGGTTCTGAGAAATAATACTCCATTTGGAAAAGTGGGGAGGGATTCCAAGGCTCAAGAAAAAGAAAAAGTTTGACTGGGGTGCCTGGGTGGCTCAGATGGTTAAGCATCTGCCTTCAGCTCAGGTCTTGATCCCAAGGACCTGGGATCGAGCCCCACATTGGGCTCCTGGTTCAGTGGGGAGCCTGCTTCTCCCTCTCCCTCTGCCTCTCCCCCACTTGTGCTCTATCTCTGTGTCTCAAATGAATAAATAAAATCTTTAAAAAAAAAAAGTTTGACTGTCATGGGCCAATTTCAAGTCCCCTAAAGCAAAATAATTCTTTTTTTTTAAAGATTTTATTTATTTTATTTGAGAGAGAGAGAGCACATGAGAGGGGGGAGGGTCAGAGGGAGAAGTAGACTCCCTGCTGAGCAGGGAGCCCGATGCAGGACTTGATCCTGGAACTCCAGGATCATGACCTGAGCCGAAGGCAGTCGCTTAACCAACTGAGCCACCCAGGCACCCCAGCAAAATAATTCTGATATCTAGTATTTTAACTTCCACTCTTGAGTTAAACTATATTAATAAAGGATTCAGTGTTATACATTTGTAGATTCCAAGTATGCTTGTTAGGGCAAATGTTCATTTATTTCAAACACTACAAAAATAGATCAATACTTTTATAAACGTGGCCACTTTATTCCTTCTTTCTTCATGGTTATAATAAGTGGCGGCTGGAGAAGGACAAAAAATACACAAAGCTTAGAACCAGACTAAAGTCAGACTGCTACTCACCAACTGCCTGACCTTAGGCCAAGTCCACTATCTTCTCTGGGCCCATTTTTTTCTTTTGTGAGAAGAGGATAATAATGATACTTTTTTTTTTTTAAGATTTTATTCATTTATTTGACAGGGAGAGAGCATGAGCAAGCGCACAAACAGAGGGAGTGGCAGGCAGAGGGCAAGGGAGAAGCAGGCTTCCCCCTGAGCTGGGAGCCCAATGTGGGGCTTGATCCTAGGACCGTGATATCATGACCTGAGCCGAAGGCAGATGCTTAACCGACTGAGCCACCCAGGCGTCCCACAGTGATACTTTCTTTAGACCATTCAAAAGACATATATCTGAAAGCCAACATTTATATTCCTAGTTTTTACCACATTTACCATTTTACAATTTTGCCTGATTATCTAAATAATAGTCTCCCTATCCATATGCAAACACCATTAAGAGTAAGGGAGTATAACTCTTCTTTCCCTCTCAATGACTCCTTAGAGCCTAGTACAATATCTGCCATATATATATATATATATATATATATATATATATATATATATATATA